>NW_028274818.1:33945909-34248939 GCF_037043125.1 Eumetopias jubatus
GGAGCCTCATGACATCATGGCATCAGACTATCCTTCTGACTAATTTCTCACTACTAGATTTGCCCTAAGGAAATAAGGAAGGGAAAGCTGGTATGCACCAAGTGTTTAATATAGTACTATTTATAGAAGGGAGAAGTTGCAAACAACTAAATGAATTACAATAGGATAAATGCTATATGCACTTCATGTACCATAATCATTACAAATAAAAAATTGTAAGAAAAACTAAAGCCGCATGAGAATACAAGGCAATGTTTGTAACATGTTAAGTAAAACGCTAAAATATCAAATTATATCTCAATAAATATCACAGAGATCTAAAATATGGGGGAGGAAGTACCTTTATTTCCTTTTTAATGTGTCTTCCTCTCTTCTGTCACTCTCCATTCACTAGAGTAATATACTCCTGGAATAATCACTAGAGCCATGCCATGTCCACACACCCCCCTTAAAAATCTTCTGTCTAAGGCTTCCCCATTCCCAAACTCCCTTCATTCTTTCCCTTATGGCCTGCAAACCCAACCTCCCTGTCTTTTGTTGAGAAACTCAGTATGCACCCCGCCCCCTACCAGATTTCTTTCAAGAAGCTCTGACCTGGGAATCCAGTGGATGGAGTAGAGAATATAAGGCCTGGTTTCTCATCAACTGTAGTGGGAAGAAAGCTTAGTTCTGGCTCTGCCAATAACTATGTAGTTTAATGCGTGTGTGTGTATCTCAGTTTACCAATCTCTAAAGTGATGGATTGTTGGGAAAATTAATGACAAATATTAAATTGGTATAGTATAATGCTCCTGGATTTAATTATTCTCTGAAGATCTTCATGAGAGTCCTTGCCTTTCCATGTTTCCTGGGGTACCTACCAGTGCCATCCTTACACCCAGGAAAGAGAAGCTTCCTGACTGGACCTGAACTTCAGAATCTGTATTCTCTTCCTCCTTCTACTCTGCCCGGCCCCAAACTGCGAGGAGTCCATGGGGCCAAGAGAGATGTGCCTTCTCTCCTAGGTTGTACAGTGGGGACCAGAGCTCCTAGAACGTCTTGCCCAAATGGTTCTTTCCTCACTTGAGAATCTTCATGGGGCCCTTTCTCCCAGTCCATCCTTCTGAGGGTGAACTGTAGCACCAGGTATGTACCTCCAAGGCACGAGAGTAGCCAAGAGGTGGCTGCTTCAGGGAGAAGGTTTGCACGTTTAGCATGTGGGTGATGTGTCACTTGCATGCATAGAAGATCCCCAACAATGTGTGCCAGAGTTGTGAGTGAGAAGGGAAGAGGGATGGGCTAGGGCTAAAGGCCATCTCTTCCTGCTCAGAGACCGACAGGGTCCAAATTCAAACTTGGCCTTCCAGATGGCCATGAAGGTATGTTTTTCAAGGTAAGAGGATAGAGGATATTTCATTTAAATAGGCCTGATTGGTAATTTTGAAGTACTTAGACATATTACTGAGGGCCTCTATTCTATTCTTGGCTTGGGCCCTATAAATGTTAGGGATGGGCTTGGTACCTAGAAGTCAGCGCCCAGCAGTACCACCCTTAAGGAAAGACCCCTGAGGATCCCAGGCCACCCTAAAGTTTGTCTTCAAATTTTCCTGATTGAGATCTAGGTCTGTATCTCTTGGGGTTTCCAGGTAAATAGCAATGTAGAATGACACCTCTTCTTTCCCTCGACATCAAGAGGGAAGTTAGGCTTTTGTTTCATTGCAATTAACTTGGGACCAAGATTGCTGCCTTTAAAAATGGTGACAAGTCTCACTCTCCCACATCTGACTCCCTCCCCACCTGCCGCAAGTAGATTGATATGAATGGTGAAGATAATAATCATATCTTAATATTACATGCAGGTGAGCGGGAGGAAGAAGTGATATTACCATCTCCATTTTAGAGATAAAAACCTGAATCACCAAGGTTTTGGGCAAGAGGGGAGGCCATAGTTTATGGGGGGCAGGGAGCAATGGGGCCACTGAGGTTTAGCAGACACTTGAGTGGAAGGAGCCAGAGGGTCAGGGAGTGTAAACTGCTAAGGATCAGGATGCATCCTCCACCCTTCTGGGAGAGAAAAGAATGGGCTCCTATCTGGGTCAGGTGGGAGGTGGTCTTCTTATAATAAAGTAGATGGGGAAGCATATCCAGTCTTCCTCTGCTCCTAGATAGGATGCGCTCAGCAATCTGCCCCTAAGGTATGAACTCACTGAAGGGGGCAGGTGGTGGGAACATGTGGACACTGAACCGAAGGATCGTCCTCTCCGGGTACCACTCCAAGGCACCACTGGAACTCCCCCTTGACATCATCCTTCCTTCCCACCCTTTCCTCTTCTTCCTTCCAACACATCAATTCCTGGGAATCCTATCTGGCTCAGCCTGGCCCAGCCTTTTTCTCTTTCCAAAGAAAGCTGGGCCTGACTGAGGTGATGTCATGTTTTTGAACCCCCTCCCCCAGGGCCTCCTTCACCCAGACAAACAGTTTTGAACTTTTCCAGATGTGAGCGGAGACCTGCTGCTAGTTCTGAGGACAGAGGTGCCTGTGCCAGATGAGTGAAGCAACTCTGGACCCAGGCCAGCTACTGACCCACTAGGGTCGGGCTCCCGGCGGCCATAGCCTCCTCTCGCCCACCACCTGGCCAAACGCTGAGCAAAGGTAGCAGGATCCATCTGCAAAGCGAATGAAAGCCCAACCTCAGATTCATGTCCCTGAGCCTGGAGTGGGCAAGGATGCCCGCTGAGAGCCTGGAGAAACAGTCAAAGAGGGAGGCCAGAAAGGCAAGGCTCAGTGACAGGATACGTGTGAGTTGATGTAGAGCAAGGGAACATGGCGGTAGGGCCCTGGAAGCTAATCCAACTGGAGGGGCTGCTGCAGAGGTACTGGCAGGGAGAGAGTCCTGTGGTTTCACAGCTTCTAGGGCTCCCATTCTATCTAGAGCTCCCATGAAGAGACTGCATCTTGCAGGAATAACATTTACATGAATAAAGACTGACCACAGGTCTCTGTTCATCTTATCTTCCCACACACGTCCATGGCATTAAACCATCAAATGCTGACCCTTCTTTATCTGAGTTTCTGTTCTCCCAACTCGGTAAGGGAGTAACAGCAGCTTACCATTTCCATTCTAGGAGACAATCAGTGAAACCTCCACTCCATTCCCTTCTAGACCGGAGCCTTCCAGACAAATAGCCTTAGCCCCAACCCAACAGAGCATTTTCTTTTTTTTTTTTTAAAGATTTTATTTATTTATTTGAGAGAGAGAATGAGAGATAGAGAGAGCACATGAGAGGGGAGAGGGTCAGAGGGAGAAGCAGACTCCCCGCCGAGCAGGGAGCCCGATGCGGGACTCGATCCCAGGACTCCAGGATCATGACCTGAGCCGAGGGCAGTTGCTCAGCCAACTGAGCCACCCAGGCGCCCCCCAACAGAGCATTTTCAAATTTAAAATCAAACAAATTAAAATCAAACAAAAGTACAATTTAAAATCAAACAAAAGGCTATCTCCTGCTGTATACTTCCCATTCTACCTTTACTAACTGTGTCTCCCTAGGTACCCGATTTGACTCTAGATAACCTATTTGATCTCAAATCATGAACCTGGGGCAAAGGGAGGAGACAAGGTATCAGGAAGTTAGCAAAAATGAGGATAAGAACCCAAAATGGCCAAATAGAGGTCACAAAAGTCCTGTAGTAAAAGTAATGCATTTAACTTTATAGGAACTTATTCAGAGGTGATTATTCTTGTCTTCCACGTCGTTCTAAAAAGCTTGGTTATCTGATATCCTAGCTAAAACTAAAAATTAGAGACTCCTAGAAGCAAACAATAAGGAGAAACAACAGCTTAAAAAAGAAGAAACAGAGATAAAAGAAAAACAGACATGAGTATTAAAACCCACACCAGTCTGGCATCATTTATGGTAGGAGTAAATAAATGCATACACCTTAATAAGCACTAACAGAGTCACTGAGTTGCACCATAACCAAATTATCTTCCTGATCCAACCGAATCATGAAAGTTAAAGTCCTTTTTTTGAGGGGCACACTAAGGAAGCAGGGGCAGAACGTAATATATTTTTAAGAGATTTCTACCTACAATTAGTAAAATGGAGAATCTTTCCATCTTGAAAGAGGGTGTACAGCTCCTTCCATCCAGAAAGCTCTGCTACCTAACTAGCTAAATTCCCATGCTTTAGGAGACTATACTTGGTCTTGCTTTTTTTTTTTTTAAGATTTTATTTATTTATTTTAGAGAGAGAGAGAAAGCGTGCACAAGCGGGGGATGGGCAGAGGGAGAGGGAGAAGCAGGCTCCCCACCGAGCAGGGAGCCCAACGACGATGCTGGGGTTCGATCCCAGGACCCCGAGATCATGACCTGAGCCGAAGGCAGATGCTTAATCAACTGAGCCACCCAGGCACCCCTTGGTCTTGCTTTTCAAAGACGCTCTTAGGTTTAGTGGGGTTTTTTGCTGGTGTTTCCCTGATCTCCTGGCCAGACAGCCCCATCCCACCCTTCTGTTCCAATCCTGGCAGCCAGCCCCAGAGGGGTTTCTGGGAGGAATTCTTGGGTGTCTCAGCCCACGGGGAGACAGCACTGGGAAGAAGCAGCCTGCTGCTTCTGTTGGGAACCCCCAGTCTGTGTTTCTGAGAAAACCGTGAAGCCTCCATGTGAAGAGTGTGGGCTCCGCAGTCAGAACATTTACTGAGGTTTCTTTACCTTGTTCTCGCTGTCAGGGCTTGGGAGGAGGCTTCCTCAATTCTCTAGACCTTACCTGTGAAATGGGAATAAAAACCGCCCCTACCTCCTAGTTCTTTTGAGGAATAGAGGAGTTAAGGGGCATAAAGCAGTTAGCCCTGCTTGGTAAACGCTCAAGAAATAGCGGTTATCTTTAGTCAAGGGCCCCCTTCCTTCTGCTTCTCAGAGGCCTTCAGACACGTCTCTCCGCCACTTATCTGGCACAAATCATATATGCTGTTTCCTGAGTATAGGTCTTGTCGCCTCATTTACATTATAAATTTCTTTAGTGTTGGAAGCGTCTCTCGGACTCTCATTCGTTCTACTCAGGGCGCCAAGCACGACCATCTGAGCTCGGAAGAAGTCCTCAGATTGCATGGCGCCCGTGGCAGGCATATGCACGCCAACCGCCTCTACGGACAGCCGTCTCATTCAGGGCTCCAGTTTAAGAGGGAATTTATTAAATTAGGGAGTGACCATGGGAGGATGACCAGAATCAGGAGAGTTCTAGAAACCAAGTCTCATATGGTTGAGGGCCTGGAGTTATTTCATCTAGATCGGGGGTTGGCGAACAGCTGGTGGACCCAATCCGCCCACAGGCCATTTGTTGTATGGCCAGTGAGCTAAGAAGGGCTTTTACATGTTTCAAGTGTTGTAAAATAAAACAGAGTAGACTATGCATCAGAGACAACATATGGCTTCCAGAGTCTACAATATTTACTATGCGGCTCTTGACAGAAAAAGTTTGCCAACCTCTGATCCAGAAAAGAAGAATCTGGGGAGGGAGAATAAATAACTTTATTCAAGACTCATTTCACTTACTTACTCACTCTTATTTTTTGTCATAAGCACCAGTGATGTGCAAAGGACCATGCTCAGTGCTGTGGGAGCACAGAGTAAGAGAAGACTCCTTCCTGCGGTGTGGTGTGGGTGTCGTCCCAACTTAAATAAATCTCTGTCCTCAAGGAGTTTATAATCTAGTGGGACCAGACAGATCCAGTGAGGATTGTCAGGAAGAAATATCAGATTCATTCTGTGGTAGTTCCAAGAATAGAATTAGATTAGAAGTTACTGAAGATTGGAGCGCCTGGGTGGCTCAGCTGGTTAAGAGTCTGCCTTTGGCTCAGGTCATGATCCTGGAGTCCCAGGATGGAGCCCCACTTCGGGCTCCCTGCTCAGCGGGGAGCCTGCTTCTCCCTCTCCCTCTGCTCCGCCCCCTGGTTGTGCTCTCTCTCTCTCAAATAAATAAATAAAATCTTAAAAAAGAAGTTACTGAAGATTAACTGATTCTAATTAAGAATAGAATTTAAAGTTAATGATTAGAAGATACAAGAAAGCTAACTTCATTGTAATACAAAAAAAAGCTGTAAATAACATGTTTTTGTTTTGTTTTGTTTTTTAAAGGAATGAACTACTCTGGGAAGTGGTGAGCCACCCGTCTTTTCTGGGAGCACTCAGGAAGCGTCCTTGTTATGCGTCTTGCTGAGATTGGGCATCTTGGACTAGCACAAAGAACTGGCTTGTTGGCCTTCTGATGGTTCCTCTGAACCTAAGCTGTGATGTGAGCATAAACCAAGTGTCTGTGGTCCGAGGCTACCAGTGGACTGGGACTCCTCTTTAATATGCAAATAGCTGGTCTTGGCCCCCATCCACATACGCTGGAACCCCAGGCTCCTGAGCTTCCTCTGGGGGCTCAATGTTTCTCCCAGTCCCCTCTTCCTTCATTCTCCTCATTGCCACTGACCCCTTTTCTGCAGCTCTGTGCCTCCCTGTCCTCAGGCTGCTGCCTTTCTCCTTCCGATTCACCGGGGGCCAGCCAAGCACCCAGTCCTTTCTTCCAGAGCACACTAATACCAGGCGAGTGTGTGTTTATCAAAGGTTTGAGAGCATGGCACCAGATCACAGCCCAGCCCAGAAGAGACACCGGCATAAGCTTGAACCACTTAGACATCACTATGCTAAGCACCCCTGCCACACCATGAAGAGTTTCTTCTCGCTGGGTCTTTTCCACCCTCAGGCACCACTGTTTCCATGCTGCTCCAGGCACCCCTCCTTTCTCTCTCCTCCTTCTGGCCTCTGGATTCCCACAGCCTGCATCTCTTGGGCCCATCAAATATAAAGTTCCACTTTATCTTTATCATGCTCAGCAATTCAACCTCCTGTCTGCCCCTGCACATCCAAGGCCTGGTTTTTTTCACCCAGAGATTCTTTAAGGCATTTTCTTTAACAACGCAACTGGCCACCTAGAGATGCCGCTCCACTACAAGCTATCAGGTGTGGGTTCTTGGAGTCTTTTCCCCCAAATCAGGAAGAAGCAGACTTCCCAATTAAGCCAAAAGGTCTTTTCCTTTACATCCAAAGGGAAGTGATTGATCCAGGGATGGGGGCGGGGCAGAGAACAGGGGCTACGCAGTACACCTCAGTCCATCCCTATTCCTGTGCACCTCGCTCCCCCAGGATGCATGCATCTTTCTCCTCAGCAAAGTCAGCAGCTGTCGGAACAAAACAGCATAGATAATGTGTTTTTATTTCTTAGCTGAGGAGGGAAGAGAATGTTCTCATTAGAGAAGTCAAAATCCAGAAAAATAGGAAATTCTGCCCTGGCAACTCCAAGCATTTTCTCTTGGAGGGTGGTGCTTTTGTTCTTTTTCCACACCTTCACATTTTCAGTTCTCCACACTCGGGGCCGTTTGGTGAGATCAGGCAAAGCCACCGAGAGAGGGAGGCCAGGCGCCCTCGGGGAGCTGAGCAACCCTCCCGCTCCGAGAGTGAGCCCAGGCCCTCCTGCCCGGCCTCTAAAGGAAATCGGGCAGTGAGGCCGTGCGAAGTGGGATTTGTTCCTCCTTTTTCTATTTGTTTTTGTACGACTCTGCGCCCGAGTTTATCTGCTGCAGTTTGGTGCTCCTTGCCCTGAGCTTTTGGAGACGAAGACTCAGAGAAGGAAAGAGGTAAGGACAAGGGAGCAAGGAGGCCCAGGAGGTGGAGCCAAAGGGGTAAGAACAAAGATGCCCAGGCCTGTTCCCTCAGTCAAACAGGAATGCCTCCGAAGAAGACTTCCACTTGCAAAGGTGCTGCCAGCTGGACCGCCCCTACAAAGGGGACCACTGGGGGCCGCTGAGTTAGTCAGAGGTCCCCAAGCCTACTCCTCCTCAGTCGCCATGTGGCAGAGATTCAAAGGGTGGAGTCCTCTCTCCTCTGGAAAATATCTGATAAAATTCTTTTCCCTTTTCTTTTCCCCCCCCTTGCATGTAGCCCCAGACAGGATATGGGTGTGGGGTCAGCATGCACGAAGGACCCAAAGGAAGAAGAGGAATGTGAAGGGGCGGGATGGGGGTGGGGGTGTCCTTATGGTGAGAGGAAAGATAGGCCATGGAGGTCTTGGAGGGAACAGATAGCCTGAGCCTGACAAGTGGGGTTTCCTAATAACCTGAAAGGCGTCTCCTCCTAGTTGGTGGCATGGCAGGCCTCCCTGGTGGCCTCTCAGCTCCCACTCTGACTCTGGTCACCACCCAGAGCAGCCCCATCTGAAGTAAGAAGAGTCTACTTTCGGTTCGCTGCTGTGCCCATCCTTATGCCAACTTCTCACGGGGACAGAAAGAACTTCCCAGAACAAAGCTCTCTGTCGGTGTACATGACACGAAAACCAGCGAACCCCCAGTGCCCTACATTTTGTAGTAATAGCACGGAATTCCTGCAATGTCCCTACGTTAGCATTTCAAGATACGGTCACTCACTTATTTATCCCACGATGTATACCAGGACAGAAAATGACTCCTAGCATTAAAAAAATAAACAAACCCTAGAAAGTTCTCAGGGAAGACGTAAAGCTCCAGATTGGCCCAAGTAGTCCATGCCGCAGCTGTCACCCCCAAAGCTGAAACAGTGGAATTGTCAGCCTATCTGGCCCAGATTTTGCAGGAGGTCAGCTGCTCCCCCCACCTCCTGCTACAGGCCAAGGCGAGACTGAAGCTGGCCAGCTGAGGAAATAAAAAAGGGTGGGCCTCACTCGGCCCGGGACCAGGTCATCACAAGCTGTGTAGCCAAAGGAGAGTGGAACATCTGATCAGCTGTTCATCAACTCCCCGCTGTTAGGAGGGTGTCCTCTAGCACCCAGGGGAGTTCCCCCGTCTAGCGCTTCGACAGCTCAGTAACAGCTTTTTCCCTGCCCCAGAGGACAGATCCACGGCTGCCAAAGTGGTCAAACCAGAGCCTTACTTAGAGCTTTCTCAAGCCGGGAGTCTCTCTCCAACTGGGTGGGCATAGAGGCGGACAGCAGAGGACAATGAGAGCAAAGGGGCCTAACTGGCAGGCCCAGGTCACTCCGTGGGACCATGGTGGGTGGCCTTTCGGATGGAGTAAGAATAGGGAGTTGGGTGCCCTAGAGGGCTGGAAGCAGAATCTTGAGCAAAAGGGAGAACAACGGACAATGTTTAAAACCTTCTAAAGGCAATGAGATGAGATGGAGAATGCTATCCCCAAATGAAAGCAATTAAGAATAAATATTTATTGAGCGCCTATTATTTCTTCACCAAAGTGAGAGCAAGATCTTAAGGAGTAGGGGCAAGTGTGTGTGACTGGAAGAGCGTCCACTTGCCTGCTAAGCTATTCACTAGTTTCAGAACTTGGAGGGGGAAAGGGGAGAAAGCCCCCAAATGTAACAAGTCTGAGTTAGTGCCAGGGTGGGGGGGGGTAGGGCGATGGGGAGAGAGAGGTAGGGCGCAGAACAAACCCCATCTACCGCCACCTTCTCTCCCACGGACTGGGTGTGAGTGTGGGAAGAGGGAGTTGTAATTTAGCTTTCCGATCTTAAGTGCAAGGATCTTTTCTAAAACGGACCTTTTCAAATAAACTTGCAGTATATAAAAAAAATAATAAAAAAAATAATAAAACGGACCTTTTCTTCATTCCACACTCCCCTGGTCACCTAACTCAGCTGGATTCCTGGGCCTCCTGGGCGTCGGAGCCGGGCCCCGTCCCAGGTTGGCCTCGCTCACATTCCTTAAAGGTCCAATTCGGGCTTGCCCTGTCCCGGTGGTCGGGCGGGCGCCTGCACTTTTTTCCCAGCAGGGGCTCAGGCCGGGGCTTTCGGCATCAACCCCCAGGCGCAAAACTTTCCTGCTTCCCTCCTCCCCTCTCCTGGCTCTGGCTCCGATTTTGTGCTCCGCACCTCTGGCCACGCGAGCAGACTGGCATCTTCGAAGCCCTTTACTTTAGAGACAACTCCAACGAGTCGCACGCTCTGACTCCGGAAAGCCCGGGGCGCGCCGCCCGGTTGACACCTGGGCTGGCTGACCCTGGCGGCGGGGTGGCCCGCCCTGCCCTTCCCGTCCGCCCCGCCGCTTCCCAGGTGACTGCGCCGGTCTCGGCGGGGCGCGGTTCAAAGGGCCCGGGTCCCGCCCGAGCCCGCAGCAGCCGTGGGCGTGGGGCGTGGGTGGGGGGCCGGGGTCCCTTCCCTCCGCGCCCCCGGGCTCTGCGCGCTCGGCCGCGGGAGAGCGGGGACCCTCCCCGCCCGCCCGGGCGCGCGGCCGGTACTCACGCAGCAGACTGAGCAGGCAGAGCGCGGTCCAGCCCCGCGGCATCCCGCGCCCCGCGCGCGCGCCCCTGCCGACCAGCATCCTTCCCGCGCCGCTCCGGAGAGATGCGCTTAGCCCGAGACGCGCTCGGCCCGCGGGACGCGCTGCCCCCGCCCTCCGCCCGGGAGCGGGGTGGGCGAGCTGGCTTTTTCCCCTCCCCTCCCTCTTTATTCCTGGCAAGGCCGGCCCCTCTCCTTGGCCGCCACTACCGTGAGCTTCCCCGCTCAGTCCCACAGGCGGAGGACGTTAACAGGGGCCGGGGTTGCCGCCGTGGAGGCCAAAAAAGGTGGAGGTTTGTGCGGGCTCCAGACGACTCCTTCAACTTTATATAGAGGCCCCGTCTTACTCCTTCAAGCTCGACTTCCACTTAACTTTTAACCCCTTTGTGTCAGCCTGGCCGGTGGCAGGGGCAAGTTTCCTCGGAGTTCTCTCTCTGTGTGTTCTTTCCTTTTTGTTTTTCTTTATTTTTAACTTTAAGCCAAGAACAATCTTGCCCAAGGATTCTAGGACCCGAGTTTACAAGTGTGAGCATTTTGCTAATCAGGTAAAACTCAACACATGCCCCATCTGATGCATTTCATGACAGTCACACCAGAGACTGTGCTGCATGGTAATGAAGCATAAAGAGTGAGCAGGACACATAAATGACTAATTATTCATTTTACCCGTCGGAACCATCCTTGTCGATTTTCTTTTCACGTTTTGTCCCCTGCAGGATCTATTTGTGTTAATTTGGAGGGGATTTTCTTGTGACTGTCCCTAATTTTCCACATAGTTTGAGCCCATCACCATCATCACAAAGACAAAAGACTCTCCGGGCACCTAGGCGGCCCTTTCTCCAGGCACCCCTTCTCCAGCTCTGGATCTGTGAGTCTACAGGCTTTATCTTGCTCTCTCATCAGGAAAAGGACTGCCCCTGACCCCACCCTCTACTACCTGAGGGATCCTTAGAGCTCCCTATTCCTCACTAGTTAGTTGTTCTAGAGGTTGATAAAGGGAACTGCAGAAACTCTGAGCTGGGTGGTCAGCCTAGTCACAGATTGGTTCAGATGGGGGAGGTAGAGGCTGGAGGAGAGAGGGGCGGGCAGGAGCAGATAGATGATGGCACCAGGGAGGGGATAAGATAAGGCCCAGTCCGAGGTCCTCAGTGGAATCACAGGGTTACAAATACCCAGTGTGCTGTCTTCCATGATGTGGGCGACACACAGCCCAAATGGGGAGGAAGGTCAGACCGGCTCCCTCTGATCTTTCCTGATTTACTTGTCTGCAGACTCCCTAGCATCATGAAAATAGACTTATCTCTATGGTCCTTCTCTGATCTACTGTTACTTGGTTTGTACAGAAGTGGGCCCAGGTCTAAAAACACAATCCGAAGCTCTCTATTCTGATCTTGTTGGCTAACTTTCCTTTAAATAGGAAACAATGCCTTTCATCACACAATAAAACCAAAGGCTTAAGATGGCAAATCTGATAGAACACAATGGTATGGAATGAATCTGTTTCAAAGTGTAAATGGTGATGTGGATCTGACCACGTTGTGATCTCAAAGGCTTGCAGCTGGGGACAGAAAAGGCTGAAAAATACATTTTAAACATCAGGCATTTGTCCTTGGGACTCCCAATTAATAGAGAAAAGAGGGGAGCTCCTCTCCCACCCCTTTTCTTAGCTCCCCCTCAACTTTGTCCGCTCCAGGGGCTTGGGCTGCTTCACCGCCAGTGAGAGGTCATGAACAAAATGTGGGGTTCCAATCCTTGCTAGGTAGGAAAACTAATTTGGCTCACATGGCTCATCCTTCATTCTTTGTCTTTTCTTCTGGTTACCTCAAATGCCATTTGTCTGCCCTAGCTGGACCACAAGAGGCAGGAAAGAGCTTGTCTGAATTTCTTAGCTAGCTTTGGTGCCGAGCTTCTCAGAATGTGGTCTACACAGAATCAAGGTTAGAGTCCGGGCAGTGTCCGTGATTCTTATGCACACTAAGTTCAAGAAGCCCTAGTTTAGAAAGAAGACACGCTGGGTGCAAAGTGGAGGGCAGACTTCAGGGAGGAAAATTAGGAGGGGAGGGATGGGAAGCCGGTACATCTCTTCCTCTGAGAAACCAGAGCTGTTCTTCTCCGGTCTGCACCACCCCTGTGCCACTAGGTGTTAACTGGCTACCCTTCCTATTTTCCAGAGTCATTGAGACTCACCACTTCAAGCACACACAAGCTTGCCCCCACCACCCACAAACTCAGGTTCAGTCTGGCCACTGAAGATGAGTCCATCCTGGGGCCCCCACCTTATGTTTCCTCACAGTCAGATAGAGGTGAGCTCTCAAGTCTCTTCAAAGCTCCAGCCTTTCTTAGCTGCCCCTTGGTGTCTCTGCCCCCCCCGCCCCCGCCAGTTCATCACATAAGCTGGTGCTAGAAAGGGTGGTAACTGCACGGCACATAGCGGAGGGTGCGACAGAAAGATCCAGAGTGAGAGGCCCTGTCAGGCCCTTTATAGATCTTCTAGGTTATGACTATCTTTACTATGGAACATCACCCCACCTCAGCTCTAACACGCACACATCATATCGATCAATTTAAAACAGACCTTCATCCCATGTTAAATATAACTTCTTTGATGTAAAAAAAGAAAGGGAAATGATTTAAAACATTTTTTAGTTTTGAAGTGTATTCTTCATTTGGTTCTTGTAATTCAAACTTTATTATGTTTATATAAAACTGCTAGAGTTGAATTGTGGTTTACAAGTTGGCTAAGTTTACCTTTTATAGACAGTAAATATAACTTTTGTTCATTTTGATTTTCCAATTTCATATTTTAGAACCAACACCATTTTCCCACGCTGCAAACTTGTTTTGGCTCTTTGAAAACTCTCATGGTTCAGATCCCAGTTGAGCAGGGAGGGAGCCTTGGCGACAGAGGTGTTTGGATGCCACAGGGAGGCCATGAGTCCTTGAAGTCAGAAGTCAGTTCCTTCTTTGCTCTTCCTGCCTCCCAATCTCTGTCCAGTGCCTTCTCTTGACAGAACCTAACTGGAAACCCACTGAAAAAGGGGTCTGGGAAATATGGCATGTGGATTCCAAGCCCCAGTGTCTGGTAGGAAATGAGCTCCATGTAGCAGTAGCCTCTAGATATGCCATAGGCAAGCTATAGAGGCCACGGAGCAAGAAGGCCCAGGCCAAATTATGATGATCGGATTACAAAGGTTATTGAATCTATTTAAAATATACTGCCAGAAAGACGAGGAAAGAGTTGGGGTAGGTTATTCTGCTTGGGATAGGGAGCAAGCAAGGTTGTAAGGACCAGAATTGAAGTTAAGTAAGGAATGGAACGTGGTTGGAACCAACGTGGCAACCAATGCTTGCTCTGGTGGGGGGGGGGGTGCAAGGGCAGGTAGGCCTGGTCACAGGTCTACTCACACAGCTCGTCAGTGTTCTGTGCAACCATCTCTTATGTCAGCATTTCAGGGTCAGAGCATACAGGGACCAGAATGGTGTCACCAATAGGTAGAAAATTTAGGTAGATAATGACCTGCCTGTCAGCCCTAAGGTGATATGCTCTCTACCTTGTAGTGACTTAATCTTTCTACCCCTTTCCACCTATAAGTGATACTCTTGTTCGTTATATTCTTTTTACAATATATTCCATTTATTTTATTTTTTTCATGTCTTTGAAGATTAAAAACTTGCTACCTCTTTTTAGCATATCTGAATTCTGCTGATTGTTTACCTATTGTCTATAGCAAATACAGTGGAAGAATTTTGCCCATCCTGTTTGCTTTTCTTGGCCTCTGTAGAAGAATCGAATATTCTCACATAACGGAGCAAACACACACTATCCCCGGCATTGTAGAGAAGAGTCTAGAAATGTGGGGTTGGAACTGAGGGACTCAAGGTGAATAACTGGCACTGATACAGTGTCATATATTTTTCATTCAGAAAACCACTTTCCCTGCTCTGTTTACCGAGTAGTCTCTGCTTTCCCTACTGATCTGAAATGCCATCCTGTCATATGCCAACATTTTGTATAAATGTGGGCCTGCTCCTGGACTCTGTCCTCTGGTCACCCTGTGTACCCCGGTGCCTTTACCGTTGTCTAATCTACTGCAGCTTCAGGTAAGTCCTGATATGGGTAGGGCAAGTGAAGACCCTAATTTTCTTCAGAAAAGTGGCCTGGCTCTTCTCTGCTCTTTACTCTTCCATATGTATTAGAATCTGCTTATCAGATTCTTCCCCAAAATAGCCTTTTAGATGTCAATCAGAACTTCTCTGTTGATTGATACGGAGAGAACCAAATCTTTCCTTTGGTGAATTTGGCATAGCTCTCCATTGTTTGGGTCTTCCTTAAAATTTCTGATTTTTCCTGCAGTGGTTGTAATTCATCTTTCGTTAGATCTATTCCTAGATGATGGATGTCCTCTAGTGCTATTGTAAATCGTATCTTCTTTTTAATTATTTTTGTGCTGGTGTATAAAACAATAATTCATTGTTTTGTATTAATCTTCTGTTGAGCTCCCTTGTGAAACTCTCCTGTTATTCCTAAGTGTTTGTAGATTCCTTGGGTTTTCTATGTAAATGATCATATCAGCTGCATATAGTGATAATTTTGTTTCTTCTTTCCCATCCTTCTCCCTCTGAATTATTTTTTTTTTTTTTGAGGTAATGTCCTGGCAAGAACACCTGCTGCAGGGATTAAAAATGTGGTGATCCTAAACATCCTTGCCTCATTCCAGGTTTTAAAGGCTAATATTCTAATGTTTTCCTACTTAGGATTATGTTTGCTTGTTTTTTATATGTGCTCTGTATCATGCTAAACACATTCCCTTCTATTCTTCATTTACTAAAATATTTCTTCCTTTAATAATGAGCTTACTATGATTTTTAAATGTCTTATCTAGATCTATCGAAATGATATATTTTTTTTCCTTTAATATGGTAGCACAGTGAATTACATATATAGATTTTCTAACATTAAACCAACTTTGCATTAAGTCCAACTTTGTCATGGTTTATTGTCATTTTTATACACTGTAGAATTTAATTTGCGAGCCCAATTTTCTATTTATGATTTTTGCTTCTGTATTCACAAAGGAAATGAGCCTGTATTTTTTCTTCATCACAATGTCATTGTTTGATTTGGTATTGGGTTATAAAGTCCTTATAAAATGAGTTGGAGAGTATTTCTTTTCTTTTTCTTTCTCTATCCTCAGGAAGAGTTTTTATAAGACTGGGATGATTACTTCCTTAAAGATTTGTTAGAACTTGCCTATGAAATCATTTGGGCCCAGTATTTAGTGTGAGACTATTTTAAAATACTGATTCCATTAGTTGTTATGAGTTCTCAGTTTAAAAAAATTTCTCCTTGAGCAAGTGTTATTATTTTCCTAGGCAATTAAATATTTATCAAAGTTTTCAAATTGTTATTGATAAAATTCCTTCTGTCTCATTAATCTGTGCTTTATCTGGAGTATGTCCCCTTTCTAATCCATATCATTACTTGTTCGTGAATAATTCGTGTCTTAATTTGTTACAAATGTTAAAGTTATACGAGTTTTCATGTTACTCATGGATGTATATGTATGTATACAGGAATTATATGTTGGGATAACATCCCTCATTGCATTTGAGTGGGTGGGGCTCTTCCTTAGATGGGAGTGAGCTTGGGCTGACCACCCAGTGCAGGCGCCCAAGATAATCTGTTGGCACGTTTCACAGGCCCCTTGGGATATCATTAAAGGCAAAAATGTAATGATGATTAGAAAAGAAGCATAAAATGTAATGTCTCATTTCCCCCTCCCCTCCAAGCATTGGCCTAGGGCCACCATCTCAGTTTGGCTCCTAAGGGACAAGCTCCTGAGTCAGAGAGAAAGGCTGTGGCATTTCAGCTAGACTTGCTCACAACCCACAGCTTTTCTGTGCATTGCTGCACCTATTAAGAGCTGGTGATATGCAAGTGGGAAAACAGCGTGTCACAGTGTGATGTTATTTTACTTTGTGAAATGATAACATGCATCCTGTACATGCACAAGGATTGTCTCTGATGGTGAAGTTATGGCTAAATTTCACTTTCTTCTCCACTTCTGTAGGCAGCCTGTGCATTTGGTGTTTACAATAGCTGTGCATTACTTCTACAAACAAAAATAACAAGCAAAGCTATTTTTGTTTTGAGAAGATGAAAGGTGTGGCAATTATTCATGATTATAGTTCTTCCCTTTGTCTTTGTCAGGATCTGGGGTGTCTTCTGGGAGCGGCCTTGTGATTGCTGAACACAGCTTGGCTAAAGGGTGAACACGTCTGTGATGAAGCCAACTTGGATAAGGATCTTTTAAGTCCCGGGAAGCAGCGCTCTGAGAATGGGTCAGACATCCATTGTTTGTGACTGTGAGTGTGGCTGTACTTCTGGTATTGTCTCTGCTCATTTCCCTTGTGTCTGTTCTAGGCCTTCAATAAATCTTCCTGACCGTGCAGACCTATCTCAGCATTGCTCATGAATGCTAGTGGATAGCATTTATGTTTCCATTAAAGCCGGAGTATCAAAGGGGGTCCAGACTACCCTGGGGGTTGACGTGTAATTGATTCAAGAAAATTCCAAGATGAAGGATTTATAGAGAAACAAAAGAGGAGCTACTTAGCAAACTGCCTTCTTCACTTAGAAATTCTGTCTGGTGCTACTTGAAGGTAGGTGTAGGGAAGCAGTTTCCCTCACAAGAGGGTCCAGGACCCCCCTCCAGGGGCTGGATCATCTTGCACCCGATATTGCATCTAGTTCATAGGCCAATAGGCTTTAAATCCAGGGACCCATCAATCTTCGTCTCTGCAAACCCAACTGGAGAGCGTTAATAACATACATCTTATGGAAGCCAAAGCAAAGAAGGTGGCTATTTTTAACTCAGGGCAGGAAAATGTGGCTGGAAAGGAAACATCTGTCCCAAGCTATTGACTCTTACGCTTTGTGTAGAGGTCTTTTCTGTCTTGAAACCATCAAAAATAAAATAAGGTGGTTGGTCCAGGCCTGGCTCTATGGCTCTAGAAGAAAAAGGCAAGGCATTCTTCACTTCTCATTTCTCCCGCTTCTCATCATCTGCGTTGGTTCTGTGGGCCCGGAAGAGACCACCTGGGAGGCAGAGGGTGGGGAAATGGCTCCAGAATGGCCCGACTCCTGTGAATTTTTGGATCCCTCCTAGTTTGGCATCTTCATCCAAGATGCCCTCACCCTTTAGGGTTCAAAATTTACAGACTCCCTGGTTGGTTGGGGGGGGGGGCGTCACCAGAGGTCTCACGCTGGGAGAAGACCTCTGAGCGCCAGAGTACTTTCCTTGGCAGGTCTGGCTGTTGCTTTCTGAGCAGAGAAGTCATTCTTTCTTCTAGGGGCAGCAAGAAAGTTCCCTTTCCTCCAAGACAGGCCAGCCTCTTGTGTGTCTAGCTGGGAAAGGGGGGCAAAAGGTTCAGAGATCTCTTTTTGTCTCCGCAGAAGAATGTTTCATCATTTTAGAACATATGGAGCAAGGCTGAATTTACTGACCAGAGGCTCAGGATGGACTACCTGATGGAGGAGGCCAGGTTGAAGTAGATAGTGCTCAGACTGTGCACTGCACAATCCAGCAGCACCAATGACACACATTTGGGGGATGCAAATAGCTCTCCCTGGAGTGACCGGAGATGGCGAAGAGGAGGAGGAGCAAGGCAGAGTATATAGCTAGTCGAGGAGCTCCCAGTCTTTGTCTCGGAAAACTGACCAGTGTAGTTCTGTGTTCTTTCTCTCATCTCTCTCTCTGTCCCTCTGTCCCTCTCTCCTTCTTTCTCTCTCTCTCATTTAGCTCCTTTCTGTTTTCAGCCAAAGACTGAACCAGGAAAGAAACAATTCTTGTTTTCCAGATTGAGTAGGGAGTTGCCAGGAGAAATGACCAGAGAAGAACAAGAATAACAGAGCCTGCACAGATCCTCTCTCCCTCTCTTGGTGCACTCCCAGCAGAGCAGTGTCAGAACAGCAGGGCTCGGAGGGTGTGAAACAGGGTTGCCAAACTGCATGAGTCTCTAAAAAGATCCATATGTCTGGGCTGCACCAAACTTCTGAGCTCAGGGAGGGGGCTGATAACATCATCTACTGGATGGAAGTACAGTTCTCTTCCTTTAGGGAGGATTGCATGTCAGCCTGACTAGATGCTGCTAGACTTGTAATGATCCAGGTTTGGAAACTTGGGGTGCAAGGGCTTGGGGTATGCAGGAAGGAGGAGGGGCAGGGAGTAGAGTGAACAGGAAAGATGAAGTCTCTAAGCCAGAGTCTATGAACCATTCAGTAGGAAAGGAGTTTGGAAGCCTCAGGACACTGAGTTTCCTTTAACATTTTTTCCATGCCAGGAGAGAGTTTTGGGGGAGCCACTGTGCAGATGGATTCCAGGCCACTTGCCTACTTCGTGGGAAGTCTAGACTCGCTCCTACAACTCACCCTCCAGAGCTAAAGAAGAGTCACTGTCTTTGCCTCACTTCCTTAACCCCCAAACTGTAGCTTCCTCTGGAGTGGAGGGTAGCAGATGGTACACAGCTGTGGGACCCATCTGGTTTTGCAGGGATCAGAGCACAAAGGCCAGTTGAAATTCCAAGGGCTACCCTGGAGGCATGTCTCCAAAGATGGGGTGGTGCCCCTGACACTGTACCCAGATCCCATCTTGGACAGGTTTCGTGTTTTTCCTTAGTCCTCCACGCCTTCACTCCACTCCAGCTTCAACTGGATTAGAAGATGATTTTGTGAGAGTGGCCAGAAAAGCTGTTTCCCAGATGTGTGTTTTCTCCAGAGATAGCCACATCCAAACTGGGGGACTTTGGTAGGACTGGTTGGAGACAGCAGGGACAGGGTCTCTGAAGATGTATTGACCTAGGGGAGCAAGCACAGCGACCATGTGAAGACCCCATAGTCAAGCCAGAGGATTAGAACTAAAGAGGGAGTGGGAAGGTCCTGGAGGGTTCTCAGCTCTTGTCTCCAAAAATCTGTGTCCAGACATATGACTTTATTGAATTTGCCAAATAATCTGACTCACTGTGTGTGTGTGTGTGTGTGTGTGTGTGTGTGTGTGTGTGTGTGTGTGTTTGCTTACAAGTAGAACATAATCTTGAGGAAAGTCTACCACTTCTCTGTATTTCCTGCATTTCTCACTTGGAATTCCAGTGGCCTCTGATCTGGTCTCCCTCTGACCATTCTGGAGTTTCCCCTGTTCATTCTTCACACCACAGGCAGAGATAAGATGTTTAAAATGAAAACTGGGCCACTTCATTCCCCTGCCGAAAACCTTCCAGTGACTTCCCTTTGCTCTAAAATAAAATCCAAACTGCTCATCCTGGCCAATCAGGTCTGAAGGGGCTGGGCTTCACCTTGCCTGTCGGCCTCCGCTCTGAGGCTGGCCCCTTGGCCCACTCTCCCCGTCACTGGCTGTCTCAGCTTCCTAAATCTTGCCGAGGTCTCTTCCAACCTCAGATTTCCATCCAAGCTGTCCCTTTGCCTGACTGCTCGTCTCCCCTGATGACTTTCTGTCAGCAAGCTCCTCCTCTTCCGGTCTTCCCTGACCGCCGATTGAAACTAAGACCTCCCAGTCCCTTCTATTCTGTCTTCCAGCACGGTCCTTTAAAAAACTCATTCGTAGCACCTATGACATTTTCCAGTCCCACATTTACTGGTTTGTCACTTGTCATCCCCATTTGGCTGTCAGCAGCATGAGGGCAGAACCATGTGTATTTTGTGCCCTGATGCAATGCAGGCCGGTTAGGAGACCCTCTGAATAGTTCCTGAATGAATGAATGAACTGTGGCTTTATTTTCTTGTCGGTATTCTCTGCTTTATTGGTTCACAGATATATTTTCACTTCACATATCAGTCAAAGATGTATTCATGTTAGCGTATTATCATACACTAGTATAGTCTTTTCATAAAAATAAGGTCATTTTTTTTTTTTACAATCTCAAGTTGAGGAGAGCATAAACTAAAAAGAAAACCTTTTCTATAAAAGTACAGTTGGTGATCTTATCTTATTTTTCATCATTTTCCCAAGGGCTTAAGAGGATGTTGTCACAGACAGCCCACGCCTTCTGACTGGCATTGGGAAACCTTAGCCCAACCCTAAGGCTCCCACAAACTAGGACTCTGCGGGACACTGGTTAGAGTTCTGGGTCAGACCCAGAATATCCAGGGGGCCCGGACAAATCACATCCTCATTCTGGAGCTCAGCCTTGGCATCTGTGGAATGATAAGGTTCCATGAAGGAACCGAGATGGTGGCTAACTGTACCTACACACTGACCGGGGAGAGGGAGGATGAGCCATGCTTGCTGCAGAGGGGACCGAGGGGGTGGCCTGAGACTGAGCCCTAGTTGTTGCTGGGTTGAGGGAGTGTGGTGGTCATTTTCTCGTGTGAAGGGCAGCCAAGGGGGAGGGGGAGCAGGCAAAGTGGGTGGCCAGTTCCTGTCTCTGACCCTTGGGGCAACACCTGCAGCTCCTGCCAGGCTCCCACACCTTGGCTAAGAATAGCTCAGCTCCTTCCTGCTGGCCTGCAGTACGCTGGAGCCCAGACGAAAGAGCACCGGACTATCTAACCTCAGGCTGGGCTGTCCCTTCCGGCGATTCTCTCCTCCACTTGGGGCGGGGGAGATCAAAGGGCCGCCAGGGATTGCAGTTTGAGTTTCTGACGCTAGCCCCTAATAATAGCACCGTGGTGTGCAGACAAGGGCAGTATTCAGGCCACTGCTGAAGGATGGTGGGAAGCTGGAGGCCTTGCAACTGAAAACTAAGAATTTGGGTGCCCAGGGTAGGGAGGACGTGGGCTGGGGGGAAAGAAGGTCCTCAGGGGGTCTTTGAGGGAAGCTAAGGTGAGAGCAGGGTGTCAGACTAAGGTAGGAAAGGCAGCTCCTGCTTCTGACGGAGTAGGGCCGAGGTGGGGACCAGGCAGCTCTGCAGAGACAGTAGCAGGCGGCCTGAGGACAACACTTGGAGAGATAACCAACCACCGATGAAGTGCCCATCCAGAAAGCAGATGCCTGCATGAGGGACTTTCCTTGTTCTGGCTCCTGAGCTGACTTCAGGACCATCAGTAGGTCCCAGTGACTCCGGTGACCACCTCATTTATCATCCAAACAGAGACGCTTCTGACAGCGAAAGAGGATGTTTTTAATAACTACACCAGGACTGCAAGCATAAACAGAGTCCATCCTGGGCAAACCAGGACGTCTGATTGCTCTAACCACGAACCACTGCTGCATGTCCATGTTCTCCTCTCCTTAGATTTCTCGGTAGGAAGAGATGAGATATAACTGAAGAAGAAGAAGAAGAAGAAGGAGAAGAGGAGGAGAAGGAGAAGGAGAAGGAGAAGAAGAAAGAAGGAGAAGGAGAAAAGAAAAGGAGAAAAGTTGTGGGACCACAGAAACGTGGGGATCAAGCGTCCCAGCATTTCACAGGTGCTGTCCTTCATAAATCAGATGGAGCTTAATTATAGCCACAGAGGAGCTGCGCTCCAGAGCTGAGACAGAAACGAGCATGTTTCTCAGGAAGTTCCATCGCTTGGCTGAGGTTGGGGGCCGCCTGCATGGAGAGATAAGCCGCGCTGACGAGCCAAGGGCAGCTTCGTTCCTTGGTTTTCTGCAGCTGAACTTCTGGGTTCTTAACAAATGCCAGAGAAAGCCCCTGCACCTTCTTTTATTGCAAAATAACATCAGCTTCCAGTTAACTGTCCACAATCTATACAGATCACTTGAACAAACAGGTCTATTGTTGATTCATTAATGAGCATGTAAGGAGCGGATCCTAAGTTATGTGCCAGCTTCTGTGTTAATCTCTGGAGATGTGAAAACAAACAGGGCAATGGTCCCATCTTTAAGGTATTCTCAATCATTCAGGGGAAACAGAGGGCTGAACAGTTCTCGAGGTGATGGAGCAATGCTGCTCTGGTGGAGAAACTTGTTCTAGAGCCTCGTTTTCAGAATCCTGGAAGACTTTCACAACCTCCCTTTAAACACCTGGCAGTTGTCCATAGAGCAAAACCCTTGCTAACAGGATGATGGAATTTACTGTGAGGCCTTTGGGAGTAGTGGTCAGGAGCACAGGGGTCTCGGAGTCGGTCAGACCTGGATTTGGATTCTGGCTCAGCTAACTCAAAATTGGGCTCATTCAGCAAGTTTCTTCAGGCAGATGGGCAGATGGTAATAGTGCCTACTTCATGAAGCAGTATGTTAAAGCTTTCAAGTGTGCACAAATCACCTGGGGATCTTGTTTAAAATGCAGATTCTGATTCAAGAGGTCTGGGCTGGGGCCCAGGATTCTGCGTTTTTAGCAAGCTCCCAGGTGATGTGGATGCTGCTGGTCTGAGGACTTTGAGGAGAAAGGACATAGAATCTTAAAAGATCAAAGAAGTGCTGAGCATGGTACTGACAAGTGGTGAGTTAAGTACTCCATAAATGTACCCTATTACTATTCAAATGAAATACTAAAATATTTATTTTCACTTAAGTATCTCCCCATACGTTACTTATTTTCATAATTTAAAATAAAGTTTCTCTTTTTTAAGATTTTATTTATTTGACAGAGAGAGACACAGTGAGAGAGGGAACACAAGCAGGGGGAGTGGGGGAGGGAGAAGCAGGCTTCCCGTGGAGCAGGGATCCCGATGCGGGGCTCGATCCCAGGACCCTGGGATCATGACCTGAGCTGAAGGCAGACACTTAACGACTGAGCCACCCAGGCGCCCCTAAAATAAAGTTTCTTAAGCCAGGGAAACTCTCCCTGTTACATTTCTTGGGGGTACCATATGATGCCAGTTTTTTCATGGTTCATGACAATGGGAAAATTCCAGAAGAGAGGAATGGGAGATTTAGAATTTGTGTCTAATACTGCCTCAGATCTCTCTGATGTGCAGGGCAATGGGGACCCATTGAAATGTCACATCCCTCCTGCAGAATATATCTAACTGTGGACACTGTGAGATGCTACAGAACTATGCGTACTGTGAAGGCATCACTCCCAGACCCGATACAAGCCATAAAGAGAGAAACTAGGGAGCAGAAATAAAAGAAAAAAACATGATTAAAGTCTTGATATTTTTATAAACTTTGGTGATTTTAAGATATGGTCCCAAACTTGTTGAGACTCCTACCACTGAGAGGCAGGCTCTATGTTCCTGCCCCTTAAATCTAAGCAGGATTGGGGCGCCTGGGTGGCCCAGTCGGTTAAGTGTCTAAGTCTTGGTTTTGGCTCAGGTCATGATCTCAGGGTCGTGGGATCGAGCCCTGCCTCGGGCTCCGTGCTGGGTGTGGAGTCTGCTTAAGGTTCTCTGCCTCTCCCTCTCTCTCTGCCCCTCCCACTCATGCTCTCTCTCTCAAATAAATAACTAAAATCTTTAAAAAAAAATTCTGAGCTGGCTTGTGATCGCTTTGACTAAGAGAAGATGATGCCAGAGCTGCTGGGCCCTTCAGACCCTTCAGAAAGGGTCCTGCAGTGTCCTCCTTTTTCTGGGAATGCTCACTCTCTGGATGTGCTCCCTCTCCTGGAACCCCGCCGTTGCTTGCTACACGGAGAGGCCCCATCTAGGCGCTAAGGCTGACAGCCCCAGCTGAACCCAGCCTTTCAGAGCCCCAGATCAGGTGCTGGAAGTATGAATGCAGGAGACTCCAGCCATTCTAGGGTCCCCAGCAGAGGCCCCACAAGGCCTTCCTGCTTTTCCCTGACCCACAGATTTCTCGAACGTGATGACACGCTTATTGTTTGATGTCAGTACGTTCTGGGGGGATTTGTTAGTCAGCAATAAGCAAATCAAAAATAAGCAATATTTTTTATTTAGAATAAGAGAACCTCATGAGCCCTTACGAGGCTCACGGATGTTGAATATTATGTGCTGTAAAGTTAATAACCTACAAATAAACAGCAAACCTCTAACAACTTGAGTTTAAATTCTGTGATTATTATATTGTGTCCCTGGAAGAGGAAGAGTATATTAGTGAAAGCAAAAACAAAACAAAACCAGGCCTTGGAATCAGACAGACCTGGATTTGAATGCCAACTTTAAAACTTACCAGGTGTGTGAAAGGCAAGTAGGTTTACTCTTCTCTATGTCAGTTTTCTGATGTATTAAATGGGATAATAATATCTGATGCATAGGGGTTGCGGGAGATTTTGAATAAAAATTATAATAAGCACATAAATAATCATTATTATTCTCAAAAATATCTCTAGGAAAAACGTGCCCTGGGAATCATGAGTACATGTGAGATGGGAACTTAAACCACATGTGGTGGGAAGATAAGCAGGTTTCTGAAGAAGCTGTCCCCTAAATTAATCCTTAACTTGAGTAAGAATAACTAAGTTAGATATTCTTAGACTTTAGAATTTCAAAAATTTCCAAAAAGTTTGGGGACAAATCTAGGGGAAAAAAGATTTCAAAAAGCCTCATGATAACCAAGACAATCTTGAAGAGAAACAAAGCTGGAGATCTTATATTATCCTATATTAAGGTCAATTATGAAGATGTAGTAAATTAAGATCATTTGGCTCTGGGGGCTCCTGGGGGGCTCAGTCAGTTGAGCCTCTGATTCTTGGTTTCAACTCAGGTTACAATCTCATGGGTCGCGAGATCGAGCCCCACTTTGGGCTCCCCCACTTAGCGCAGAGTGTGGAGATTCTCTCCCTCTGCCCCTCTCAACTCTCCTTGCGCGCGCTCTCTCTCTCTCCCTCTCTCGCTCTCTCTCTCTCGCTCACTCGCTCTCTCTCTCAAATAAATAAATCTTAAAAAAAAAGGATCGTGTGGTTCTGGAACAAGGATGTGAACAGAACAGAACAAAGAATTCAGAAACCCACCCATGCGCATTGGGTCACCTGATTTATAACAAAAGTGATTAACTCAGAGATTCTAAAGCAAACAGAAGGGGAATAAAGGGTGTGAGGAGAACAAGGAATGATGAGGATCGCAGAACCAAGGGAATGATAGAGCTTCGGGAGCAGGCGGAGATCAGCAATGTCAAGTGCAGCCGCTGTCTATTAAACTGAAAAGTTATTTGGAATTTGACTTTCAAGTGATTGTTGTAACCCAAGTGTGAGCTCTCTTCCAGCAAAGTGGACAAGAACCAGATAGGAATGGTTTACAGAGCAAGTAAAAGTGATGGGCTGGAGGTAGGAAGTTTAAGCTGCTCCTCCAAGAACTCTGGGTGAGAGAGAAGGCAAGGAGTTCACAGCAGGTGTAAGTGACAGGAGTTCCTTATTTATTTATCAAGGACAGTAGAAGCTTGAGAATGTTTATAAGCCGAGGATACAGTGAACACAGAGAGGAGAAAGGAGAACATGCGTGCCATGAAGATATATGATATTGCCAGTCCAGGGGAAATTCAGTGTCTTCCAGGGGAGAAAGGAAGATGAAGAGTCAAGAATAACCCATGGATAAACTGTATTTTATGAATCTTTAGATGTCTCTAGAAACTTTTATATTAACATTTCAGTTAAAATAGCCCTACTTCTTGGACATCCTCAGTTATATCTCAAAGGCCTTCAGCTGCTTAAAAATAGATTTTGGAATATTTCAGGCAAAAAAAAGGCTATAAAGACTGATGTAAGGAACTTGTGAGCCTTTACTCTCTTTAAGAAACAGAATGTTATCAATACAATTAAAGACCCCTACATTCTCCTTTTCTGATCATAACTCTGCCTCTCCCCACTCTGTCCACAGGAAATAACCATCCCAAGTTTGGTGTTTATTTCTGAGCATTTCTTTATACTTATACTTTATACAAATACATTTGTATTTATCTCTGAGTGATATTTATTGTATTACACATTTGTACCTTTTAAATAAATGGCATCGTACCATATGCTTTCTTTAGCTTGGTTTTATCCCTCAGTATCTTTGCAAGATTTCTTTGTGTTGACATACGTAGCTTCTTAATTTTTAGTGATGCATGGTATTCTATTATGTGGATATATCATAATTTATCTTCTCTCATATTGACGAGTATTTCCAGTATTTTCCAATTACAAATGCTAACACTATGAATATTCTTATACATGTTACCTTTTACATATGTGCAAGAAATTATTGGTGGTATATACATACCTAGGGGTAAGATTGCTGGGTTGTTGGGAAATGCACACACTCAACTTTAGGATGTATTCACAAATTGCTCTCCAGTATGGGTGCCCCTGTTTATAAGTTTTGGGGAAGACTCAGATATTAGCTCTTCAAATATTTCCTCTACCTCATTCTTTATTTTCTGGAACTCTGATTAATACTTATTAGAACTTCTAAATCTGTCCTCTATGTCTCTCCATTTCTTATTCATAGTTTCTACCTCTGAATAGTTGAGCTGCATTTCAGATAATTTCTTCATTTCTATTTTACCGTTCAACTAATTCCACTAATTCTCTCTCGAGCCACATCTTATTTAAATCTGTACAATATGGATTTATAGTTTTAAAATATATAGATTTATATAGTAAAAAATGTCAATCACATGTTTATGTTGTAAAGCACATCACACATACAGGACTGTTGGGTTGTGTCAAGAGAGCTTTCTATTTCAGGATATTAATTATTTATTAGTTATATGTTATAGTATTTTCTCCCAGTCTGTGACTTGCCTTTTTTTTTAATGTTTTCTTTTGTTGTATAGAAGTTTTAAATTGTAATGTAGTTGAATTTATCAATCTTTTTCTTTATAAATTGTGCCTTTTATATCATATAAGTTCTTTTCTGTATCATAGTCTTAAAGATATCTTCCTATGATTTTATCCAAAAATTTTAACTTTTGCTTTTCAAACTGAACCTTTAATCTAATTGGAATTGATACTGATATTGCAGTGATACTGGGATTCAAATTGTTATTTTGAATGAAGTTAATGGACCCGGAACTAATTAATTAATAGTCTATCTTTTCCTTACCAATCTTAAGTGCCATTCTAATCTTAGACACATTTTCAGTATTTCTGGGCTCTCTGGTCTACTCCAGTCACATATTTCTATCCTTGTGCCAATACCTCACTGTCTGAATTACTACAGTTCAAAATAAATTTGGATGTAGAGATGGTAGCGCCAATTCACTCCACCCCATTCCTTTTCTTCAAAAACGTCTTGACTATTCTTGAACATCCATTCTTCCGTATAGATTTTAAAACCACTTACCCAGAAAAACTATTTGGGTAGGTTTGTGCATATAACAGTTTTATCTCTTTCTTTACATTTCTTATAACATTTTTTTCTTTTTCTTGCTGCACAGGCCAGAACAGGAAATACGATATTCAGTGGAAGCAGTGATACAAGATATCTTTACTCTGGTCCTGATTTTTTTCTTTAAAGATTTTATTTATTTATTTGAGAGAGAGAGCATATGCGAGAGAGAACACAAGCGGAGGAGGGGCAGAGGGAGCAGGAGAAGCACACTCCCTGCTGAGCAGGGAGCCCAACTCCATTGCAGGACCCTGAGATCATGACCTGAGCCCAAATCAGGAATCAGACGCTTAATCAACTAAGCCACCCAGGCATCCCTATTTTCTTAATATTTTAAAATATAGCCTATATTTATAGTAGTAAATGATTTCTAAATCTTAATATTAATTACTTTTCTCTTTAAAAAAATCAAACTAGTAAAAAATATCAGTTTTAAGATTTTCAAAAAGATCAACTTTTGGCTTCATTCTTTGTGTACATTTTATTGTTTTTGTAATTTCTTAAGACACTTAGCTCTCTAATTTCTATTCTTTCTTATTTTCTAATATAAACATTTAAACAAGCAAAATTCCCACTAACGTCACCTTTGTTCATTACACATATCAGGTATGTACTATTTTATTATCCTTCAAATTTATGTATTTTCTAATTGCGAAGTTCATTTTTTTAAAGATTTATTTATTTGAGAGAGAGAGAGAGAGTGCACATGCATGTGAGTGGGAGGAAGGGCAGAGGGAAAGGGGAGAGAGAATTCCAAGCCGACTCCCCACGAGGCAGGGCTCAATCTCACGACTCTGAGATCATGACCTGAGCCTAAACCAAGAACTGGACGCTCTAACAACTGAGACACCCAGGTGCTCCTAACTTCATTTGTTTTTTTGACCCATGGATATTTTAGAAGTATGTTTAAAAACTTCAAACATACTTTTTTTTAAAAAATATTATTTTAAAGAAATGTGTAATTCCATTTTGGTCAGAAAAGATAGTGTCTATGATATGATAGCTCTCCCACTTACAGAGACTTGCTTAATTGGCTTAATAATACAAACTTAATTTTCATAAATGTTCCGTGTGTGTGAACACAATGTGTATTTGCCAATTGCTGGATTCAGAGTTCTATATATAGCCTCTGGAATAAATGTGTTAATTACATCATTCAAATCTATTTCTAGCTAATTTTTTGCCTGCTTGATCTATCACTTTTGGAGGGAATTGCATTAAAATTTTCCACTGGGTAGGTGTATTTTGCTATTTTCTTTTTGTAGTTCTATCAATTTTTGCTTTGTATATTGAAACTATTTTAGTAGATATGGAAAAGGATAGAATTGTTATTTTTTATGGTGTATGAAAACTTATCAATATTTAATGATATTCTTAACCCCTAGTAATATTTTTACATAAAAGTATTTTGCTTGATGTTAATGTAGCTACATGAGCTTTCTTTCTATTAGTATTTGCTTATAATATCTTTCTTCATCATTTTACTTTTGACATTTCTGTGTCCTTACTTTAAGATGTATCTTTGGTAAAAGTATAAAGCTGAATTTTCTAAAATCCATTTTAATCATCTCTGTCATTTAATCGGTAAGTTTTCAGTCCACTTACATTTACTGTGATTACTTATGCATTTGAATTTATTTCTGTTTTTTCTATTCTTATTTCTTTTTTTCTCATTCTTTTAGATTGGTCATTTTTTTAAATTCAACTTTTTTCCCTTACACTAATTTGGAAGTTTTACACTCCATTTCAATTATTATAGACACTAACTTTAAATTGTTAATAAATACCTTAATTTTAACAAAGTCTACCAATAAGTATTTCCCATTTTGTCATACATGCTATTATATACTACTAATTTAATTTTATCTTCATACATTTATTTACTTATTCAGCAAATATTTATTGAGTGCTTGCTATGTGCCAACACTGTGCTAGTAGCATGGGATACATCAGTAAGCAAAATTTTCCAAAATATATATAGTAAGAAAAATCTTCCAGAGTAAGAATTCTTACCCAACACCCTTCTGAGGGTTAAGAATTCTAGGGAAACATTTTTTTGTTTCTTCTCTTCCTCTCCCCATAAGACCCAAAGTCCAGGCAGAAATAGAAAAATTCCTTTGTGATTTATCTTTGTATATAAACTGATAGATAGAAACTGAAAGAGATCAAATGCATATACATACACACATTTATAAATATATGCACACATACATGTATATGTATACATAAACACATAAATGTTATCAAAATGTATTTCTACATAAAGATTCCTGTTATTTCATAACATTTATTGCCAAACATTAAAGAAGAAAAGAAAAAAGAAAAACAAACATATCTTTTCTCTTGTTTTCCCGCTTCTGATCAACCACTTTCCCCTCTTTTAGTTAATTCTTTTGGGATTTACCTCCATATTTCTAAATAACATGTTTACATTACTACGTCCAGACTGTTCATTTTAGTCATTGCATGTAAATCCCTTGGGTTGGCATATGAGGCTGGGTTGTCTTTCACTTCACCTCCTCCATCATCCCATTCACTCCCCTTGTCCCCACAGTGTTAATTCCAGGAAAGACAGTAAGTGGTTCTTTTTCCCCTTTTCTGAACTAGTTTTGTTTATCTTTTCTGCAAATAACTAGAGTCCTGAATTTTTGTTTGCATAGGTTCCTGTGCATTTATCATTGACTCAATGCTAAACTCTTCACCGTTATTGCACTCTTCTCTCAAGACATTCAGGTACACCAGACATTCTGTCAATTGCATCTTCTTCAAGAAATATGGCATGCAGCCTTCAAATGCACTCCAGGTGGGACTGGCAGCCATCTATGTCGAGTACCATCTCATCCTAGGCTGTTCCTTCACCCTCCTCCCAGGGAGTCTCTCTGTTTCTCTCCTGTGCTGGATTCCCTGTTTCCTGTGCCCCTTCTTCCTCTTTCTGAGCTTCCTCCCTTATTTGTGACAAGTGCATCTTTCACTAGCATTCTGCGAATCAATGTACTGGATGGAGGCAAACCTTTTCAGACCTTCTATGTTTGAAATTGTCTTTACTCTCACACTTATTTTTTTTTTGCTAAGAAAAGAATTACTGATTATAAATTAATTCCTTTTGTAATTTTAAAGGCATTACTCCATTGTCTTTTAGGTCCCAGTGTTGCTGTTAAGTCTGAGTCTTGGTATTCCAATTCCTGATCTTTGGATGTGATATGTTCTCTACTTTCTGGAAACTTGTGGGATATTTTCTTTTGTACCTTAGTGTTCTGAGAAGCCATGATGTGCCTTGGTGTGGGTTATGTTCATCTATAATGTTGGGTGGTTGATACATCTTTTTTCTCTGGAAACATGTATCTGCCTATTTGGGGAAAATATCTTAAATTATATTGCCTTTTGGATTTTGGACTTTCCGAACCAGTCCCCTGGCTTTATCTTTTCAATAATATTTTATTTCATGTGTTTTTACTCTATTCTGGGTGATTTTCAACTCTTTTATTACATTTTAAATTTCTGCTATAATATTTTTTATTTCCAGAGCACTTTTTAATTTGTTTACTAAATAGTGTTTCTTTTCTTTTTTTATGTTTTTGGCTATTTTTGTTTTATGGAAATAATATCTTCTCTTATCTCTCTGAGGATGTTTGTAATTGTACCTTTTTTTCCCCCCTAAATATTCCTCTTCCTGTATGGGGGTGTGTCCATTTCCTTCAAGTGGTTTTCTTTTTCCTATTTGTTTATTTACTTTTTTGTTTTGGTCTATGTCTTTCATGATAGAGGCTTTCTTTGTTATCTGGTGACCCTCAAGTATCTGCTCATCTTTAGGAATGGGATGCTAGCAAGCTGATTGGAGGCACTGAGAAAGGAGTTTGGCTTGCCAGCTGTGGCCTTCACAGTGGGGGTGTTCTGGCTGGGATGTATCTTTGGGGGACCCTGGCATCAGTAGCTTTAGACCCTTCCTCTTGTGCTTGCCAGAGGTCCCAGAAGATTTTCCTTTGTCTTCCCTAGAGCGTTTAGCCCTAGATGCCTGTAACCTGGGAGCTAGTGGGAGAGTGGCCGGGGAATCCCTTATTGTCAGAATGATGCACCTGTCTGAAACAAGGGTTAGTATCTGACAGTCTAGAGCCTTTGTGTTCTATTTCCATCAGCCACTAACTCTTGTCATCTTGCTGCAGTTTGAAAGATGCAATCACCTATGGTATGGTGGGATGGGACAAGTGAGGTCAGGGTGGAAATTTGGGGACCAATAGCTCTTCAACCAAACTGACCTTCAACCAATCATTTCATTTTTACCCTCTAATTTACCTCCACCCCCTAGAGATTCCTCATGCCAGTTGTGAGTTTTGGGGGAATTTTGCAGTCAACATTCTGCTGTTCCTTAGCTTTCTCTACTGCAGACTTAGGATTAAGGGCTCTAAGTTATCTTCTGAGTCAGTTACTACTCTTCCATAGGTTTTTTTAAGCTTCCAATATTTTACCATAACTGATTCTTTCCTGCACTCTGTTCTCGTGGTTTGTTCATTAAAAAAATCTTTTTGCTCTAATTTTAGTGGGTCTTCAGAAAGGGTGTCAGTAAATGATGTATTCATTCTCCATATATATCCAGAAGTAGAGTGCATTTTTTTCTCATCCTCCCTTCACCAAGCAAGTAGCTTTTATGATTCCACCAATTCCACCAGAGGTCTTGGTTCCAGGTTCCATACTGAATGGGATTTATATCTTCTCTTCCTTACGGTCCTTTAAACCAAAACCTTCACTTGATCAATTGCAAAAAACCCCTCTAAGTAGCTTGGCATGAGCACAGATTCACGACTGTTTTCCTATTCCTGTAGGGATTTCTTATCTTGAGGGCACCTGAGTGGCTCAGTTGGTTAAGCGACTGCCTTCGGCTCAGGTCATGATCCCGGACTCCCAGGATCGAGTCCCGCATCGGGCTCCCTGCTTGGCGAGGAGTCTGCTTCTCCCTCTGACCCTCTCCCCTCTCATGTACTCTCTCTCTCTCATTCTCGCTCTCTCAAATAAATAAATCTTAAAAAAAAAAGAAAGAGTCAGGGATTTCTTATCTTGTGAGCTCAGCTTTGCATTTAAACAGATGTCAATTATATTTTTTGTTTTACAGCAGGAAATTTCAGGGTATCTGGTCCAGCCTATGATTAAAGTTGGAAGTCTGTAGATTTTTAGTCTCTCAAGACTGGCAATGGTTACTCAAGCAGATAATGTCATACTCATCCATTCATTTAATAAACATTAGTTGACCTCATATTCTGTGCTTAGAGCTCTGCTTGAAGCAACTTGTGGATATTGCCCCTGTTGTACCTGTGCCCAAGACGACTGGAGAACTGAACATACCTAGGCAATTGTGCATGGGTTCCCTAACTGAACCCAAGAGGGTCTGCCAAACCAGGAAGTTTGAAAGAACCACACAGTAACATACAAAAGAGGGCAGGCTAACAGAGTGATCGTGACTGGCTTTTTTTAATCTTTTTTTTTAAATTTTATTATGTTATGTTAATCACCATACATTACATCACTAGTTTTTGGTGTAGTGTTCCATGATTCATTGTTTGCATATAACACCCAGTGCTCCATTCAGTACGTGCCCTCTTTAATACCCATCACCAGGCTAACGCATCCCCCCACCCCCCTCCCTTCTAGAACTTTCAGTTTGTTTCTCAGAGTCCATAGTCTCTCATGGTTCGTCTCCCCCTCCGATTCCCCCCCTTCATTTTTCCCTTCCTGCTATCTGCTTTTTTTTTTTTTAAAACCATACTGTGGAAAAAGCCAAGATGTCCATCGACAGATGAATGGATAAAGAAGATGTGGTATATATATATATATATGCAATGGAATATTATGCAGCCATCAAAAGGAATGAAATCTTGCCATTTGCAAGGGCGTGGATAGAACTGGAGGGTATTATGCTGAGCGAAATAAGTCAATCAGAGAAAGACATGTATCATATGTTCTCACTGATATGAGGAATTCTTAAGCTCAGGAAACAAACTGAGGGTTGCTGGAGTGGTGGGGGGATGGGAGGGATGGGGTGGCTGAGTGATAGACATTGGGGAGGGTATGTGCTATGGTGAGCGCTGTGAATTGTGTAAGACTGATGGTGCCTGTTAAAGAAGACTTGGAAGACTTGGTAACGTGGCGGCACCTTGATCATTGATCACTAGTCACTGGAAAAAGACATTTCAATCTGACACAAAAAGAAATGGGAATGTTTCCTCAACCAGAAGTTGTAATGACTAAATAGTGTTTCGCCAGAAAATTCTGAGAGCTTCATGCTGACCACGGGGACAAGGAGGGACAGAGATGACTAGAGGTAGAGAAACCAGCTAGGAACAACCACAACAGTCCATGGATGGATTATGGTTTCTATACTCAATTTTGTTTTTCTTTTTTGAGGAAAGAAGAGTTTATGAAGATCTCAAAAATTTCAAATGTATTTTTTTTATTTTGATTTAGGATTCCAACTTTATTTCAACATCACACAACTACTTTGAAGTTCTGTTATGGAACATTATCTAGAGTCATATGTTTGCCAAATATCTCTAAGTGACATAAAAATATTAAGTTCTTTGTAGTTTAAAAGGCCTTTCTAGATATGAAAACTTTAAAACAGATTTATTCATAACACCATCTAATTGTGCTTTCACTCTGTGACCTTGGGCATCCTGTGTTGTACAAATCTAATATATTCCTGAAAATATTTTGGATATTGAAATTTCCAAATAGCTTGAACCTATATTTTCTTATTTTAAGTGAGAAGAATAAAAAAGCATTCCCTAAAACCTAATCAATTTTCCCGTATATCACTAAACCATTCTTAGGAATCTACATAATTATCCATGGAAGATTTCTGAAAGATATAATGGATTTAAAACACCAATTGCATTTAATGAACTCATTAGTGACTGTGGATAAATGCTCTGCATGATCATGTTGTTCAGTAGCCAATACACATTATATTGTCCTTTCTTCCTGCTTAGGGTTTTGTATTCATTTTCTTCTCTCAGAATGCTTTTTTTGGTTCTCTTCTCTTTCTAGTGATTGGGTTTTCTAGACCTCTTTGGTTCATGTACTTTTTTCATAGGCTTTTCCACTTTCTTAGAAGGCATTTTCACTTACTAATGTGGGGAAGATGATGGTGATAATACACAAGTTTAAATAACGCAATCGACAAGGCAAACAAGAGAGAAGCCATCTTACAGAGGAAACAGCTAAGATAGACCGCAGGGCGCCCCATGTCCTCTTGCCCAGACTTGTGTTCAAATGATGAGTTTTTACTGGCCCCAGCCTGCAGATACTTTATAGCAGGATTTCAATTAGAATAATGCATGTGGGGTAAAAATGGTTCCAAGTTATTACAGAGAATATTTGGAGAGTGTGATTCAGGTAGTAAATTCAATGTCTGTATTGTGTTCTGTGTACTCCTTGTCTTTTCTAAAATAAAAGAAAAAACTGAAAAAGATTTTTATAATTAACAAAATAAATACAAAGCACAAAAATACAAAAAAAATAAGACCTATTATATTTATTTAATTCCTTATGGTTTGCACCCTGTCTTCTGATTAGACAACATCCTTTTGTGGAAATGACCTCATTTTACAATTCAATCCAACAAATGATGCTGGCCGCCTACGTGGTGGCAGGCACCAGGCCAGGCAAAGAGCTGCTTATGACACAGATGGAGTACCTTGGCTGAATTTGTCAGTTTGCTCCAGAAAGTGTTTGTTTCCTCCCAGTTTCCATGTCTGGATTCCATGTATCTGCCACTAGGTTATTTCTCCATAGCACTCCACTTCTCCAAACAAACAAAACCTTTTCCCAACCATGACCAAAGCAGCCAACAGTCTGATCATTCATACTCATTCATTCATTCAAAATGTGATTATTAAAATAAGAACATGAATTATTAGGTCACGAATAATCACAAATCATTGAATGTGATTCCTGTATATTTTAGAGAAAAATCGAAAGAAATAAAACGCATAAGGGCAAATTAAATATGCTTTCCTCATTAAACTTCAATTTTTAGCCCTAATCTCTTCTCCTAATCCCATCTTCCTTATTTTGCACAAACAACATTTCACTTTCTTAGATGAAGTTTGCCAGTGTCAAAAAGTCCTAGCTCTTCAAAGGGCCCTAGAAGCTCAGTCTCTCCTTTTCTCTGCTTCAGAGTTTCTGATGGTTCTGGGATAAAGAGCCTGTAAGCTATTTCCTTCACTGACTGGATAAAGGCATTCTCTTTCACTCCTTGGTACTCTGAATAGACTCTGACGTATGTTAACTGGCAGGCTAGACTTCCAGAGGAAATCTGGCTTTAAGCTTCCGGAACTGACCTTCCTTCCTCTTTTCTTTTCACAGTCAGAAGAGGAAAAGTCAGGAAGACAATGGCAAGCAGTAACAAACACTTATATACCCAATAGGACAAAAAGTTCTCCCAGTGATCAGGGTGGCTGTCATTGACCCAGACTGACTTCTCTCCTCCCTTCCCTCCGCTCCCTCCCCTTTGAAGGCACCTAAGTACAGTATTTACTGAGGAGGCAGTTTTCACAGGCTCCCCCAGGTCAGCACTGTCTGAGAGGAACACATTGTAAGCCACATATGTAATTTAAAACTTTCCTGCAGCCATATTTAGAAAGTAAAAATAAACAGGTCAATTAACTTTACTAATATACTTTATGTAACATAATACACTCAAAATATTACCTTTTAACACAAAATCACTATAAAATATAATGTGACATTTTAGACTCTTTTCTTCATATTAAGTGTGCTTTACATGTATAGCACAGCAAATTCGGATGGCTTGGTTTTTATGCGGGTAGTTGCAATGTATGATTTTATGAATGTTATAGTTAGAAAAGTATATTCACATACCTAAGGTGTTCCAAATATATTTAGAAGTTTCCTCATAACCGAAAATCCTTCTCCTTCAATATTCACATCCACATTGATGAAACTGATTCATCTTTTAGAAAATAACTGCTTTGACTTCAAAGCAAAAGACATCATTTTCAAATTGATGTCTGCCTAAGTTAAGTAAATTCATTAACTCTTGTATTAACTCAGTATTAACATTGAACTCAAAGTGGTATTGACAGTGAAAAGCAGGTTTTTGTCAGTATCAAGTTCTTCATATTTTTCTTATAGTTTTTGCAGTCAGTTTACACAGTGCTTTCAATTACAATGAAAATCTTCTGCATATTGACTCATGAAAGGAAACTATAAAAATCATTATTATTGATTCTATTATGAAAAGTTTCAAATTCGATTTCAAATCTTGCATCTGTCTAGGCAGGTCACTGATAAGCTTTTCCTTTCTTTGGAGCTCCAAATTTAGCTCATTTATATGCCATGTGATATCGGTGTGAAAATATAGATCATGTTGCCGTTTTTTATCTCTGATTATTGGATATTTGGTAAATATTCCTTTATTTTCAAGAATGAAAATTGGAAATGGAGTTAACAGTACATTAATGTTTGTAAAACGTTTTCATCACTCAACCTCAGAGTATTGGCAAAGAAGTCATGAGGCCATTAAATTCACTGTCTTCTACTTTTTTCAATAGTTCTATTCGCTTGTAATGATTCACTGCATTTGCTTGTATGCACTGAATGATTTTAACTACTGTATCCAGGACAAATTTCATGGAGTCTGCTTCAGAAAACTGGGCATAAATATTTGTAAGCTGTATCATACAGTGAAACAAAGAAACAAAGGAAACATCAGTTCCTTTTTTAAAATTCCAATAAATCTGTGATTTGAGTTAACATAACTGGAAAATTATTTATCGTGTTAGAAACTAACTTTTTAATATCTAGCCAAAATTCTTCTTTGACAGATATAAAATAAAAAATACCTACACGATGAGTTTGATATTTTAGGCTATGAATGGACAATGTTTCTTTATAAATTACGAAGTCCTTAGAGACAAAACAAACTCCAAGTACTCATTGGGCAGTGTCTTTTATATCTTATGACTCACTTAAAGCTAAAACAAAACAAAACAAAACAAAAACTTGCAATTTTTCAGGTTTTGATATTGTTAAAAAGGTCTTATATTTTATAAGCAATTGTTTGGTAGCTTAATTGAAGTTCTTTTTGTGAAATATCTTTTAAAAATATTTTCCTTATAATTTTCTAATAAAATTTCTATAACTGAAATAATAGTTTCTTTTTACCTTGTCTCCATCTAAAGATGTATGCGTATGTGTGTCTGTATGTGAGAATCAGAGCAGTTTTATATCTGGCCAAAGTGACAAGCTGAGATCTTATTTTTTAAAAGTCTTAAAATCTTGTGACAACATGGATAGACCTGGAAGACATCATGCTAAGTGAAATACATCAGTCGCAGGAAGGCAAATACTGCATGATTCCACTTATATGAGGTATCTGAACTAGTTAAACTTAAGAAAGCAGAAAACTTAAGGAAGCAGAAAATAAAATGTTGGTTGCCGGTGGGTGGGGGGAGGAGAAAATGGGGAATTGTTCAATGGGTATAAATCTAGTTCTAATAGATGAATAAGTTCTAGAGGTCTGTTGTACAACATTGTGCTTATTGTTAATAATATAGTATTGTGTACTTACATTGTTAGGATGGTAGATCTCATGTTAAGTGTTTTTAGCATACACACATTCACACACACAGCAAAGGGACACAGGGAAACTTTTGGAGGTGATAATATGTTTATTACGTTGACTGTAGTGATGATATCACAGATGTCTACATACACCCAAACTCATCAAATTGTATACATTAAGTATGTGCAGTTTTTAAAATTTCAATTACACCTCAATAAAGCTGTAAAAAAGAGAAAAAAGATTTGAGTAATTTAAACAAGTCAAACCTATAAAAAAAAACAGAAAAGTGAAATGGTGGTTACCAGGAGATGGGGACTGGGGAGACAGATGGATGGTGTGTAAGGGTATGAACTTATGACAAATAGTGAATAAGCCATAGATATCTAATGCAAACTATAACCAATACTGTCAATAATACTGTACTATCATGATATAATATGATAAATATTGCTTCTATGGCAATTATATTACACTATATAAAGATATCAAAGAAATATGCTGTACACTTTAAATTTTAAATTATAACATGTCAAATTCATCAAAAAAACAAAATTAAGAACTTTAAAGATTGATTGATTAGAGTGTGAGTGGGGGGAGGGGCAAAGGGAGAGGAAGAGAGAGAATCTCAAGCAGACTCCACACTAAGCATGGAGCCTGTCGCAGGGCTCAATCCCATGACCCTGAGATCATGACCTGAGTCAAAATCAAGAGTCAGACACTTAACCAACTGAGCCACCAGGCACCCCCCAAATTAAAAACTTTAAAGAAAGAAAATAGATTGTCTACAAAGGGAAAAAAGAAAAAAAATTTTCTTAGACATTTGATTCTAATTTGAAGTATAATTTCAACAATCCTTTTTTGAATATTGAGAGGAAATTTATCAAATTCACTATGTGTTTGGTGAAAATGTCCCTTACTATTGCACACATAATTATCTTTTTAAAAATTTTATGCAAAAATCAGCTTTGTCATTTTGTACCACTTCAGCAAATTGCAATTGCCATTTGTTGTGACATTTACAACAGATCTTTTCCGTAACAGTACTAGCTCCTGGACCTCTAAGCAATGCAGCATCAGCTATGTGCCTTCATTTTGAATTTAAAAATGAAAATTGTGTTACAATTAATATTTTCGATTTTACTACCAATTGTGATTTATGGATATCCCTGTAACTTGCACTGTCTGCATAAAATATTCAAATAAACACATCAGAATGTTACACTGATGTACAGAAAAAAAATCATTTGAATTGAATCCATAGGTTGCCACCAACTGGATCAGTGAAATGCTTACAAGTAATACTAGAAACAGCACATATGCTCGACACATACGCCATCAGGCAAGAGAAATGGTTGAAGTGAAGTGTGGTCCTGCCAAAATGATCAAGTGGTGTTATTAGAAAAATATTTTACACGACTTCTGTTTTTGAAATGTAAATTACAGCAATGAAAGAAAATAAAAGATGCGGTGCCCCCGTAGTGCCAGCCACATTGAGAGTGCTCAGTGGCCGCACGTGGCCTGTGGTCACCAGACTGGATAGTAGTCTCAGATTATGGAGTAGCTAGCCCTGGTAGACTCCTAGCTGAATCTCCAATCCCTCCATCAAGGGATTTGGATTCTATTCCCCTAAGTGAATATTCAAAACCACACATGAACAGATATCTTAAAAATATAATTATACTGTCATTTATGTGGCTCCTCTAAATAAGGATGTAATGAAATAACATAAATTAAGAATTAAGAAAGCTCAACTTTCAGAAACTTAGCTTTCACAAGTTCCACATTTTTGTTTATTACATATTATATTAAATAGGCTATTCCAAGCAAACCATTTAACACAATAAAACATAATAAGCAACACACTTGTTTGTTTTTTTTCCCCTGTGTCATCTGATTGCTGATGATTTTGAGCCAAAAGAACTTGGGGCTGTTGTCCATTTCCTGTTGGGGTGGGTGTGGGGGGTGGGGACCAAGAGCTGAGGCTGGGCTTGTAAGATAGCAGATGTCCTTGTCAACATCAACCTTCCCCCCCCCCAAACCCGTGACCCCATCTATGACTGTCAAGGTGTGAGGCTTGTTCAGTACAGGAGCTCATCATCCCAGGCTGGCCCCTTGTTAAGCCCCCTCTTCTGACCACATATACTGGGAAGGCTGGCCACTGAGTGGAGGACCCTACCCCAGGGTGAGCTTGGAGGAAACAGCAGAGCAAGCCTTCATGCAGCTATCGTTTGGAAGCAAAAAAAGAAATCTTTGTCCCTCTACCCTGATTCTTGTGTATCCTGAGTGACCTGCAGAAGGAAGGGGGCTGCTCTGGGTTACTAAGCCTTGAGCCCCTCTTCCCTAATCATAGCTGCTCTGTCCTAGCCAGCTGTTCTGTTAAAGATCTTCATACGTTCTAGATTACTGGAGTTTGCATGAGGCACTATTCACAGGAAGTACAATTAAGGACTTTTCAATCTTTAGCATTTGGGGAAGATACTGCCTTAAAACATGTAAACCTATTGTTCAAATTCTGGACACTGGACTTGCAAATATTATCAGGAACGTTGTCATCATAAATGAGTAAAAGGGGGTTGTAAGAGTAAAAGCTTGTATCTATTGAAAGCTTGCCATATCGTAACTATCTCATTAATCCTCAAAGCAACGTTTGTTGGGAGTATTTTTACCTGTCATTTTGAGATGATGAGCCTGAGAATGAGATGATAAATCTCATAGTGCAAGAACATAGAGCTGGTAGAGGGTGAAGCTAGGATTCAAACCTAAGCAGTCTGACTTTAGAATCTGATATCTTTGCATATGCATATATAGTATGTGTCTATATGAAATTATGTATGATATATGGGATATGTATCTATATATGATACCTGCCTATATATCCATGTACAGATATATCTCTATCTCTATCTATATATTACATAGAGATATATAATATGTGCCTATATAAAACATCTCTAAATGTTTTTTACTTATTGCTTCTATTTAATTCTTTCCGAACAGAAATCTTAAATGCCATCCAGTGATTTATTCTCATTTGCTTATAATATTTACCTAGTATTTTTGCTGTTATTGCTATTGTTGAAACGAATGAATTATTTCATTTTTTTTTCATTTAAGGTTGAAAACCTTTTTTCAGAAGGGACTCAAAAAGAAAACATAGTGCAAGATAAGGTAATTCACAGCAAAGTCCTGCAGGGTACAGTCGAAGGATGCAAGGAGAGTGGACAACCGGCACTTACATTGAATGGATGGGCAAATATGGGCAATGAGCTGGTTATCAGCTTTCTGGCAGTGAACGCAAACGCCAAACACATTTAGATGACATAGTTTCCATTTTCTGACAGTAAGAAGACTAAAACTCAGCTTTAGACAGCTCAAGAAGGAATTAATGTAGGGACCTTAAATGAAGGGAATTAGGTAGGCAACACTGTGGAAAATACCACCCTGGTTTTATGTGGCACAGAAGAGTCCTTCAGACCGTTGGCTCTCATATTGTTCTTAAATAAGAGCAGCTACCCTACATACTAACCTGCTACTTGTTAAAGCATCTCCACAGGCTGAAAAAATGTGATGCTGTCCTTCCTTCCAGGCCTAAAATCACACGAGTAGAACCTGGAGATCTCTGAGGGGTGGTTTATATGCTTGGACCCTCTCCAATCCCAGATGCCTCAACAATCTCTGGGCACATACTAAATACTTATAAATAATGACCACAGCCTCTAAATAATATAGATTTTTCTGAACTGTTTATTAGAATGAGAGCTATCCAATTTAGATACAAGATGGGAAAGTAACACGTCCTTCTGTGTTGTAATAGTAAGAGTTGGACTTGCGATCCTTCTCAGACAGTCTGCCCACCGCAGGACAAGCATGAGGCACACAGGGTGGGGCAGGGGGACAGCTTGGACTCATATTTGAATAATGTGCTGGGCACTGTTCTAAATAGCTCTATGAAAGAGACACCAGTATTATCTACATTCCTCAGATGAGAACATTGAAAGCTCAGGGAGATCAGAGGTCACCTATAAGCATCCTTGAGTGTGGAGACCCTGCTCTTAACAGAGTGCAGTACTAATTGGACAGACTTAGGAATTCTAGTCCATACTATTCGGGAAACCAAGACTTTCGCTTGACAACTGGTTTAGGCTGTGATCACCTGTCTATACCTTCCCCAAACAAACTTCTCTATCATTCTCTACTTTTTGCTGAAGAAGGCGTCTATTGGGCACCCCAAATAAGTAATAGTGTGAAAAGACAACTTAAATAGCAGAGTAATTCAATTTAACCAGTTGGAGGAGATTGTATAAAATTGCTCTTTTTAAATTTTGATGAATGCTCACTTATTTCCATGATTTAATTATGGTGTAATTTATATTAATTAATGTTCCTTCTGGCAATAGCTAAAGTACAAATTCAATTGTTGCTTAAGACCTTTCCTAGTCAAAGACAATAAAACAATGCCACTGGTTCAAAAAAGAAAGGCTAGCCTTCCTGTTTCCTAAGGCAGGGGGACATGCCCCTAATTTTCCTAGTATTATGAAGATTAAAAAAGGATCCGTGCTAGGTCATTGCCCCATTTGGTGCCATTTAAAATTGGTACTGTTTCTGCCATGAGAATCTAACTAGTCGAATAGTGCTGTTTTCCCAGAGGTGCTAGAGAAACGGAGGTTAGCCTCAAGTCTGTGTTACATATTAATTAAATGACGTTGAGTGGCCCGGGTGTCCTTGATGATTTCCCAGTGTAGAGGAAAACATTCTTTAATAGAGCTTTGTTCTTATACAAAGCACTTTTTAATAGTAATAGTAGAAATAGGAAAGTGGGTGTAGATAGGAGGTCAAATTAGTGGGCTGAGGGACTGCAGAGATCTGAGGGGCTACGGGAGAGTCAAAGATGAAAGGATTTTAAGTTTTAGTAGCTCAGATGATGGTGCCACCACCAGTAGAAGTAAGAAAGTTAAGAACCAGGTAGGTTTGGACGGTGGAGGGACTGAAACCACAGGTAGAAATCTATTTGAAAAGAGACAGTAGGGGGCAGTAAATTCTAAAACAAACTAGTGGTTGCCCACCTCCCTTGTTTGGGACTTGGGCTGTCACTTTTTATTTCCCATTAATATTGACATGATGTCAAGGGTCCATAATGGTCTGATAAAGGTCTGAAAGAGGCCAACGACTTATAGAAGCTGATATTGCCATCTTACAATCTGATGCAGTTTATAGAACCAATGCCAGGTCATCCATCCATCTATTTTTCCATCCATTCAAATTCATTCATCTATTCAACTAGTATGTGTTCCTATGAGCCAGGCACTGCAGGCTCTGTGCTAGGCACTGTGGATAAAAAGGTTAATAGCACAAGGAGCTTAATAAGAGATGATAAGAAAACAGGTTATAACATCAGAGCAAGTATGCAATTGCAGGGATAGAGGAAGGAGCATTATGTGAGCTCATGGGAGAAGCAACTAACTCAGCCCTGGTGAGTCAGACTGAAAGGATGGGGAGCAGAGTGCCAGGGGAGGTGGCAAGGTAGGAGATTTCCAGGCAGACCTGTAAGCAGGTCAATATGGTTGGAGCAGAAAGGGGTATTCACGAGCTTAGACTGGATAGAAGAGCTGCGACGTGCTGTCTACTGAAGGATTAGAATGATCTCTCTGCCCTAAAATGGGAAGGATGGAGTGGGCTTGAAGTAGAGCTTCAAGGAGCTCTTTGTTGTCTTCCGATCATCTGGGGACAAGAGCCAAGTGTTTCCACCTCACTGAGGAGCATCTTGGGTAATCGGGATTGGAACTTTGGCCCCAGCACCATTAGGCACCCCACTCTGATGCTCTCTACCTTCTGCTTTAGTGGTACTTATCAAGGAATAGTAAGAAACTGTATTTCATAAGTACTTTCTTCATACCAGGAACGATGTAAGCATCACATTGTCTGTGAGGTAGGGATTATTTTTATCTCCATTTTACATAAAAGGAAACTGAAGCTCAAAAAATTTGAGCAGCTTGCCCCAGATGGCACAGATCGTAAGTGACAGAGGGAGGATTTGAACCCAGGCAAACTGTCTCCAGAGCCCACACTTGTGACTGTAGGGAATAGAAAAAGGCAGGTGGCATTCATTTCTCTAATTTGGATGTTACCATATCACAGGAGAAGAGTCTGAAAGATAGAACCACACTTTTTTTGTGGGAAAAAATGTATATAACCTAAAGGATGCCATTTTAACCATTTTAAGTGTACAATTCAGTAGCATTAATCACATTCATACTGTGCAACCATCACCAAAATCTGTTTCCAAAAATATCTCCATCATTCCAAATAGAAACCCAGTACCCATTAAGCAATAACTTCCCCCAGCCCATGGTAATCTCTACTTTCCATTTCTATGTTCCTATTTTATATTTTTCATACAAATGGAATCATACAATATATATTCTTTTGTCTCTGGTTTATTTCACCTACCATGAAGTCTACAAGGTTCATCCATGTAACAGAACTGCATTCCTCTTTACGGCTGAATAGTATTTGATTGCATTACATGCCACATTTTGTTTATCTATTTATCTGTTGGTGGATACTGGGTTGTTTCCACCTTTTGGCTACTGTAAAAGATGCTATAATAAACATCAGTGTGCAGGTAAGTGTGTAAGTCCCCACTTTCAATTCTTTTGAGTATATACCTAGGAGTGGAATTGCTGGGTTGTCTGATGAGTCTATGTTTGGCTTGTTGAGGAACCTCCAAACTGTTTTCCACAGCAACCAATAATGTACAAGGGTGGAACCATAAGACTTTAAAGGTGGAAAGAATCCTGAGTGTACTTAGTTAGCCCCTTTACAGCTAGGAAGACATCAGTAGTTTAAAAATTAGTCACCATTTTTGATCGTTGATTATATGCCAGCCATTTTATATATAATATTCCACTAAGTCCTCTCCAAAACCCTATTATGTCAGTTTTACAGATCAGGAAACTGATGCTCAGAGAGGCTGATTTAAATGCTCAGTATCTCACAAAGGATAAATGCTAGAGCTCAAGCCCATGCCTCTTCTTAAGTAAACTCAAGATCTGAAACATGGATCTTCTCTGGGGCATGAGGTTACTTCCTGGAATTGGGTCTTAGTTTTGTCCATCTCCAGGATGATCACAAAATTTAGCGTGCTAGTGAAAGCTTTTAATTCCTTCTGTAAATTTATCTGAGATTTACCTTGTGTGTGTGTGTGTTTTCATATTACCTGGGTTCATGTTTTTAAAATGCAGCTTCCTTGTCAATAAACAACAGAACAGGCAGGAAACAAAACACTTTGTTGTTATTGTTGAGTAAATATAGCATTGGTGCTGGTTCTTCCTTTGCCAAATCTTCTCCAAAGTATTTCTCTGTGTAGCTATTGTAATCTGATCCATAATAAACATTCTGCTAATTTGGATGCTGTTAGTAGTTGGAGAACTCATCAGATTTTTACATCTGTCTTTTTGTCCTTCATGGGTGTGCTTAGCACCCAGCTCTTATCCGATTTTCTTTGTTAGAGTTTGAATTCCCTCATGCTGCCCCATGGTGCCTGTAGCCCTCCTTTCCAACAGTCTCTTTACCGTGTAAGACGGTTCATACACCGTTGTGAAACATAGGTGTGTTCTGTCTGTAGCCAATGACAACCCTTCCCCCCAATGTCCTTCTGCTTCTCCTCTGCTTTATAGGTGTTTGATTTCATTCATTTGCCACGTTTAATGTCCTCATTATGCAACGTCCTCATTGCAGTGTTGCTGTTTTTTCTCTTTAGCTTTCTAAACAATTTGGTAGGCCATTCTGGGGGCCATACTGCTTTTTTCCCATCTAGGATTTTAAGCCCTGTTATTGGTGGTACTGAGAATTAGTCTCACGTGCTTCCCACCCGGCTCTTTTGTACTTACAGAATGAAAGCACACTCGAGGAGAAGAGCCCTTGCAACTATGTCCCAACACTTTCTCCAAGGGCTCTTATAAATTTTCTCCTCTCTATTAGGTTTCTTGGTATTCTAGCTGGGACTTTTCACTGCTGCTGGCTCCCCTGGCTGCCCCAGGCATCCTGTTGGCTGTTCTGGCTTCATGAAAATACTTGCTTACATTTGTATACAGCTTTATACTTCTTAAAGCACATTGGAATACATCATGTGACTTGAGTCTAACTTTAGTGCAGTAAGTTTTATAAACCCTCTTTATAGATGGGAAACTGAGATAAGAAGGAGGCTAAAAAATTTTCCCAAAGCCACACAAACTAAATGGCAGAAGCAGGGACAGACTTTACATTTTTCTTATATTTTCTTATATTTTATCAGCACTTAGGTATAGTTAAATTCTTTCCGATTCCTAGTAATCAGATAGTAAATTGGCAAAAAGAAAATGATAAAGAAGGTAATGGGAAATAAAGGTGGGAAGAACCGAAGTACAAATCAGGTGATGGACACACTTCTAAGTCCTAAGTCTGAACTACATATTTCTTCACTGATCCTAATTAGTGTTGCATACGGAATCTTTACAAACTTAACAGCTTAAAACAACACCCACTTAGTATCTCACAAGTCAGGGTTTGAATCTGGTATGGAGAGGCTGGGTTCCCGCTCAGAGGCTCCCAAGGCTAAAATCAAGGTGTCAACCAGCCTGGGCTCTCATCTGGAGGCTCTGGGGAAGAATCCATTTCCAAGCCCATTCTTGTTGGTAGTAGAGTTCAGTTCTTTGTGGTTGTAGGACTGAGATCCTTTTTCCTTTCTGGTAGTTAGCAGGGCTGCTTCTCCTAGAAGCCACCAAATTTCTTGACAAGCAGCCCCGTCCATCTTGAAGCCATCAGCGGTGCCTTGAATCCTTCTGCTTGAGATCCTTGACTTCCCTTTCTGTCACCAGCTAGAGGAAACTCTCTGCTTTTAAGGGGCTTTTAGGATTAGGTCCTACCCACCTGGATACTCTTCCTGTTTTAAGGTCAACTGTGCATTTTAATGCAACCTAATGATGGGAGTAAAGTTCATCTTCTTCACAGTTCTGAGGATTTTGCAGGATGTGTAGGGGGCAGGTAGGGGTGGGGGGTGAAACACCTTTTGGAGTTTTGTCCTCTGGAGAAAATACTGTTTTCTACACATAGGCTGTGTTCCTCCCCACCATTTTAAATAATACCACAGTGTCTGGTACTCCTATTGTGAGGCCTTCAGAGATCCCTGAAACCTCTCCAATAGCTCATTGTTGATTTTCTCTTTGAGCGTGGCCTCAGGCAGCCATACTGGACTTCTGAGTGCTCTCGGATGTCTGGTAGACCTTTCTTGACTCTAGTCCAGAGAATTCCTAAATATACATATCACTCCCCTAAAGGTCCTTTGGCTCCCAAATCCTGCAAATCCCATTCTTATTCCTGACCTCTCTCTTGGTGCCCAGGGCAGTTTGCCTCAGCATCATTAGCTGGCTGGTGATAGTGGCCTCTGACTCTTCCCTCGGAGCCCTTAGCTGGTATCAGGCCTGGATCCTATCCCACTTCCCATGTAGCATAAAATGATGAATGACACCTGGGCTCAGCTCTCGAAGCTATTTTGGCTTCCTCCCCATGTCCTGGTCAGATTAACATCAGTTAAGCTGTCTTCTTCCCCACACCCCACTATCCACTTGGCACCTTCCAGCCATTTCTCATTTCTGATCTGATGAGCACAATGAATTCCAAGCTCATTTGTTGAGCTGGGTGACAGTCATCACAGGACTCAGTCCACGGTCTGGAGATTGGAACTACGATTCTCTCTAAGTAACCTGAAAGCCCACCTGCCCCGGGGGAAGGGGTCCTTTAGAGTTAGGGCTTTAAAATGTCATCCTGTTATGTGCTCAGCATTTTCTCAGGGGCCTTCCTGTATATAAAGAATATGGCAACCCTGCAAGGGAAGTACTAGTAGACACATTTTACCAATGAAGACACTGAAGCTCAGAAAGTTCAAACAATTTGCCTGAGGATATAGAACTAATAAGTGACAGAAACACCTCATTTTGCGCCTCTTCCATTCCTGTGATTGCTTGTTCTTAAGGAAGGAATAACACACACACTATCGGGATGCCACAAACACAGCGGAAACGGCTTCGTACTCTCTCACACTTGCGCTCCTCGTGGCTTGTATCCCATATGCTTTTTCAAAGCTTTGATTTAGGAAACATTCTGCAGTGGTCCTTTGCTGTCACGTCTGCTTCCAGCCCCATCAGCCCGGCTGCGGCTGGCACATCCCAGCACGAGGCTGTGCCGTGAAGGCTTTCACAATGACTCAAACAACAAAACAACTCTGAAAACAGTTGCCATAAAGGGCGGTATGGGAAAATCATGCGTGGTGTGCGCACTTGGGATGGCAACAGCGTCTGCTTCCTGTGGGGACGCACCTGGAGGTGGGATAGTCTCTGAGCAGTCTGACTGTGTGTTTGGGGGCAGATCTAGGCACCCAGGCAGACATTCTGGCTGGACCCCCAACCTCCTTACTCTCAGGTGTAGAACAGATCAACAGCAGAGAGGTGCTGTCCTTGCAATGGATTCCTTTGCTCTGACCCCGGCTGGCTCGGTGCTGCCATTTTATGGTTGCCCATGACATCTGTGCTGGCGTGTCAGTCTCAGCACCTGCCAATGGCATTGTTTACTTGTCATGTAACCTTCCCAGCCCACAGCCTCCGCCTCGGGCTGAGTGGGGCTGGTCACCTTCCGTATCCATTCTCCTTACCATGGATGATTAAGACGAGGAGTGGGCCCCTGATTCAACCGCAGCCGATCCACAGACTGACCAGTGACCCTTGGGAATGCCTGGTGTGAGAAGTTCTTCCCTATCAGAAGCTGTGGTGCTTGACGAGGCCAGTCAGGTTCTCCTTCCCGAAAGTTTGAACTGGAAACTGTAGTGAGCACCAGCTAGTTGGTAGAAAGTGGGAGCAACAGACACACAAAGGGGCGGGCACAGAGCCACATCGCTGGTGGGACGGAGCACTCCTGAGACAGGTGCCGGAGACTAGATGCTCCAGTGCCTAGAGTTGTCAGAGACCCCCAACGTCCTCCTGGGAACCCCTCTTGTACCCGCCTGGGCTTTCATTTCTGCTCTTGTGTTCCAGTTGTATCAGGAGGGTGTGGCTGCAAAAGAAAACGGACCTTCCAGTGGTCCGGATAAAAGCAATCCATCTCATTTAACACAGAAAGCCCAAGGCGCTCCCCTCCCCCACCTCTCCAGGTCGGTTAACTTAGTGGTTTAACAACGTCCTGAAGATCTCGAGTGTTTCCTGACTTTCTTCTCTGTCACCCTCAATATGCTGCCTGCTCTTCTAGTCCAATCTCTTTCACTGTCTTCCCAGAAAGACTGTAGTGGTTCTGGGTGGTGAACTCTAGGGACAAAAAAAGAAAATGCGTGTTTCTTGTGACCCTTTCAAAGAAGGAGGAAAATTTTCCATTGACTCCCCAGCAAGCTTCCCTGCTATGTCACTGGTTTGAATCGTACCTGGCGCCTGTTCCTACATCAATCACTGGGGCCAGCTAGGAGCGATGCAGCCTGCCCCCCTCCCCACCTCCCCACCCCCAAACACAAACGGGCTCCTCCGCACTCCCACCTGGTCAGGGTCAGCTTTCTGTCAGCCGGGGAGAATGAAACAGCAGTGTCTGCTCGGCTTACTTCCTCAGACCCAACAATGCTGTTCCATTTCATGATGTGACCTGGTTGCATCTGTTTCTTTCAACTCAAAGAATCAGTGAACATCCAGATCATCCTTAGCAAGTTGAGAGACTGGTCCATAGCAGGGACACTCAATGTTTGGGAGTTGAGTGGGTATGTGAATGCAATATTATAGGAGGCCCTCAAAGTCTCCATTACTTTCCAATATCATATGTGGCCTCAAAAGTTTACACACACACACACACACACACCGCTAAGAGGATCTGAGGAATGGACCTATCATACTGCTGCTAACCACTGGACCAGCTCATTTCTTGCCCTCTTGGGCCTCCTTGGCAGTGTGGCAGTTGGCCTCTTGGATGTACAGTCTGCTTTTAGCACTGTACAAAGGCTTTCCCAGATTAGTGGTTCTCAGAACTTCCTCGTGTATCACAGAATTGGTGAGAGGGTTCCTTAAAACAAATTTGCTAGGCTCTGCCTCCAGAGTGTCTGATTCAGGAGGTCCGAGGTGGAGCAGAGGATGGGCACTTCTTAGGAGTTCCTGAGATGTTCCTGCTGCCAGTGTGGGACAAGGCTTTGAGAACCACGGCTCTAGGGCGAGGACAGGAAGCATCTAAGAAGGCTACTCACAGAATTTGTCCTGAGGTAGGAAAACCTGCTTCTTTGTCACTTGCTATCACCACGTCACAGGCAGCAGTGACTAGAAGGCCTAGAAATAGAGGCCACCCCTCTTCAGGAATGTTGGAGGGGGTGGAAACTTGGCGCCCTGGAGAAGTGGGGGGAGGGGAGGGAGAAGGGGTTTAGCTTTGGTTGACAGAGCCTGGCTAAGCAAATGGGCACAAATGGGCCTTTCCCACCCCTGTGCTTTCTCACCTGTAACACGAATAGGAACCAGCTCTGTCTGCTCCACTGGGTGGCTGTAGGGATTAAGAGGAGAGATGCGTTGAAAGTGCGCAGGTAAAATACAAAGCTGTTTATGGCTCACAGTCTTACTAACGACAGTATGGGGACTAATTCAGAGTTGTGTAAAGGACCTTTTGGGGCTCAGCACGATGAATTTCAGGGTTGTCATCCTCCCAAAGCAGGTGCCCACTTTCCGGAAGTTATGCGCGCATGTCGATCTCAGCCCTGCGCACCAGGTCCTCCCGACCTGGGAGTCCGCGTGGGGCGTGCGGATTGCTTTCGTGAAGACTGCGGCCGCAATTCCTTCTCTCCCACAGTCTCCTCGGGGATCCCAGGCTCGCGCCCGGAGCGGGAGCCCCGAGGGGCGGAGTGCGGGAGGAAGCGCGGGCTGCCCGCGCTCTGAGCCGGCGCGGCGGTGGCAGGGCCCGGGTCGGGAGCTCTGGCAGGGCAGGGGCGCCGAGGGAGGCCGCCCGCCCCTGCCGCGCGTCCCCGCAGAGCCCAGGGGCTGCGCTGGCCGGCCAAACATTATTCAGCCCCCCCGCGTCAGCCTTGGCTCCGGGCGCTGGCGCGAGCCGGCCGCCTTTTGCCTGCCTTGGCCGGGTCTGAACCCTGCGGGCGGCGGGCCAGGCCCCTCTCCCGTTGCCTCCCGGCCGCCGCGGGCCGTGTTCGCGGGGCCTCCCCGGGCCCCCCCCCCCCCCCCCGGTTCCTCCCGCCCGACCCTCCCGCCGATCGGCCACGCTTGCAGAGCCAGGGCTTTGCTTAAGGGTTGGCAGATGTGCGTGCGCCCTGGCTCCCTGCGCTCCCGGTTCCTCCCCGCTGCCCCGGGCTCCCTCGGCTCGAAGCGCCCGCACCCGGAGCGGAAGCCCGCGGGGAGCGTCCCCAGCTAGGCTGTGCCTGGCGCCGCCCCGGGGTCCGCCCTGACCGCGGGTTCAGTGCCCCTCTTCTCGGGGTCGGGGGTCTGGGCAGCGGTAGCAAGGAGGAGACGCACGCGGCCGCCCTGGCGTCTCCCCGCGCAGAAGTTTCGGGTCGCGGCGCGCCCTTCGGGGCTCCAGCCGGGCCGGGGTGCCAGATGTGTTCAGCTGTGCGGCGGCGCTCGGCTTCCAGCGGGTTCTGGGTAGGGGCTGCTCCCAGAAGCAGCCCCTGCTTGCTCTCTTTCTGTGTGAGCCCGGCGGGGAAGCTTTGTCTTGGGGGGCCCACACTGGCTCACAGAAGACTCCGGGAAATGGGCCTTTGGATGAGAAACTGAAGACGTGGGTTGAGGATGGGGTCTTGGTTCCATTTACCAGCTGGCCAACTTTGAGAAATCCACTCCCCCCTCTGTTTGCTTGACTGTAAATAATATAGCTATCATTGGAGTGCTTCCCATTTTCCATATATTATTTTTAAATCCCAACGATTTGCAGAAAAGGTGTTACCCACATTCTGCAGAGGACGTGGGATCCAGGCAAAGTGACTTGTCAAGCTTAGACCGCTGATCTGGGACCCATGACCCAAAATTCTCTAACTAGAGACAGTGTTGTCTCTGTGAGGATGTGGATGGCATCCAAAGAATTATGGATACCATTCTTTTCTGATTTGAACTTCAACCAGGCTGGAAGTCCAGGCCAGAAGCATGACCATTCCTCCTGCCTACCTTCACAGCAGAGCCTCCTTGGGACAGTTGGGGAAGAGGAGGGGGCTCAGACTGGGGACCCCTGAGTCAGCCTGGCCTCCCTACCCCACCTGGAACCAGGGGTGACCTTTTCTTCTTTCCATTGGATTGATTGCTCTGTGTCCTTGAGAAGCAGGATGAGCTTGACTGTTGTGTGTGGAGTTTTCCTTCCCCCCAACCAGCTGGGCAAAGGGATTTTTCTCCCATGTTCAGAGGTTAGAAGCCCAGGGAGGTGCATAAAGTCACTCTGGATGGCCCAGGGCTCCCTCAGTCTCCAGACCCCTGCTAGGCTGGCAGCACCTCAACTTTCTCATCTGTGGTTTAGAATTCACGTTACAGATAAAATGGGTGAGATGCTGGGGACAGAAGGCCTGGGTGTCAGAGAAATTTGGGCGCTAATGTGAAATATATTAGTAATACTACTACTGGCCTCGCCTGACCCCACAAGAGTTGTGGGAAGGCTCACAATGGGTAATGGCTACACAAGGGCTTTGGGAAGTGTGAGATGCCTCACAAATGCAAGGTGGAATTATTCATACAAGGCAGAGGAAAGGACCAGAATATAAAGATGAATGCCACCGTGGAAAAGTGCAGGCTAGCAGGCCAAATAAAAAGGACTATACAAATAGTTAAAACAGAAGACTCCCAGTGCATGCAAATAGTACACATTATACCCCGTGCTGCCAACTCAGACCCATTTTGGAATAACAAAGAACATATGTATATATATATACACACATCTGGGTAGTCTCTGACATTCTTACTCCCACTGTAGGAGCTCCTTGTCTTCATAGTAACTCTTGCCCAGTTGTCTCCTCTCCCCAGTTAATCCCCTTCTTTCCATTGTGGGTTCTACAGCAGGATTTTCTTTTTCCTGGGCGGAGTGGTGTATTAGTTTCCTATTGCTGCTGTTAGCAAATTACTGCAAATTTTGTGGCTCAAAATAACACAAATTTATTATCTTACAGTTGTGGAGGTCAGAATTCCAAAACGTGACTCCCTGGCCGAAAATCAAGGAATTGGCAAGATTGTGTTTCTTCTGGCGGCTCTAGGGGAGATTCTGTTTCCTTGCTTGTTCTACCTTTTAGAGGACACCTGCATTCCTCTGTTTATGGACCCTTCCTCTGTCTTCAAAGCCATTGGTATTCAGCGGAATCTTTCTCCCATTGCAACCCCTGCCTCCATTGGCACATCTCCTCTGACCCTGACCCTCTGACCTCCCACTTGTGAGACCTGCTTCTGATTACATGGGGCCTTTGTGGATAATCCAGGATAATCTCCTGAAGATCCTTAACATGACCACATCTGTGAAGTTTCTCTTGCCATGTAAGGTAACAGTCACATGTTCTGGGGACTAGGACCTGGACATCTTTGAGGGGGTGGGGATGGGGGAGTAGGGGGTGGGGGTGGAGAGCGCTTTAAAAATCTAGAGTTTCAATTTAAAAAAAGTCTCTTTTTAAAAAGAGAAATATGAAATGCCCAACTCTCCCCTTTTCTTCAGTTAAGAAGTAACATAGCAACTTTTTGTATAAATGTGACAAATTCCGACAAAATCCCTCCCAGCTCCTTGCTATGACTATTGAACATCAGACTCCCTGCTATCAGGAAAGAGGAAATAGTAGGTAGCAGCAAATGGACTCCACAGAAAAGGAAGGGAGAGAGGCTCACTAGGTTGGCAAGTTGTAATATGTTCTTCACTGGGAATGTAGGCCCTTTGAAATGATTAGCTGCTAACAATTGTTCACAGCTCTTCAGCTGCTCTACCTCATAAGCCTTTGGCACCGTAGGCTTCAAAACTTTCTTAAAGCATTAATAGGAAGCTTGGCTCCTTTTCTTTCCCCACAAGAAAGACCTAAATAAAAATAAAAGTGGTGCTACTCTGATGAAAGTGGGCACATTGAGCCCCTTGAGCACTTTTGCCAAATGGTAGGAACATGGTTTGAAATCTCTGTTTTGGGAAGTCGTTTCTCTAAGTAACATAACAAGAATAATGAGTTAGAAATTACCACTTGGAATACAGAAATTGGGAGAACATCATGTTCCAACACCATGTTGAAAATTCTTACTGTGGAAGCAAAGAATGGGATAGTCCTTCAAGAACTGACTTTCACTCCGACTCTTGGTTTCCCCACCTGTGTCCTCTATCACAGGCTCTTCTCTGTCATAAATCTGTTCATTTTAGTGACAAGAGTGAAAGCGCCAATGGGCAATATAGCAAAAAGTACACACACCTAGAGCCTGGGGCCTGATGAGTTAGCTCCTACCCATTCATTCATCACATATTTATGGAGTTGCTATCTTGGGTCCAGGACTGGTTTGGATGCTGGGGACCTAATGTGCACCTGGACTGTGGGAGCCTTTTGCAGGGTGAGGAGAGAAGGGGACTGCAGGAGTGAACGAACAGAGATCATCCGTGTGGGCTTCCATGTGAGGGGCACAGGGAAGGCCTGGAAAGCTTTCCAGAGGAAATGGTGTGTAAGCCCAAGTCTGAAAGTCCAGCATGAGTTAGGTTAGCCAGCAGAGCTTGGGGCCGGGGGACGCTGGGCTCATACAGCCGAATGTGCAAAGTCACAGATGGGGAAGAACCTCGTAGAAAGGAGGGTATGTTGGAGAATAAAGCAGGGAGGAGATAGTGCTGGAGGGCCTGGAGGCCATTTTAAGGAGCTCCCCACTTTCTCCCAAGAACTAGGGAAGCCATTCCTGTGTCCTAAGTAGGGGACAGACAAGGTCTGATTAATTCCTCCCTGGCAAACTCCGTGACCTTGGCTAATGTACTTCCTCCGTTTCTTCACCGCTGCCTGGCTGATCCCTTAAGTCGTTTCCTGCTCTGACCGTAAAGGTCGTTAAGCGCAGAAAGGGCGCGCGGCCCGCAGCCCCTTTACTGGGCCCTCTGGAAACTGGACGTTCCCAGTGGTCCTTCCCCACGCCCCGGAACTCCTGGTCAGTGCGACCTCTGGAAATAAAGGGATCGAGACGACCTAGCTCAAAGCAGAGCCAGATGGGCACAGGGTGGGCGGCGGGAAGGGGCCCGGGGCGGTGGAAGAGCGGGAGGCCGCCCGGGGTGGCCAGGGGGGCCCGGAATCCGCCAGGACCTAGGGCGCGGCGAGCGCGGCTTCTAACCCCCGGGCCACGGCCGCAGCTCACTCCTCTTATCGCCACTCGGGGGGCCTCGGGGCAAGGCTGACCGGCACTGACGGCTGAAATCCGCCCATTGTTCCCTCCGGGGAGCCAGAACCGCCGCTCCGGCACGGGGGCCAGCAGCAGCCGGCTCCGCCCCGGCGGCCGGAAGCGCGGGCGGGGCTCAGGGCCGGGGCGGTCGCGAGTCTGCGCAGGCGCAGACGAGCCTGCCCGGGCAGACAGGCGTGGTCGGAGGTTCTGCGGCCCGCGGCTGCCCTCTCGTGGAAGTTGGGCGCCATGGCGTGGCCGGCGCTGGCCCGGAGCGGCCTGGCCAACCCAACCCTGGGAACTCAGCCAGGCGCTGTGTTTTTCCAGGTCCGCGCAGGGCCAGGGGAACCCGGCGTGTTTGTTTGGTGGGAATGGATTACTGGAAAACTAGACGGAAGGTACCCTGCAAATCGGCATGCACTGTATTGTTTGGGAGTCAGCAGCCTGTAAATGTCAGGTGATAGCAGTGCTGGGAACCACCGCCCGATCCCTGACCTTGAGCAAGGCGCTGCTGGCAGAACAACTCGGCTGCTCGGGAGAGAGGGAGGGGGCGGCAGGGGAGTGGAGACTTAGAAGTAAGAGCTAGCTGCTGGGCCCGGGCCAAAACGTCCGCTCCGGGATCTGTAAATAGTGAAGGAGGATACCACGCACCCCTGTGCCCACCCCACAAAGACGTAATCTATATGGACTAGTAACTAACTCTTATAGGGAGGCAAGCGTTCTGCAAGGTGGGGGTGCGGGTGCGGGTGGGGGTTGGGGTGGCCACGCAGTCATAAGGAACGCTGTCTGGAGGGCAGCCCCAACAAGGGAAGATTTAGCTGAGAAGAGTGAAAGCGCACAGTGGAATGAGAATTATGCGCCCTGGTCCGTTTAGGGAACCACCCGGCATACAGTTCCCTTTAAATGCTTCATCACCGCCTCAGTCTGCTGAGTCCTCCCCTAATTCCTGATTCTGAGTTGTCCTTGATCTTCTTGCGTCCCACCCTGTTCTTGTCTCAAGCGATTACTTTGGAATGTGTTTCCTCTCCTCGCAAAGCTTTGTCCTGAAAATCATCACGGGCCTCTGCCTCTGTTCTTTCCACCTGCATTTCTAGGGCTGCCTGCCAGGGAATGGGTTCTTTGGGCTCTCTGTTCCACATGCTCTCCCTGCTCCTGACTCCATCCCCACTGATGGATGGCACCCAGTTCCTGAAGTTTCCGTGGGAGGAGAGCAACCTGGGGAATGAAGATAGGAACTCTCAAAGGCCTGCCGCTTTTGCCGAAGTCAGGCATTCCATTAGAGGGTAATTCCTTTCCCTGGCCTCTGCACGTTCACCCTGGCCGCGGATACTGGGGTTTATGGTGTCACCCCACCACACCTGCTAATGCCTAGGTTATCAGAGCCCTCTGTGATGGAGGGCACTGTAAGGATTTCCTGAGGAGGGAGATGCCAGAGACAGAACTTGGGTCTGGAAGGCTCATGGTGCAGACTCTGTGGTGACACAGATATTCCGTGTTCTTCAAGAAATGTTCTTCTAGACCAGCTGACCTCATTGGAGATCTAAGCCCTCGCCACTGAGAGGGGCAAATTGAGACCCAGAGAAGGGAAGTGCCTGTCCCAGATCACCCAGTGGGTGCCTCACTATGTGCTGGGTGCTATAGGGGACATAGACATATAAGAGGAGGACCTGCCTTCAAATCTCGCCACTCACCTGGGCAGGTAAGACATGCCTCTTAGCATCATCTCTATATGTACGTCTGTAATTTTGATACACATCGTCTTCCTCTCCAATCTTCTCCAAAAAGGAGGTTTCTAGAAAACTCTGATTCTGAATTGGTGCAAATCCCTTTCCCCAAGGCATGTCAAATCCAGTTGCCACTACTAACTTATTGATGGGCCTCATCTAGTGGCCTTGGGAAGGTAGTGGGCAGCCCAGTCACAGCCTGTAATAAGGACAGAAAACTCAGCATCCACCCTGCTGTGAATAATAGAACAAAAAGCAGCAAGTGCCTGCAGGATCAAAGCACAGAGCAGTAGTGTTTCTGGGTTAAACAGCTCAGCAGGGCAGGCCGGGGCAGGAGGCGGGCACCATGGACTTTCTGGGACGGGTGCCTGGGCTGCGGAAGAATCTTCAGCTAGAGGGAGGATTTCTGTGCCTCACAACATATTCTCCTGGGGCGCTCTTCTATACCTTCCTTGGTTGGGGGAGGGGGGCCTTTCCTCCATCCTCCCTCTCCACCACTCTTACCCCCAAAGTCTGAAGAGATGGAGTGGGTGGGGCAGGAGGTGAGGGGGAAAGAAGGCTGCCGGGGCAGGTAGGAGACACCGGATCCTTTGGCCATGCCAAATTACTCTCTAGGCCTCAGTCTTTCCTTCCGTAAAATGAGGAGGTTGATACATGGTCTCGAACTTATTCCTACTTTCTTAAACTGTATTTCTTTGAAAAGAGGCAGCGAGACTCTATTGCTTGGCCTCCCTGTCCAGTTTCTTCTTGGCCATACGGAGTGATGGCCGTAACTGTCCCAGGCCCACCTTCAAACTCAGTCAGTCAAGCCCCACGTCTCAGAGCGAGCCGTCAGACCGCAGGTAGGAAGACTATTCTTTGTCCGCTCACCCTGCCTGCTCCCACTGGCCGGTGGAGAAACCAGCCTCAGACTTAGAGTAGTAGTCTGAGGATGAATTATCATTGGGATTTTTACCTTGGAAGAGTATTTTGAGATGATAATATTCATGTTTGTGTCTTTAAATATATATACAGTTCCAGTAGAAGCCCCCGGTGCTATGAGGCTTCTCTGGGGAGGTTTGCAGGCATTTCTCTTAGTCGAGAAGATCCCCGGGGTCCTGAACACACTCTGAGAACGACACCTTGACTGCTCCTTGTGGAAGTGTGTGTGAGTGTGTGAGCATGTGGATGTGTGAGTGTGTGAATGAGTGTGAGCGAGTGTGAGTGTGCGTGCCCTGAGTCAGCCTGAGTGCTGGGTGTTTTGTCTCTTTTCCTGAATTAGCCAGTGGAGGAGTTAAGTGTATAATTGGGGGAAGGAATATGTCAGTCAGGAAATAACCATTTTATTAGTGAGAAGCCACTGAAAACCCATCCTATTGTGCGTGGGCACAGGGGCCTGTAGGCAGATGAGGAATCTCAGAACAGAGTGAGGAGAAAACCAGACAGTTAATGAAGACAGAGATGCCCATGTGTGATATAAAGCCAAGACTCCTGCACAGAACCCAGTGCACGGGTGCAGACAGAACACACAGGTGTGCGCACATATGCACAGTTCCACATGGGCACTGCATGGACAGACCTGTCTGACAGCATGCCTGCCCACACATGCACACTGAACATCCTCCCAGATACATTCAGCGCAGGGCAGAGACGCAGTGTGATGGGTTGGCCTGGGTCCCCCACAAATGTATGCTCAAGTCCTAACAGCCCGGTACTGGTGAATGGGACCGTATTTGGAAATAGGGTCTCTGCGGTGTAAACAGGCTTAGAGGAGGTTAGACTGGAGGAAGGTCAGCCGTGATACTATGTGGTCGGTGTCCCTGCATGAAGAGGGAAATTTGGACACAGACAGAGGCCCAGAGGGAAGATGGCCATGTGAGGATGGAGGCAGAGATTGGAGAGACACTGCCATCAGCTAACCAATGCCTGGGGCTCCCAGAAGATGGAAGAGGCCAGGAAGGATCTTTCCTTAGAGTCATCAGACAGAACATGGCCCTGCGACACCTTAATTTTGGACTTCTGCCTCCACAACCGGGAGAGAATAAATTTCTTTCTAGCCGCCTCATCAGTGGGGCTTTGTGATGACAGCCCAAAGAACGAAGACCCCCAGATACCGAGGACGTACGTATGGTGCACGCGCACACTCAGGAGGCACAGGACCTGCGGCACGGACGGCAAGAGACACTCAGGTCAGCCGAACTTCACCTGGTCCTCTGCTCCCTCCCGGCAGCCCTGGGTCTCTTGCCCCTGGAGCTCATTCTTCCGGTGGACTTAGCCCACCCTCAACCATCACGACCGCAGCCAACGTTTACTGTGCGCTTTCCTGTCTGCTGGGCTCTGTTCTAAATGCTTCAGGCTACTTTGAATCTCCCCAACAACCCTAGGCATTGTTTCCATTCACACATGAGGGAACGGAGGCCCAGAGAGGTTGAATAAGTTGCCCACGTAAATAGAGGCAGAGAACTTGGGGTTTGGTGTCAATTTGGCTTGCGTCTGCCACACCTGGGAAACAACTTTTTCCTCAGGGATCCATTAAGGACTGTGTCCCAAGTAACACCTGGCCTGTCTATCACCAGCTCTGTGGGTCCTGGGCTGTGATGTCCAAGGCTAGACTCCGACGTCAAGACTCCCTGTCCCCCTTGGGCAGCTAGACCAGCAGTGTGCTGTTTGAAGATGGAAGAACAGGCTAGGGGCAATGTGTGCTCAGAGCTTTCATCCCCCTCCCCCTCTCTTGTTTTGATTGAGAAATATTTTATTCATTGAGGAATATACCAGACCCTAATATGCACACATTTGACGTGTGCAGTTTGATGAGATTTGACAAACATATCCAGTCACATAACCACTATTACAATTAAGAAATCACCATTTCCATCACCCCAGAAAGTTCCCTTGGTAACTTCCTTGTCAGTCCCCCATCAACACCCCAGGCAAGGCTTGATCCCATTTCCAGCACCATAGAGTCATTCTGCCTGTTCTCAAATGTCACATACATAGACATATAGAGTATGTCCTTTTTTGCGTATCTGGCTCCTTTTACTCAACATATGATTTTCGAAATTGACTCATGTAGCTATATACGCCCAGAGTTCATTCTTTTCTTTATTGCTAACTAGTATTCTATTGTGCTGATGTACCACAGTTTGTTTATCTGTTCACCTGTTGATAGACATTTAGGTTGTTTCCAGGCTTGGGCTATTGCAAATAAAATTGCTATGAACATTTGTATATGAGTCGTTGTGTGAACTTGTGTTTTCGTTTCTCTTTGGTAAATAACTACTAATTGAATGGCTGGTGTGTGTTTAACTTTTTTAAAATGCAAAACCCATTTCCAAAGTGGTTGTACTATTTTACCCTCCCACCCGCAGTGTGTGAAAGTTCTAATTGGTCCACATCCTCAACAGTACTTGGTATTGTTGATTTTTAATATTTTGGTTGATCTCTTGGGTATGAAGTGGTATCTCGTTGTGGTTTTAATTTAACTATAGGTGTTGGCCATCTTCTAGTGTGCTTATTGGACATTTCTATACCTTCTTTTATGAATGAAATCTTTCTACAATTGAGTTGTTACGATTGAGTTGTTTATTTTCTCATTATTGAGTTACAAAAATTCTTCATTATATTCCAGATATGAGCCTTGTGTCAGATATATAAATTGTGAATATTTTCTCCCGGCCTGTGGCTTGCCTTTTCATTTGTTAAGACAATTATTTTGAATTCTTTGTCAGGCAGCTTGTAGATACCCATTTCTTTAGGGTCAGTCCCTGCAGCTTTATTTTGCTCCTTTGGCGGTGTCACGCTTCCCTGATTCTTTATGAAACTTGTAGCTTTGCCTCAGTGTCTGCACATTTGAAAAAGTGGTCACCTCTTCCAGTTTCTACAGATTGCCTCCTGCAGGGAAAGCCCGTCACTAGTCAGCTCAGCCAGAGGGTCTGGGAAGACCAGTTGGTGAGGACTGCTGTGGGTGGAGTAGGGCTGCTCGTAGGGTCCCTGAGTGGGCCTGGGGCCAGGGCAGGGCACACAGTTAAGGAAATGAACACCACATTTAGGTCATCTTTCTCTGTATGTCAACAACCATAGTTGTAAGTTCCCTTAGACGTCTCTTGGTAGAAGATGGATCTGAGTAAATGCTAACATAAAGTCTGCTGAAGTTACTGAGCACAACGTCTCAGACTGCAAACTGGAATCCTGTTTGCTCAGACCTTTAGTCTCCCCCTCTTCCTCCAATCTGCAGCATATATGCAGTTTTTGGCAGCCCCATACCCTTCATTCTCACATATCCCCAAGAACACACTTATACCCCCACAAACATGCAGATACCCTCAAACCACCAGACTCCAGATCAGACACTTGAGATCCCTGGACCAGAAACTGATAGAGACAAAGGAGACCTAGAAGTGGGCCTCTCTCTGTCCCCAGGGAGTTTGGTTATAGGTGGAGAGACAAAGGTCATTGGGAAGAGGGTAGGAGAAACACAAAACCTGTAAGGAGAAACACATGAGTCAGCACACACAGGAATAATGATAGGGAAGGGGGGGGCTTTAATTAGAGGAGCATCTGGGAACTGTAGGGATCCCCCAAAGTTTTGTGACCCAACACCTGTTGAGATGCAAGAGATCACCCAGCTCCCAATCCTTCTTTGACAGACACCTTGAATTTGTGAGATAAAGTTTGAGGATGGGGAGGAGGTCCCTATATTAATGAGGCCTTTATGACAGTAACACAACTCATGCTATGGAGCAAAAATAGAATATAGGCTTCAGATACAGCGAGGTTTAGGACTTCCAAATGTTATCAGGGCTTTGTCTCTCCAAATCATAGTCAGGTGTTCTCTTCATGGTGAGCATCCATTAATAGCACAAGACTCACATCCTACCAATCAGCAATTCCAGGAAGAATAAAGCTTCTTCCCTTAGAACTTTGGCCCCAAAGTCCAAAGGAAGGGACTGACTGGCTTTGTTTAGGTCACAGGACCATCCCTGATCGGCTTACTGGGCCAAGGGCACGAAGTATTCCGATTGGCCCATCTTGTGCACATCCCTGAGGAAGGGCAGCAACAGTCCCATCCAAGCCACTCGGAATGGATTCCCTACAGGAAAGAGGGTTCTTTTGTCAGAGAAGTGGAGAGGTTGATTCTGGACAGGCAACACAAGAGCAGCCCATGATAGGATCCAAACCCTAACTTCATGTATCACCGCGGGATGCAAACCATTTCACCTAACCATGCATCGATTTCTGATAAAAGAATAATACTCTTGGTGTGTGTAGCATTTACCCACGGATAACATGGGAAGCTGATGCTCAAGAAAGCACTCTGAGATGTCAGGGGGCATGTACTCTGCTCAACAGTCGCTCCGGGCGCAGGCGTTTTCGTTGTGGGAAGCCACAGAGACAGTGGCTCTGCTCCTTGAGCCTCTTTAATCTTGGGCACTAACCGAGGTAACACAGAACTATCTTGAAGAGGCAAAGGCGCAGAGGTGGCCCGAGAAAGCAGGTAATAAGGATTCCAAAGCTGCCACCCCTCTCTCCCTGCAGGGGATCCGTGACCACCCACTTGTGTCCCGAAACACAAGGATGGGCACGCACTGTGTGGCCTTCTTTCCCCCACCCACTCCCACCCCAGCACAAGCGGCAAATAAGATTACAGAAGCCGTGGAAGGCAGCATTTGGAAATTTAAAAGATAAGCATGCACAGGGTAATTGAATAGCATTCTGCTGAAAAACGAGCTCTCAGAGCTCATAATCAAGACTATGCTTTACCAGAGGGGCTCTCCCCTGCCTCCCTTTGCAAACCCAGCAGAGTTAACCCTTTGGGAGGGCTCTGCTAGGGGAAGGCAGTCTTTATTTGAGGACTCACTGGAACAGTCCAATGACGGAACGAGCAGCCTGCATAGTAGGTAGGGAGTTCCCCGTCCCTGGCAGTGTTCAGACAGAGGATAGAGGGGCGAGGTGAAGCCTCTGGTTGTTAGGGGGCTTATCAGCAGTGAGATTCTGATTCTCCCGTTCTGATTTTTCAGACTCAACCATCAGGTATCTATCCAGAGCGTACTATATTGTCAACACCAGGCTCAGGTCTGTGGGATAAAAATGCAAATAATAGTTTATACAGCACTTAGTCGGCGCCAAGTAGGCACCTTGCTTGTGGGAACTGATCGATCCTAGCAGCACCCAGAGGAGGTAAGTACTACTACTGTCTCCATTTTACAGTTGAAGAAACTGAGGCACAGGGAGTTGAAGTAATTTCCCCAGGGATTCAGACTCGGGTGATAGGAGAAAGTAGGTAATATCCAAGCTGACGACCCACCATCCCGCCTCACTTGAATTCGCCATCTTGTTGGGGAGAGCAGAGACTCTGATGTTGGAAGGTGGGGGAGTGAGATAAGGGATGAGGCCCAGGGTGGCTCCCCAGGCTCTTTGTATCAATCCCTCCCTCCCTCCCCCCCCCACCCATGCCACTGAGGCCTAACCCTTCTCCAGACCCCCTCGGAGGGGATGCCGACCCCTGGAACAAGCACTGTCAGTTGTGCTGGCAACCCCCACCGCTCTAAACCCACCTTCCTCTCCCCTTTTTTTCTCTTTCTCTGGTTATCGTAATTATTTGGGAATTTACAGAATAATCCGTCACCAAGTCCTCCAGAACAAATTGAATGTCAGGTTTATAAAACAACCTAATAAAGCAGATGGCATTACCCACTGGTAAATCTCTTCCCCATTTCCTGCCCCACCCCCTACCCACTTCAGTGTCTCAGAGAGCTGACAGATTATCCATTTACAGGCAGATTAATCCTGAACAGTATAAACATGGAGAGAAAATTACACTTTCTTGTCTCCATAATTGATAAGAAAGACACATTAATCTATAAAGCCCAGAGGAAGGCCCATCTGTCTGCCGAGGCAGACGTGGGGGTGTCTGGGAAGGAAGGATTCCCGTCCATCTCTCTGTCTGTCTGTCTGACTTTTTATCAGAAAGCACTTTCTCAGGGGCTGCCCTCGCTCTCCCAGGCCCTGGCCGCTGGGTACCTGCAATCTGAGACCGCTTAGGCCGGTCTCAAGGTCCAACAATTCAGGATTCCAGGCCAGGGGCAGAGGCTCTGCCATCAGCTTTCTATTTCTTTCCAGAAGCTTGGACAGAGAGCCTATTAGTTGCTCTCTGTGATGATTCCATAATTTTGCCTCAGGTGTCCACTCTCTGGCCCTTGAGGGGATTCCAAGAGGAATTTGTTCAATAAGATTTTGATTTGATTCCCTCCCTATTCTCTACTATTACTTTAAAACTTTTTGTAAATTTACACACTTCCCTCCCCCGCCTTCCTCCTCTTCCAGCACCTTCCCTGGTAGAGACAGCTGTGAGGCATTAATTGTCTCCTTGAGTCCTGTCAGAGCTGTCAGGAAATGTCACACCGGCCAAATCCTCTCCGCAGAGGGATGTGAGTGGAAAGAGGGTTTCTGAGAAGACTGTTCCAGAAACAACCATCCCCCCTCCCAACTTGGAGACATACAGTGACATGGACAACAAACAGCCCCATCCTCACCCCTCCACCCCCATCTAAGGAATTTAGGGCAGGCTCCTCTGTCAGGGTGCCTGTGATGTCTTGAGGTGGGGATGGAGGGAGCGTGGCAGGTGGGGGGATTTATCTGGAGTGGGAGAGAGGGCCCAGGGGAAATTCTGGCAGATCCCCATTTGACCAGAACGACCCTGTTGGCTGGTAGGACCTTGAAGAGGAGAGAGGAGGAAAAAAAGGAGGAAGGGGAGGGAGCTGGGCAGAGGAGACAGCCAGAAAACACCAAGGGACCAGGAGGAAGGGAAGATGGGGGATGGAGTACAGGAGGAACAGAGAAGTCTATGGCAAGAACTCCTAATTTCTGCCTTCAGGATGGGTGGGCATCTCGTATGATCTGGGAATCTTTGTCTCCTTAGCCCCTATTGTGCTGCTTCTCCCAGAGCACAGTGAGAGTACCGGCCTCCTCACCGTTGGGCACATGTCTAGTGTATGCCCCCAACTTTGTGTGGAGGTGCACTGGGTGCCCGGAGTCTGAATGAATAGCAGAAACCTCTCACAGGTGAACTGTGCATCACAAAACACTCCACCCCCCACCCCCCTAGACTGCAGACTGGCCTCGGCTAGGCTTCTCCTAAGAGACAGTGCCAAGGACTGAGTTGTGTTCACCCAGGGACACTTCCCTCTGTTGGCCATTAACGGATGCAGAAGTGCTCCCAACAAGAGCTCCAGCCTTTGTCTTTGGACTTCCACGCTTTTTGCACGAATGACACATGGTACTCCTGGCTGGCTTTTGAGAATAGCTATAACCAGAGTTTCCCAAACGGTGTACCTAGGAGCACTAATGGTGCTTGGCTGTTCTTTGAGCTCTACAGTTAAATTTGAAGATGCTGGGGCTCCTGGGTGGCTCAGTCGTTCAGTGTCTGCCTTCGGTTCAGGTCATGGTCCCAGGGTCCTGGGATCAAGTCCCGCATCGGGCTCCCGGCTCCACGGGAAGCCTGCTTCTCCCTCTCCCACTCCCCCTGCTTGTGTTCCTCTCTCACTGTCTCTTTCCGTCAAATGAATAAATAAAATCTTAAAAATAAAAAATAATAAATTTGAAGATGCTGGGCCAACAAAGTTAACATCATTTCCTTTTTTTTTTTTTTAACTTTCCTTCTCTACTCTGGCTGATTTTTCTCTGCTTCTTTCTATCTTTTCTTCTTGCTTTCTATTGATTGTGGGCTTGATACAAGCCCAGTGAAATCGTAAATACTAATCCATTTTTGTTTCATGCTTTCCTTTTTAAAATAAATCATTAAGTTCTACATATATATTTTTTAAATTGACAATTATAATTTTAAAGAAGAAAAAATAAATGACTCTGACCCTGGGGTCCTAAAAGCTTAGAGGTAATATTATTCCATTTTCATTTACTAATTTTAATAAAAATCATCACAACATGAATTGTAAAGTAATGATATGTAAATTGTCTAGAGAAACCAACAAAGCACTTAATTTTAGCCCCTTAAATGTAGTAATTAATGCTGGATAAACATCTAAGGTTTGGAGGGTTAGTTTTAATTAGTATAAGTTTGGGTGAGAAAATGAAATTTTTTACTTACTCTGTTTCTAAGAGTCTCAAACTGCTTCAACCAATTAACTTATTACTGTCTAAAAAGGCTGGTTTTTTTAATAGGAAAAACTGAATTTCTTTGTTCTGCTACTGTATTTTCATAAAGTGACAAACCAGAATCAGTCCCCACATGCTGTCCAAAGAGCAGGGGGTTTTTGTTTGTTTGTTTGTTTGTTTCAGGGTTTTTTTGTTTGTTTTAATTTGTGAAGGCCTGTGTTAGACATTCTCAGAAGATACAGGGAAAGGGAGAAATGTTATTCCTGCCCTTACAAGGACAAAACAGATTGAGAAAACATGTCCTGCCTGAACACATCATTAAGAATTTCACAAAACAGAGGCGCCTGGGTGGCTCAGTTGTTAAGCCTCTGACTCTTGATTTTGGCTCAGGTCTTGATCTCAGGGTCAACTTAAAAAAAAAAAAAGAATTTCACAAAACAAACCCAGCTGGTTATAAACAATTTTTTAAAAGAATGACGTGAAGTGGAAGAGCACTGGAGAATGAAGAGCTGGGGTCTGCATGTGTCACCTTTCATGGTTTTGCTCACACTGTCCCTGTGTCTAGACTGCTTCTGCCATGCTCTCTATACCTGCTTACATCCATTCCTGGCATCTCTTCCCCTTCAACTTGGTAGAATCGACTACTCCACTTGTGGGCCCTCAATTGTATCTGTTTCAGACTCCCAGTAATATCTTGTTGAACTTTTTTTGTACTTCATGTTGGCAGATTCAAGAGTCAAGAAGCTTACTGAACTCCAAACAGTATAAAATTAAAGAAAACCACGCGTAGACCCATCATAATTGAAATGGTGAAAATTAAAGTAAAGAAAACCCCTTGAAAGCAGCTAGAGGAAAAACTACACTTTACATATAAAGGAACAAAAGTTCTAATGACAGGAGATTTTTTATTAGAACCCTGCAGGTCAGAAGACAGTGGAACATCATTGTTAAAGTGCCAAAAGAAAAAAGCTGTCAACTGAGAATTCTATATCCAGCAAAGATATCCTCCAGGTATGAAGTCAAAATTAAGCTATTTTCACATGAAGGAGAACTATGACAAGTTGTCACAAGAATACCTGTTTTGTGAGAATCATTAAAGGATATTCATCAGGTTGAAGGAAAATGATAACAAAAGACTGTCAGGTCTTGAGGAATGAATGAAGAAAAACAGGAAGGGACAGAAACAAGTATCTGGATAAATATAAGAGACAATTTTTTTTTCCTTTTAAGTTTTTTAAAACGAACGTGACCATCAAAAGCAAAGATTATAACCTTATTTGGTGGGATTTTCAATGTCTGATGATAAAATACAAATGACGATGATAAAGGTCAGTTGAGAGGAATAGTAAAGGGGTTTATAGGAGCGCAAAAATTCTATATTTTACTCAAATATGGAAATATATATATATCTGTAAAAATATAAAATAATAAAAGGAGATTTAGCCAAAATGCCAATGACAAATTGAAATAGAATGCTAAAAATTATTTCCATAATCCCAAGGAAGACTAGAAAGGGATAAAGGTACAAAAATAAAGGGGAAAATAGAAAACAAATGGTAAAATGGTAGAACTAAATCTAATAATAGTAATAATTACATTAAATGCTAAATGTCTAAACCCTTCAGTTAAAAGGCAGAGAGTGGATAAAAGCAAGTCCCTACTCTACTCTGCCTTCAGGTGACACACTTAAATACAAAGACACTGGTGGGTTTAAAGTAAACAGATATCATACAAATAATAAGAATAAGGCTAGAATGGCTATACTGAGATCAGATAAAATAGGTTTCAAGATAAAGAGTATCACTAGAGGTAAAGAGGGACATGTCATAATGATAAAAGGGATAATTCATTTCAATCTTAGGAATAAAAACAGTAAAAAGGAATGAGCTTTGATACACAACATGGATGAATCTCAAATCAATGTATTTAATGAAAGAATCAGGCAAAAAAAACATACATGCTATATATTATTTTTGTAAAATTCCAGAAAATGCACTCTATTCTATAATGACAGAAAAAGAATCAGTGGTTTCATGGAGATGGATGTACAAGGAGGGAAGGATGTTGAAGAGCACAGAGAAACTTTTGGGAATGATGGAAATTGTTTGCTGTCTTTTTTTGTGGGGATGGTTTTAGTTGAATGTACACTTGTCGAAACTGAACATATCGCATACTTTAAGTATGTGTGGCTGGTGTACTTCAACAAGGTTGGAGAAAAATGAATGCTCTAAAAAATCAGGTAATCACACCTCTCATTCCAATCTAATACTACAGGATTCTTCCTCTCCTTTCCCCTTCCTTGTGTGTATCTCATTCTTGCATACTGATTCTCTCCAACAGCTTCTTTTCAACCTCTCTGGTTCTCAGGACCTCAGTATATTTACTCATTTGCTCACTGCAAAATAGTTTCAGAATTGCAATACCCATACTACCACCAAAACGATGCTGTTGGATAAAGTTCAAAACTTCTTTGCAGTTCTTATTTTTAGAGTAGGTTTCAGTGAGACTGTATAGCCCAAATACTATGCTCAAAAGTTAATTGGGTTGGGTTTTTTTTTTCCTTCTGTAGAGTTATCTTATCAATTTAATATAGAGATAGGTTCATTTATTTCTGTTTACATTCAATTTTATATCAAACATGTCTGATCCATTTTCAGAGTGTGAGGTATGACTCCAATTTTATCTTTTTCCAAATGATTATCCAGTTGTCTCAAGATCCTTTATCTAAACTTCCATCTTTTTTCCAGTGATTTGAAGATGCCACCTCTATCATATAATACATTTCCTTATGCACTTGGGCCCGTTCCTGGATTATTTCTGCCATATTACTTCGTACTTTCCATTTATTCTACATTTTTTTTTTTTGGCTTTTAATTTTCCTTGTGTTACGGTTTCCATTACATAGATGCATTTTCTTATGCTTATGTAAAAGTTACATCTTCTATTTTTATTATTATGATGGTTGCCTTTAATTTAAAACCTGCACTTCTGTGTGTGATAATGTCTAAAATCTTACTTTTGAGGGTTATAATATGCGTTTTCTCTTCTAATCTTTTGTTTGGTACTTGCTGTTTTAGACAAGCTTTACTAAGGAATTTGATCATTCCTCCATCGAATTTTTCTAGCAGCACTTTCCTGGATTTATTTCTCTTTTTATTTGAGTGCTCTTCCAAGACAGTTATCAAAATGGGATTTTGTGTGGTAAACCACATATGCCTGAAAATATCTTGGTGACACTCTGGCATATAAATGACAATTTGGCTATATATAAAATTCTAGGTTCAAGTTCTTTTCCTTTAATAGTTTGAAAATATTTCTCTGTGTTTTCCTATATCCAATGTACTGTTAAGAAATCTGATAAAACCTGAGTCTTTACCTTTTTTTAGATGACTTGTTTTTCTTTCTGGACACTTGGAATCTTTTTGTATCTTTGATTTCTTAATTTCACTAAAATATGTCTAGATGTGAGTTTTTCTTTATTATCCTATTTGGGACTCTATAAATCCTTTCTGTCTGGGCTCTTTCACCTTTTATTCTTATTTCTTCAAATATTTCCTCCCCTCTTTTTTTCTCACTTTCTTGGAATTCCATTATTTAGACATGAGTACCTCTGTTTACTTACAACTTGTCTTAGTGTTTCTTGAAAATTTTCTATCATTGTATTTTCTCTGTTGCCTTCCAGGAGAATTCCTCAATGTGACCTTCCAGCTTACATAGTCTGTCTTCAGGGTTATCCATCCAGCTATTTATCCCTTCTAGTTATTTCAATTATTGTTCATGTACAACATTCCTATTAGTTTATTTTTTATGACTTCCACCTACTTCATGTTTCGATAGTGTCTCTTTTGTTCAGGATATTTATTATGCTTATTTTAAAATCTTGGTCCTTCTGTCCCATCATGGGATGCATGATGCTCGGTTTGTTATCTTTGTTTTAGAGTGCTATTATTCCCCAGGGTCAAATTATGTTGTCCTGTAAACCTATTTTCCACTGGGGATACAGTTATTCTGTCTGTAATGTGTAGTGGAGAGGGCCTGAAATCCTAGTTTGTTACCTTCTGTTGAGTTTAAAGAAGAGGGGAGGGCATGAGCTTAGGGCAGAGAGCCCCTAGGTGAGTGAACATCCAAGGGTGACTGGAAGCACACTACTGGTCCCATTAACTCTTATCCCAGCAGAGTTTCAGGATTTTTCTAATACTTCTGGAATCCCAGAGGCCTGGATTGTGATGCTGCTTGTTCTAAGTAGACAATGGTCATCTCAAGAAGCTCTGTGGGGGGGGGGGGGGGCGGGGTTTGTGGGGGCGGGTGGGGGAGGGTCTGGGTGGGTGGAAGAGGACCTATAAGACCAGAGCTTGAGAGCCAACCTAATCTCCCCCTGAGCTTCTCCCCGCTCTGTTCCCCTTCACACACCCACCTGTCCCTTTCACACACACAACTATTCTCAGTTGTCAGGAGCCTTCTGTCTCCTAGGGATTTCTCACAGTTTTATGTTTAGATCCTCAGATACATGACTTATTTTCTCTGCTGTAATCTCTCCAACATTAATTTTGGGCGAGGAAGCTAGCAGCTTACGCTAGTTTGCCTTCTTGTCAGGAACTGGTGACTCATTCTTTGTGGGTAAATGCTCAGTCTTGGAGATGTCTTCTTCCTCTCCCTGGTCCTCTGCATTGTGGTAGAGGGTTTACAAGACAAGGTGCTGCCGTAGGGAGAAAAATGTCTTAGATTCACTCAATATTCCCAATTGCCTGCTCTCTCCTGCAGAATGGCTAATCTGGGCTGGTGTCTGGCCTGGACTCCTGAGGCCCCATCTGTTTGTTTGAGGCCTCATGCTGGAACCCACCATTAGCATGTATGGTCCAGTTTTGTGACTCAGGGTGGGAAACACCTTCAGCCTTTTCATCAGATCTCAAGGCTCTGCTGGTCCACTGGCCCACCAGGCAGCTCTGAATTTGTTCACCAGGGAACAGAGAGGTCCTATGTCATCCCTGCAGGTCATGAGCAGACCTAGCAGGAACCCAGGAGTGGCCTCAGGCTCACTGATGCAGCAAGCACCCTCCCCAATGGCTACTTTGGTGCTCTCTGCCATATTGGCTGCCTAGGTGCTGGGCTTCTCTTAGACTGAGATTTCCAGCCTCCCCGAACCTACTCCCTGGAGAGGGTCCTGCTGTCTTTCTAATATTATTGATCTCCCCACATCTATCTAGATGTTTCCATAGTGCTTACCTTAATTTTAACCTATAGAATTTTGCATAAACTTCTGTTATGACCTCTTTCTCTTTGCATCATAAGTATTTATGTTTCTATCTTCTTGGCGAGAGCATGAACTCCCCTAGGGCAGGTACTGTTTAATATTTTTCCTTGCACTGCTTAGTGTCTGGCTTAGGACTTGGCATAAAATAAGCATTGGATAAATGTGTGTTGAATCAAATTGAATAATACAAGTTAAAAAGAGATAAGTGCTTTAAAAGAGGTGTTTGAGGGGGAGAAAAACATTATTTATGGTTGGGGGATATGGAAAGGTTTCTTAAGAAGGTGAAATCTGAGGGTTTGACTGATGGAAAGAGAATAACACTCGAGGTGCAGAGAACCTCAGGAGCAAAGGCATAAAGATGAAAAAGCACAGGACGTTTGTTTCTTTTCTTGCATTTCTTTGCAAACCCCTTGTGCATAAGTGGCCTTAAGAATAAAGTGCATTCTTTATGGACATAAGTGGCCTTAAGAATAAAGTGCATTGAGTAAGATAAAAATCCCTCTGTCTTCCTTCCTCCTTAGGAGGGCGAGCCAGAAACTGGAGATACCCAGTGGTCATGGAAGACTCGAGGTCAGAAAGGAAAGGACATTTCTTCGGTATGGACATGTCCAAGATTACAGTGTTTCACACCTGAATCATTCAGTCAAAGTCCCTGCAGGAACTAAATGGCACAGCCAGACAATGGGACTGAGGAGAATTTAAGGAAGGAGCTATTCACAAAGGTGTGAGCTATTAAGGGAAACTAACAAGGGGTGGTCAGGCACCTCCAGGCCAAAGAAGGACCATCCCTAGGCCTGAAGTACAAAGGGAAGAGGAGATGCCCCATATGAAGGGCTGTCCAACAGGAACTCTGCCTCCTTGAGAGACACTGTCGAACTGGGGGTGTGTGCACATATGGCTACATGTATGTATGTGTGTACACTCGTGTGCGCACGTTGGAGTGGGACAAAACCTCCACCGCTTTCTCCTCCTGCCCTCTTGCATCCCCCACCAGTGCCCACCATTGGCCAAACCCAGCTGAAAGGCTCCGGGGTACAGAGCAGTGTGTGGGAAGGTGCAAAGTGGGCCTACAGATGGAAAAGATCTAGTATACACCCATTGTCTTACTTAATTTCAATGACCCAACGATGATGGCTTTAACTATTAACATCTGGGGATTATAGTTGAGGAAAATAAAGCCTGAAAAGTTAGACTTTTCCTGGATCAGAAGTTACTCTAAGCAATAATTGGGTCTTTACTGTCTATAGGAGCTGTTGTTGTTGTTGTTGTTGTTGTTGTGTGTGAGCAGGGGTAGATATTGAGGATGAGGGATACATAGCAGGCTGGAACCCTCATAGGCCACCCTGAAATGGAATCCCTCGGAAGGCCAGGGAGGGCATTATAGACCTAGGGCTGACATTATGTATTAGGATCTGGACCCTGGGGCTTGAAAGCATGAAGAACACTAGGGGCCCAGACCCAAGGAGAGGTGATAATGGTGATGGGGAATAATGATCTAGAGTGGGATTCTCAAACTTTTTGGTCTGAGGAGTCCTTCACACTCTTAAAAAGGAATGAGGGCTCCAAACAGCGTATGTTTATGTGGGTTGTATTCCTAATATAATATTTCCTGTATTAGAAATTAAAACAGAAATTTAAAAATACTTATTTTCAATTTATTAAAAATAACAGTAATAGAGGTATTACACATTAATATAAATAACATATTTTTATGAAAACTATTTTCCAAAATAAAAAAAAATTGTGTGAAGAGTGGCATTGTTTTGCATTTTTGCAAATCTCTTTTAATGTCTGACTGGATTCCATCTGCTTTTGCGATCAGTGTGTTGGGATATGTTGTTCTGGTTGAAATATGTGAAGGAAGTCCAGCTTCATCTAAACGTGGTTAGAATAGGTGAGTTTTTTTTTTTTAATTAAATTAATTAACACATAGTATATCATTAGTTTCAGAAGTAGAATTCAGTGATTCATTAGTTGCACATAACACCCAGGGCTCATCACATCACGTACCCTCCTTAATGCCCGTCACCCAGTTACCCCATCTCCCCACCCCTCTCCCCTAGAGCAACCCTCCGTTTGTTTCCTATAGTTAAGAGTCTCTTCTGGTTGGTTTGTCTCCCTCTCTAATTTCATCTTATTTTATTTTTTACCTCCCTTCCCCTATGATCCTCTGTTTTGTTTCTTAAATTCCACATATGAGCGAAGTCATATGATAAGTGTCTTTCTCTGATTGACTTATTTTGCTTAGCGTAATACCCTCCAGTTCCATCCACAGAGTTGCAAATGGCAAGATTTCATTTTTTGGATGGCTGAGTAATATTCCTTTGTATGTATAGGTAGGAATTTTTAACAGGTTTTTCAGAATTGTGACTTTTCATCTTTGATACTACGCTAAAACTCAATAAACGATAGTTTCTTAGAGGTCATTTGCAATGCAGAATTTGAAACAATATCAATGAAACTTTTATCCTCAATTTTATGTATTGTATGAACATACATTGCTGATTCTGCTTCCAATGGTCCTTTTATCCATGCATGATCTTTTAGAATCATGCATTGGACATTTGGAAAATATTATTTCATTGAGTTATGTGGATCTTCCAAACGTGGACACATTTCATTATGCAAGAGTTGAAAAACCCCATCAGATTGGCTATTATCACCAGTGACCACACTGGGAAAGATTTTAAATATTGGGAAGCTGTTAACTTTGTGGTGATTAGTAGATATTTTCCAAAATTCTAATTTTCACATGAAAGTCAAATTTAATCATTGGCCACAAATTTGTCAATTGTTTTAAGTGACAGGCTCATTTTGTTCATTTTCTTTTTTTGTTTGTTCTAATTAAACCAATGGTTTTATGTTTTTTAAGTTTTTATTTTAATTCCTGTTAGTTAACATAGAGTATTATATTAATTTCCAATGTGCAACATAGTGACTCAACACTTCCATATAACACCCGGTGCTCATCGCAACAAGTACACTCCTTAATCCCCATCACCTTTTCACCATCCCCCCCACTGACCTCCCCTCTGGTAAACAGCAGTTTGTTCTCTATAGTTATGAGTCTGTTTCTTGGTTTGCCTCTCTCTTTTTCTCCCCTATGATTATTTGTTTTGTTGCTTAAATTGCACATATGAGTGAAATCAGTCATTGTCATTTGTCTTTCTCTGACTTATTTCACTTAGCATTATACTCTCTAGCTCCTTCCATGTCATTGCAAATGGCAAGATTGCATTCATTCTCTTTTATGGCTGAGTAATATTCCATTGCATATATATACCACCTCTTCTTTATCCATCCATCAATTGATGGATACCTGGATGCTTCCATATTTTGGCTATTGTAAATAATGCTGCTGTAAAGCATATGGGCGCACGTATTCCTTTGAATTAGTGTTTCTGTATTCTTTGGGTAAATACCCAATAGTGCGATTGCGGGATGGTACAGTAGTTCTATTTTTAACTTTCTGAGGATCCTCCCTACTCTTTTCTTCAGTAGCTGCCCCAGTTTGCATTCCTGCCAATAGTGCACAAGGAGTCCTTTTTCTCCACATCCTCGCCAACACCGGTAGTTCCTTGTGTTTTTTATTTTAACCTTTCTGACAGGTGTGAGGTGATATATCATTGTAGTTTGGATTCCCGTTTCCCTGATGACAAGTGATGATAAGCATCTTTTCATGTGTCTGTTGGCCATCTGTATGTTTTTTCTTCAGAGAAATGTCTGTTCTTGTCTTCTGCCCATTTTTAAATTGGATTATTTGGTTTTGGTATGTTGAGTTGTATAAGTTCTTCATATGTTTTGGATACTAACCCTTTATCAGATATGTCATTTGCAAATATCTTCTCCCATTCCACAGGTTGCCTTTTTGTTTTGTGCATTGTTTCCTTTATTGTGCTGAAGTTTTTTATTTTGATATAATCCCAATAGCTTATTTTTGCTTTTGCTTCCCTTGCCTCAGGAGACCTATCTAGAAAAATGTTGGTATGGCTGATGTCAGAAAAATGACTGGCCTGTGCTCTTTTCTAGGATTTTTATGGTTTCATGTCTCCCATTTTGAATTTCTTTTTGTGTCTGGTATAAGATAGTGGTCCATTTCATTCATGCATGTGGCTGTCCAATTTTCCCAACACCAGTTGTTGAAAAGACTTTTTCCCATTGGATATTCTTTCCTGCTTTGTTGCAGATTAATTGATCATATGATTGTGGGTTGATTTCTGGGTTTTCTATTCTGTTCTATTGATCTATGTCTATTTTTGTGCCAGTACCATACTGTTTTGATGATTGCAGCTTTGTAATATCACTTGTAATAGACCAGAATTGTAGTGCTTCCAACTTCGCTTTTCTTTTTCAAGATTGCTTTGTCTTTTGGGGTCTTTTGGGGTTCCACACAATTTTTAGGATTGTTTGTTCTAGCTCCGTGAAAAATGCTGGTGGTATTTTGATAAGGATGACATTAAATGTGTAGATTGCTTTGGGTAGTAGAGACATTTTTACATTATTTGTTCTTCCAATCCAAGAGCATGGAATGTCTTTTATTTTTTTGTATCATCTTCAATTTCTTTCATCAGTGTTTTATAGTTTTCAGAATACAGGTCTTTCACCTCTTTGGTTAAGTTTATTCCTAGCTGTCTTATTATTTTTGGTGCAATTGTAAATGGGATTGTTTTCTTAATTTCTCTTTCTGCTGCTTCATTACTAGTGTATAGAAAAGCAACAGATTTCTGTGCATTGATTTTGTATCCTGCAACTTTACTGAATTCATTTATCAGTTCTAGCTGTTTTTTGGTGGAGTTTTTTGGGTTTTCTATATATAGTCTCTCATTTTGTTCATTTTTGAGGGAATTTCTACCAAAACACAAATCTGAATAACCATAGCTTGTCAGCTGTTCTTTCAAATAAAAATGGTGTTCCACGTAAAGAGTAACTAGTTCAGTTCACCACTCAATCCCACAAATGCTTTTTATTTGAGATGAGGATTGGGTTTCAGTATGCAGCAGAAATGCTTTTTGTGTACTCTCAGCTAGTCACACAGAATATTAAAAAGATATGTACTCAAGGGTGGAGATTTAATAAAATTAATGATTTCCACTGCTTCATAAGGAACATTCATAAGTAGAAGTGACTTTTTTTTTTAATGTGAGCGTGTGGTGAGAAAAAAATTTAAAAAAATAATTTGATGCTAAGATTTTGGCTCGTGCAGGTGTCAGCAGCTTTGTCCACCACTGCCTTCACACCACTGTGCAAATGTCAACTCGGTGAAGAAGACGAATAATGTCTTAATAATATAAAAATATTTTGACCTTCTGGACCCCTGAAAGGGTCTCAGGGAACCCCAGGGATCTGTGGGCCGAAGTTCGAGAAGTGCTGAGCTACAGAATCAGGAAGAGGTGGTAACAAGGCCTGGGAAGGGATCCCCACCTGTGGGAGGAGCTGTGTCCAGCCACTCCCCCACAATGTCCGTGGGACCTGGGCCTTTGCTGCCCACAGAGAGGGCAGCGCCCAGGGCTGTGGGGGCTGTCGGTGGAGCGGGGGGAGGGGGGAGAGGGGGAGGAAGTGCCAGGGATTGAGCAACTTTAATCTGAGGCTCAAGTAGCTTTTCCAGGTCAGACAGTGCAGCCTTCAGAGAGTGGGGACTGAAAAACGAAGCAGAGACTGTATGGGCAACAGTTGCTAAAGAGAAAGACCCAGAAGGGCCATTGAGTGGGCTGTCCTTCTAGAAGACACCCAGGGAGACCCCTGGCTACAGGTGTGCTGCCATGGCTCTGGGCTCCGGCGCTGGTCCCTGCCTGGCTGCCTGGTCCCTCACCCCATAGCCGGTCTTGGGGCCTTTTAGGCTCCGCTGTTCCTTCCTTAGGTACACAGAAGGGGCAAGTCTGCAAATGGAGCAAAATGTCTCCCCGTCTAAGCTCACAGATCTGAAGAGGGGTCAGGAATTCATTTTGAGGATCTGGGTTTGGTTCTTTTTTATTTTAAAGTGCTACATACATCTTACTTGTATATGAAGCAGAAGCTTCATATATGCAACCCTAATTGATTCTGAAGTCTCATGACTCATGGTTCTCACCTCCAAACCTGTGTTTGGTCGATTGCATTCTGCCTCCCACCAGCAATTCCTGACACCCTCCTCCTCCACCCCCACATCAAGCCGCTTCCCTCCTCTGCTTTAAACTTGCCGCAAAGTTCACCTCCTGCAGAAATTGTTCTCCATTTCTCCAGCCCTCCACTGCAGAAACTACTCTCTGATTCATTTCCAGTTCCCTCAGTGCTCAGAATGGGTAAAGCTATCATCTTTGAGCAGCAGTATTGCTGGATGCTATGCTGAGTATCTCATGTGTGGTGTTTCTAATTCTTATCATAGGGGTCAGTCTCCCCTCACCCCCTTCTTCCGGATCTAACGTTGTCAGGGCAATCCATCGGGCCTGTTAAATTTCCCTCTAGTATGTAACTTGCGTCTGTTCTGATTGGGGACCAAGGACTACCCTGCAGGCCAGAATGAATACATTGTCCCTCATTGGCTTACTTCCCCACACGGGCTGTCTCCTCTGCTTGAAGGTGTTGAAAACCTCCTCTTTTCTCATCAGTAAAGTCTTGCAGTCACCCCTTGTCCCCCTCTTTCTTCTCTCACCCAGTGTATTCCCCAAGAGTAGTTGCTTCTGACCACATGAGGTCTCTCTCTGCTTTCCATTCTCTAGTTCTTACTCTCTCCACCTCAGCCTCTGTCAGAGCAGCCTCTTCAAGTCCCAGGGTCCCCTGCTGCTCCCAGCTCAGGCCTACAAGGGCTCCCCATTGCCTGTGGAGCTCAACCTTCTGAGCCCAGCCTCAGCTCCCCGCACACGGTCTCCCGTCTGGCCCTAGTGGCCTCTCGCCTCCTCAGGACCCTAGCCTTCAGTCAGACTCATCTACTCACTTCCGTCTTCAAAAGGGGCTTTGCTGTCCTTGGGAATCCTAAAATCTTTACTCTGGAAGAAAGCCGAATGACACCTAATCCTAACTCTCCCTCAATTCAGGACTTCAAGATAATTCTCTAATAAGATGGTTTCCTCTGGATTGCAATGGTGTCCGGCGGTCCCCTCCTCCGAAGAGGCATGAGCTACTCCTGTGCATTTCGTTGGCTATCCTGCCACGTGCTGTGCCCGGCCTCCTGCCACCGCGGTCCTTCCCTCCCTCAGGGCCCCGATCAAATCTCACTCCGCCACCGTGTGCCGTGCTCTGGCCACCAAGCCTACGAGGATCTTTCTTCCTTCCCTCTTCCCTGGAGGTAGTAGTTACCAATGAAAGTTGTTTTTGTTTTTTGTTGTTGTTGTTTTTAAAATTGTCATAAAATACACAAACCACAAGAGTTACCATCTCAGCCATTTTTAAGTGTTCGTTCCAGCGGGATTGAGTAGAGTCACGCTGTCGTGCGGCCATCACTGCTGTCCATCTCCAGAACTTCTCATCAACTCGTTAAACATTAACTCCCCTCCCCCCACCCCCAGCCCCTGGCAACCCCCCTCCCTGTTCTGCCTGTATGAATCTGACTGCTTGAGGTTCCTTAGCGGAATCAGTCCGCATGTGCCCGTTAATTAATTCACTTAGGCTTAATTCACTTAGCCTGATGTCCTCAAGATTCATCCGTAGTGTAGCATGGGTCAGCATTGCCTTCCGTTTGAGGCTGCATCATATTCCCTTGTACGTGTAGACCACACGTTGCTTAGGCACCCCTCCGTGGGTGGGTGTGGCCTCCCCCTCTAGACTACTGCGAGTTTTGCATCAGACTGGATGAAGTTTCAAGCTCGACTTGGTTCGCTTTCTCCCTGGGGTGAGATGCCTAACCCCCAGGAGTCTCAGGTTTCTTACATATAAAATGTGGTGGTATTATGTGCCTTTTAGGATTTTTATAGGCAACAAAGGCGAAAAGGGGCGTGCAGGAACTGGTGAGCCATCCTGCCAACTAGTGAGTGCCCAGGGAAGCCCGGAAGCTCTTCGTACCCCACGTATCCCGCGGGTGTCACGTACCAGCATGACTTCGTAGCATTAACTGCTTTCTTTTTGAAATCTACAGCAGTTCCAGCTCCATAACTCCTGTCAGACTCTCAGGGGATAGGGACTTGCTATCTCCGGTCTAACTCTTTGCTGACTGCTTGACTCGGAAATGGTTGTGTGTGTGAGTGCATAAAAGCAGGAGTGTGAGTGTGAGTCGATAGAAGTATGTGTGTGTGCGTGTGTGCGCCCATGGGGCACGAGAGAGGGGGGTGAGGGTGTGTGTTTGTAGAAGGCAGGGTCAGCCTATAAATACTGCCTCCGCTGTGTATGACTCACACGCTGGATACGCAGCATATGACTGGGTGGAGGGCAGTGTGGGGCATGGGGGCATGTTTTGTGCCTGTTTACTCTGTATTTGCTTGGCCCCCATCCCCGGTTCTCCATGCTGCTCCCCTGGGAGGTGGCGATGTGTATGGAGTGCATAAGTGAGCTGGGAGTTGGGGAATAGGGTCGGAGGGTAACTGAGGAGTATGCACAATTGCAGATTCTTTGTTCTGCCCAATGGTCCCCTGCCCCACCCTCCATGCACACCCTAAAGCGCCCTTTCCTGTACCAGCCTGGCCTGCCCACTCCCGCAGCCCAAGAGAAGGCCTGTCCCCACTTGGCTTTTGCACGCTCTGGCCTTGTGACAACGCAGTCGCCCTCCCGGCGCCTCTCCTCCCCTGGCCACTTTGCTTTGGCAGGTGTGAAATATTAATTGCCTCACTGGGGACTGGGCTCTTTCTGTCGTGTCTGACCAGAATATCATTCTCTCCTGCAAATATAATTACCGGGGTGGGGGTGGGCTGCAAGGTAGGGAGGGGTGTGTGTGGGAGGGGTGTTGAGAGGGGCTGCAGCTTTTTTTCTTAATCGCCTCTCGCCTGTCTGTTAATTAGGAGCCGTGCTTTGCTACATGCTGAGATATTTTGGTTAATTATGAAAGAGAAAAGGACAAATTTGTCACGTCTTTTGTTTTTGTTCCACCACGTCTCGTGGTGACAGCGTGTAAGGCTGACGGACTGCTCAGGCGGCAGCACCAGATGCTCACACGCCCCTCCTTGGGAGGCGGGAGGGGCCGCGGGACCCAGGCGGGCAGGGCAGGGGCCTCCTGTGCCGGTCAGAGGGGGTTCAACACAGAGATTCACATTCTCTCCCGTGAATGTGCGGCCAATGCCAGGGAGGGGCCCACTGGAGAGAAGGGGTTGGGGAGACACTCATTCCTGCGCTGTCCGGTCTTCAGCTGCTACCCAGTGGGGCAAGCCTGAGCTTGCCATGAGCATGCAGGGCGGACAGGTGGCTTGCCGAGCCTCCTAAGGTCTTGAGGAAGCGCGGGGCATGTTCATGCTGGAGCTGGGGGTGAGTACAATACAGTGTAGTGCTCTGGGAGCATATCATGGAACAGCCCGAGCAGGGGATGTGCAAAGATGTGCTAGTTCTCTCCGCCATTGTTCTCCTGGGCAAGGCCTCCGGTCTCTGTCTGTACCTTATTCCCCTAGGGCAGGGAAGAGCCCTGCCTTTGGGCTCTCTGGTTCACTGAGCTTCTGTTATGTGATGGTTAATTTTATGTGTTGACTTGGCTAGGCTATGGTGCCCGGTTGTTTGCTCAACCAGTCTAGATGTTGCTGCAAAGATATGTTTTAGATATGATTAATATATCAAGCCAGTAGACTTTGAGAGAAGCAGATTAACTTTCAAAATGTGGTTGGGCCTCATCCAATCAACTGAGCGCCTTAAGAGCAAAGACTGAGGTTTCCCAAAGAAGAAGAAGAAATTCTCCCTCAAGACTGCAACATAGAAATCCTTTCTGTTTCTTGCTTTCTAGCTGGCCTACAGCTTTCAAACTCAAGACTGCATCAACTTTTACCTAGCCTGCGGCCTGCCTTCCAGATTTCAGATTTGCAAGCTCCCACGATTACATAAGTCAATTCCTTAAAATAAATCTCTCTCTCTCTCAATATATATGTTATAGATAGATAGTTATCTGTATCCATACCTACATGTGTTAAATGATGTATAGGGTATGTGTATCTCCTATAAATGTTCCTCTGGTGAACACTGACTAATATAGACCCCATTGCAGCCCTTACCTACAACCTGGTCTTTGAGCTCCCTGCCTCCCTCCTTCTCTCCTCCATTAGCCTGTGAGGGCAGGAGCACAACTGGGTCCCCTAGCATCCCCTGGGCCTCGCATAATAGGCCTTAATATGCATTTGTTGCATATTGAATGAGTTCATTTGGGAAACAAGAAAGACCTACATCCCCCACAACCAATCAAATAACCATCCCAGACAGCACAGGCAGCTCCTGACTTATAAATGGGTTGAGTTCCAAAAATTCATTTGAATTAGTTGTCTGAAGCTTTTTCCCATAACAACAAGGATATCAGTGCTGGCAAGGCTCCAGGGCTGGCTGCCAAAAACCTATTTAACCCATAGTATAGATTAAGTACTGTGCATTTGCCATGAAAAATAGTAGAAAACAATATGCTTGCAAGGCTAGTAATTAAAAGAGAAATATGATAGTATTGAATAAAAATAGATGAAATTTTTCATTTCGAATATTGGAGTTTGAGAAAAAATAGTTAGGAAAGGATGAGCAAGTAGAGAGAGACTTATGGAAAATCTGAGCAGAATTTCTGAGTAGTTTCGACGGTTTTAGAAGTGGCTGGGGCCAAGTCTTTATTTGATCTAATTTCTGCTCAGAACTCAAGGTTGTTCCTCCCGCTTCCTGATCGCTATATAATGAGGCTCCTTTTTATTGGTCTCAGTTAAAGCCATTAGTTTGTCCACAAACGTAACCAAAGCAGGAAGTAAAGGAACCCTGGGGTGCACAAGAGAAAGGCCGCAAAAAACTGAGAATGGGCGTGTGCCCAAGTGGGAAGAAGCGCCTGGAAGTGAGCCCCGCGCGAGAGGAGGGCGGAGCTTCTGGAGCAGTGCCGGCCCCGCCCCGAAGCCGAGCTGCCGACTCGGCGGTTCCCCGCGCCGGTCACCGGGAGGCACTGTTGTGCTGTTCTCGCCCAAGGCTGGGGGTGAGCTACCTTTGAGGAGTAGGTGGGGAAAGCGGGAGGGATAGCGTGTGGTGCATATTTCCAAGATGAGTGTCAAGCCTGCGTAGGCATTCTCCAGTTCAAGAGATCGAGATGCATGTTGCAGACAAAAAAAATAAAAATAAAAATAAAAATAAAAAATATCCAAAGATCCAAAGTGGGGAAGTGTGGGCAGGGGGAGGGAGACTCATGGGAAAGGTGAGCCTGGGATGGCTCTTTGGGGTCAGCGGGAAGGCGGGGGGGGGGGGGGGGGGGGGGGGCAAGTTTCAAGCAGGGCAAGTGTGAGCAAAGTTCCTCAAGCAAGAGGGGGACTGGTGTGTTCTGGGAAGGGAAGTAACCCTGGGAAATTGACTTTGTGAAATAAAGCAACATAAATGGGGATGTTAGAATCCAGAGGTGGTGGTGTTGTTTTCATATGGGAAGGGGGGAGCAAGACAGTGAGTTCTTTTTAAAAAACCAAAAGGTTTTGACTTTGAAATATTTTTGGATTTGCAGAGAAGTTGCCAAAATAGTCCAGAGTTCCATGTACCCTTCACCCGGTTTCCCCTAATGTTAACATCTTACATAATCACAGCACATTTATCAAAACTAAGAAATTAACATCTGTACAATGAGAGTAAGGAAACTATAGACTTTATTCTACTGTTACCAGTTTTCCCACTGAGGCTTGTTTTCTGTTCCAGGATCCTGTTCAGGATACCATGCTATCTTTAGTCCTCTGTCTTCTTCAATCTGTGACTTTCTCAGCCTTCCCTGATTTTATGGGTTTTTAGGAAGGATACCACAGGAGCGACGTACCCTTCACATAGAATTATATCAAAGGTACATGATCTCAACATGACTTATTACTGGGGATGTGAGCCCTTGAAGGTTCTCTCCAAGGATAGGTTCAGCCTAATTTTCCAGAATAATTGAGTATTCCTATCTATATGTACCTTATTATCCGGATGAACTAGAAAAGCTTTCCTGTTCCTAAGAAGCTGCAGACTTTACCTTCTCTGGATAAATGACCATCAGGATTTTCTTTTAAAGGTCACTATTTCTCTCTTCCCCTACTTTCTTAGAAGTGAGTCACTAAGTCCAGCGCACACCCAAGGAGATGGAAATTAAGCTCCACCTTCTGGAGGAAAGAGTAGTGAAGAATTTTTGGAGATATGGTAAAACCACCAGGTAATAATACATATTTGGGAGGAGATGCTTGGAAGTTATGTAAATATCCTATTTCGATGAGTTCATGACTGGGAACGTTGATTTCTCTAACTATAGGACAGAGAACATACTTAGGAGGGAGATAGAGACATATGATGAGAGCTCTGGGGTTCCTAGGACTAGGGGTTTGTGTGTGAGAGCCAGAGAATTCCATTCCTTTGCCCACGGTCAGTTCCCGGCACCTTGTTGCCAGAGCTGGGAGTAGCTGAGTGTTGAGATCCTGGCTGGGGCCCCTACAGACATGGTTATGGGAGTGGTGGAAGTAGGGGGCGTGCAGGTGTGGGAGGAGAAAGATGCAATTAGCATGGGCTCCTAGTCATTAATTCTTGGCCATCTTTTGCAGTGGAGGGCTCAGGAACCCAGTCAGCTCTAAGAATTCAGTCTGTCTTGTCTCGTAGCCCTTCCTGCTGGCCCTGGGATGGACAGGAGTGGAGGGATGGCCTTCCGCTTCTTTGACAGCCTTCCTTCCGAGTTGAGACAGCAGCCTGCTTCCCAGCCTGCTCGGGAGCTGCTGGTAGCCTCCTCTTTAAGGCTGCACGCAGCCTGACACAGCCCAGCTTGCTGGGTCACTGACTATGGTCTGATCTCGATCAACCTCCCCTGCCCCACCAGGTCCCCAGAGCTCTGCTGGGATGCGAAGAGCAGCAATGCACGGATACAGGAGCTGATGTCCTAGCCTCGGGGCCCTTGACGCTTTGCCCCTTCTATTTTTCCTCCACAATTCAGCTTTAAAGACAGTTGCCTGGATTAGGGAGCTGTTTGTTCCTACAGAGGTGGGGTTTGGATCTGCTGCAGGGTGTCCCACAGGCTGGTTAACCTCCTTTCTCCTTTACTCAGTCATCTCTGCCTTTGTTGAGACAGGCTGAGTTGGTGGGATTCAAAGGGCATCATCCCCAAATATCTCTTAGGATTGATCAAGCCTGGCTCAATCACTTGTTGCTTTAGATACACAGCCATTTCTCACGGTGTGTGTGTGTGTGTGTGTGTATGTGTGTGTACATGTGTGTGTGCAGGCACACGTGCATCAAAGGAACTCTTTCAGCATCTTCAACCTGTCTTTGACTTATTTGATTTCAAGGATCTGTGACCTGGTCTATCTCACCTCTTCCAAAAAGCCTTCCTGGATTAACTTTACATCCACCCAATTTTAATTTAGCTAATTTAACCTCCATTCTGTGCTGTGTCTGTAATTTCAAATGTGAACATTCAGACTCCCCTTCTAGTCAGCTTCTTGAGGGCATCTCCCTCTTCCCTAAGTCTGTATTATTGATAGGTGGACTGAAAGATGAAAATGGAAATTTTTTTTATCCTATATGGTCCCTAGTGACTTGTGACTCAGTTCGTCCTCTGGAATGGCTGAAGACTTGAATCAGACTTCCGGGAACCTAGGGTTGTCCCATCCATTCTCCTGCCTCTGTGTGTGTGTGGCGGCGGGGGGGGGCGCGGGGGGGTGCAGAAATGCATCTTATTCCAACCCTGTGGCCAGCCCTCTGTGCTGCAGCTTCTCCAGTTCCCAAAAGAAATTAACGGGAGGCAGAATTACCCTTCCTCACAGCGGTTCAAAGAACTCCCCCTACCCTGAGGCAGTGAGCCTTCCCCTGTCCCTGCAGAGGAAGGCCCCAGTGCCTAGAATTAGGAAACCACGGACAGACATCTTCCATCTGTCAAGAAGGGGGGGGAGAGTGCTGGTTCTATCCAGGTCTTTTATTCTTTTCCTTGTCTCCTTATTTGCATTCAGTAAGGAGGTAACACATTCTAGAACATAACCTCCCTTTTTCATTCCAGGAATCTAATTGTTATTTCTGTGTTTGTGAAAGATAAAGGATTAGCAAGAATGCTTTGCATTAAGGTGCCATTTGTAAATGCTTTATAATTATTTATGAAATTATCCCACATTTTATAGCATGGGAGATAGTAACTTAAATTGATGTATTAAACATGCACAATCATTATTTTAACAATATTAAATGCACCTCTGTAGAATAATCATTTCATAAATATGAAGAAAGCATTCAGAAGTGGCACCTTAATTTAAGACATTACAGGATTTGCGACACCCAAATCCACGACCCTTTTTCTTGAAGACAGATGGAGTTTCTTATCTGGCTGCAGTGTTCCTCTTTCGTGACGTGAAAATGAATTCTTAAATTAAAAAATATATTATCGAGGTAATTTTGGCAATGTGATGAAGCAATGGGAGAGGAGATAAGCAGAATTTCCAGGGCCCAGAACAAATTGGACAAGCCTTATCTTTGCTTGTCTCCATCCTCCCCACGCCCAGGCTACTGGAGGAGTCATCTGGTCTCTGGGTATCCTGCAGGGTTCTGGGGAGGAGGTGAGAACTGGCTGATGGTGAAGACTGTTGCATTATTCCCCTCTAATGCCAGGGCTTGGAGGGCTGTTTTGAGCAAGAGAAACCCTAAAATAGAAGATCCATTTTGCACAGCAGTAGGTCTCTGCAGTGAGGGGATATAAAAATAAATCCCAGGCTATTTATTTGTGGGAAGCTAGTTTTTTTGCTAGGTTAGCGGATCCAAGGTAAGTAAACCACTCTCTCTGCTGTGCAGCGCCCCCGTCTTTTGCTGGTGGTGCCCTCTGCTGGCCACTGCCAGAATTTCCATACCACATATTCACCATCTCCACCAGTCCTGAAGCTCTTTCAGGGTCTATGCCCTGCGCTAAGTGTTTGGTCAACATGATCTTATTCAATTCTCACAACAATCGTTCATTGACAAAACCAAGCCTCAGAAAGTTTAAGTGCAGGTCCAACCTCTTCACCACTGGACTATCCTGAGTCAGCAGGCCAGAACTCTGGTGGCCCATGATCCAGCTCTAGGCCCAGGGATGAGTGCAAATCTACTCTTCATTTACAGACCATGCTCCACAGTCCTAATGAGCCTATTTAGAAGTGCATCTTGGTCTCTAACTTAAGTCTAGCAATATCTCCTGGGCAAGTCCTTTGGGGTAGAAGGGGTCTTTGAAATGCATGCTCTTTATCCTCAGATCCAGTCATGGCCCCGGTACATTCAAATCCTGGAAGTCATGCTGACTCTTCTTTCTCTCTCATACCCAAGCCCCATCGGGACAATCCATTAGCTTCACCTTGATTCAGGATCCAGCTTCTTTTTTAACCACTTCCTCCTTTACCATCTTGGTCTAAGGCCCTGTCATTGCTTACTGGTGTTATGGCACCAGCCTCCTATCTGGACTTCCATAGTAGCCAGAACGAGTCTATTAGGACACCAATCAGATTGTGTTCCTTCTTCTCATTCCAGGTAGAAGCCAAATGGTCTCACAGTGATCCAAAAAACCCTACAAAGTTTGATGACCACACTTGCCACCTCTCTCCCTCCCTTTCCTCCCTCACTCTACTCTAGCCCATGGGCCACCATGGAATTCCTTGAATATGGGAGTCAAGCTCAGCCTCTGAACCTTTGCACTGGCTGATCCTTCTGTCTGAAATGCCCTTCCCCCAGATAACTTCATAACTTGTTTCCTCACCCCCTTCAAACCTGGCTCAAATGCCTCCTACTTAGTGAAGCCCACCCTGATCACCTTATTTAAAATTACAACCTCTGCGCCTCATTGTCAATCTTCTTTCCCTGTTTTGCTTTTCTCCATCCGTTTCTAGCCCATCATATAATGTACTTATTTAGTATGTTTCTTGTTCATCTCCCCCACTAGAATGCAAGCTCCCTGAGGGCAAGTTTTTGTCTGCTTGGTATCTGTGTGTTTCCCAGAAATCTGGAAAAGTGCCTGGCACATTGTAGATCCTTAACAAATACTGGTTAATGGCACAGCGTTGCTCCTTTGTCCCCACTTGGTGGAAGATGGAGTGACTAACTGTCCTGGTTTGCCCAGGACTGACCTGGTTTTAGCACTGAAAGTCCAGCATCTTGGAAAAACCCTTAGTCCCTGGCAAATTGGGACAGTCGGTTACCTGAATGACAGGCAAGAAGAACATCAAGAAGAAGGGACAGCTGTCCCCAGGAGCTAGTTAGTTCTTTCCCCTGGCCTGGGAGTCTGGAGGAGGCGCCTGTCTTCACCCACATCACTGGAGGATGGGGTGGAGGTGGGAGAATGGCTCCATCTCAAAAAAAGCCTTTTGAGTTATTGAAATCGCAGCTTATTATGAAGAAGCAAGTGAGTTTCTATTTCCCTGTAAGTGGCACAGGAGTAGAAAAACGATAGTGTAATGATGTTTCAGTGGAACAATGATTTTCCTGAGACGGAGCAACATGAAGTATCACTTTGATTCCACTCGGCCTTCTCACCCCACCCCCTCTGGCTGAGTTTAGTGGCTGATAAATCTTCCTCGAGCCTCCCTGACCTGTGGCTGCTATCTCCGCAGGGCCTCCCTGGCTGGCCCGGTCTTCATCTTCCCCACAGACCCCTGCTTCTCCTGACTGTGCTTTAGGGTGATGGATCTGGGCCAGAGCCAAGGGCAGAGGTGAAGGGAGACTGAGGCAGAGGATGGGGCGGGTGCGGGGGCAGCTCAAATGCTCAGGGTGTGACCTTGAAGCACAGATGAAGGTCTGCCCCAGGGCTGGGCTGGGGCAGGGACAGAGATAGGGAGAGAGGAGCAGAGATCAGAAAGAGATTTTAAAGTCGGTCTCATTAGGATTGTCTGGGAATGCAGTGGAAGGAGAAGGCTGGGTCCGAAGGTGAGGCCAGGTCTGGAAGAGCAGAAAACCACAGGTGAGCTCGTCCGTGCTTCCCACCGCCGAGGAAGTGTACGGCAGACCTTTCTCTCCCTTTTAACGAAGTCTTGGTGTTTCCTGAGGTTGTCTGGTCCCTGAGTCTGCCTGGCTTAGTCCCCTGGCGTGGCCCTGGTGAGACTCCACACACCGGGGACTGAAGCAACAGACTTGTCTTTCTCACAGTTCTGGAGGCTGGAAGCCCAAGATCAAAGTGCTCGGGAGAGCTCTTCCTGGCTTCCAGCTCTCTAGCTGTGTCCTCACAAGGAAGAGGGGCAGAGGGGGAGGAGATGGAACGTGTGCTCTGGTGTCTCTGCCTCTTCTAAGTGCATCAGCCCTACTGGATTAGGCAACCCTCCCCCCCCGGGACCTCATATAACCTTTACCACCCCCTCACAGCCCTGTCTCCAAACACGGTCACCCTGGGGGTTGGGGCTTCAGCTCACGAATGTGGAAGGTGTGGGAGGGGCAGAGGGACACAGACATTCTAGTCCAGAACCTGCCTTCTCAGTGCTTCCTCTTGGCTCCTGGATTGCTACCAGAGAAGCGGTCTGAGACCATCTCACTTTCAGCCTGGGGATCATATCTTGTCCCCAGATATTTAAGGATGCAGTTCTATAAGGCCGGTCCTTGGACCAGCAACATCAGCGTCCCCTGGGAAATACTCAGAAATGCAAATTCTCAGGCCCTACCCCAGACATCCTGGATCAAGGACTCCAGGGCTGTTGTGTTTTAACAAACCCTCTGGGCAATTCTGGGCAAGGTTGAGTTTGAGAACAACATAGGTCCACACAGCCAAGTGTCACAAGCTGGTTTCTGCCCCTGACCCGGCCTCTTTCATCACCTCTATTTCTGGACCTAAGCTGGGCCCCGGTTGGGGTGTTCAGGTCTGGATGCCCATGCTGGGGCCCTCCTACTGACTGCCAGGCTTTACTGCTGGCTTTACCCCTCCTCCGGCTTCCCCCGTTTTCTGAGTATACGGCCTGCTGGGAGTTGGCCACGGCGGACTTCCTTCCTCTGTGCATCCTGAGGTCCTGGGCCACCGACTGCTGCCATTCCCTCCACAAACCCCTGCGTCCACACCAGCTTCGGGCCCTGTGGGGCCGGCCCACTGCAGCGGTCATCCGGGCCCAGAGTCCACCCACCTCTTAGCCTGCCCGTCCAGCTGCAGCCATTCTCGCAGGCTGGACCGTGTCCTGGGATATGACAGGCCCCAGGTTGCTCCTGGGGTGATGCTGGCACTTGGAATGCGGCGTTGCTAAACTCCGCATGGCTGTGGCCCTGGGGGATGGGCTGAGCTTTTGGCTGGGCTCCCAAGTCCTTAGGATTAAGGACAGGTGGTGGGTTTTTATTTCATTGTTATCAATTATAGGGGTCCTTCAGCAATTGCTGGCTGGGAATGAGAGGAATGAAGAAGCCTGTGGTTTTTGTCCTAATTTGTTTGGTTTGGGGCTGGACCCCAAGCTCGGGAACCACAGTGATTAGCCCAGCTGCAGAATTGGGCAAATGTAGCACATGGCTGTCATTGCTCCAAGGGGCGGGGCTGGCGCCAGAGCCACTGGCTCCAACAAGGGCTTTTGTCAGCTGGGGGTGGGCTGCGAGCGCAGCAGCGGATGTGGAGGGGGCCGGGGCTTTGCGTTCCCAGCCTCCCTCCCTGCTCCCTCTCCCACCCCTTTTGGCTTGTGGAGCAGCCCCCTTGCTGAGTCTGGGGCTGGGGGTGAGGAAGGGAGAGAGCCCTGGGATGAAGAGGGCAGGGGAAGAAGGGGCGGCTTATGGAGACTCACTGGATGAAGAAGTTGGGGTCTGGTGTTGGATGAGCAGGGGAAAGCTGAGAGAATGGGGCATTGGAGCCACATGCAGACAGAAGTTGTGCATAGGCCCAGAGCTCTGGGAAAATTAAAAAGAGGGCTCAATATGCATGCAAGAGCCCTGGGTGGGAGAAGGGGAGGTGAGTCGGAGAATCAAGGGCCTGTTGGGCTACTGAGAGGGGCTCTGTGTCAAGTTCTGACAGGGCTGGGGTTGGGGCGGTGGGGACTCACGGAGCAACCATGGTGGAGCCCATGGCTTTCATCTGCAAGTGCATTCACAGGGCCCGTCCGTGGAGCGACAAGCTCTGGGAGACGTACGCACTGGCCTGCACCCCACAGCTTCCATGCGGCTCCAGGGCCTCCCTGGCTTTCCTGCTGTCCCTCTCAAGCACTACTCGAGATGCCACATCTTCAGCTTTCCAGTGTGAACAGTTAATGCCTTCAGGCACTTGACTTCTGTGGGCTGAGGAATGTCCAGAATCTGTGACAGTTTGCTGACTCCCGTTCTTTGCTTTTAACTGTAGAAGGAAATAATAGCACGGAGGATTTAGGGCAGACATCGGAAAGAAACTCTGACTCACAAAGCAGATGAGGAATAGAAAAAAAAAATGTGGGTTATCTCAACAGTTCATTCCAGAGCTCTGATAGCTGACTTCTCCAGGGCCTGTGGAGGACACCCCCACCTCTCCCCGCCCAGCCACAGCCATTTTAGGGCTCTCTGAGCAGACTTAAAGCCAGATGTCTACCTGGGAGCTAAAGACTCACCAGCTACCATTTGCTTCCGTATTAATTGTCTTCCTTGTTACGGAACCTGGACTGGATCTCCTGACGGAAGAACCAAGTGGCACTCAGAGATCTTGGAGGATAGGAGGTTTATCTAATGCCAGCGGGCTCAGAGGAGAGTGGTCTCCAAAGGTCTGAGCCCTGAGCACAAACAAAGGGGGCAATTTATACACTTCTACTTCCGCATACTGGGCACCTTTGGTCCTGTGAGAAGCGGGGCAGGGAGAAGGACCCAGATTGGTGCGTGCGGGGAAGCCAGGCTGGGAGAAGAACCCGGAAGAGCCCCAGGGCGAGGACTGGGACTCTCTCGCTGGCTCGGTTGGCCATCTTAGGACACAGATTTTCCTTATCATTACCCCCTTTGATGCCCCTTTAAACACCTAGTTTAGAGGGCATCGTTTTCATCTTCTACGGGGTGATAGTGAGTAAGGAGCAACTGGAGTCTGATGTTAGCAATTTGAGTAGTCATAAACCTAGTAAGGGCATTAAGAATACAAGGACCAAATGCTACTGTGAGGAGAAGCAATAGGAGGGGGCTGACGAGGGGGGCGAACCAAGGGAACCATTGCGAGAGGGTATCCCACCAAGTTGTCTGCTGGAGTGTTTCCCACCAGCGAGGAACTCATTCCTGTAATTGGGTCAGAGTTTCTTGGACTACCCCTGACTCATTAGCGTAGAAACAACATTCCCCCTGTAAGAAGAGGCAGAGTCCACGCCTGTTTTGGAGGACCACTGAGGCCAGTGAATTGAGTTGGCGCTGCAGGGACAGGGCCGACTGAGTGAGGGTGGAAAAATCTACCGTGAGTTGTTGAGTTAACCCCTGGTACTGAACGTGAGACATCCCGATGCCAGTGGCGCCGAGGGCAACACCTGATGCAGCCAGCAGGCTCACGATAAGGGGGATGGCCGCAGGGGAGCGTTGAGGGCGGCTAGGAGGTCTCCATATGAGTGGGGCATCGCTCCCGGGGAGGACTGAAAGATCGGTTAAGAGACTGACAAGTGTGCATGATTGATAGCGTGGGGTGATGCAGGTGTATACACCTTGATCACAAGCCAGAAAAGTGTTGTTAGGGGCACAGACCCGACTGTGGCCTGTGATGGGAGAGGAAGAGTTGCCATACAGCAGTACTGGGGCCAGAAAGGGATAGTCTGAGGTCCCTGGTGCTGAGGTGGGAGGTGACATGGTATATTGGTTAAGGATGACACCTAGGTATTGGACGGGACTGGGCTTCATACAGATCCAGCAGTCAGACGCTGGGGGTGGATTCGAGTGGTTAAGCGCTTGGTGGGAGGTGTTAATCATACCTAACAGTTGCGCTATAGATGCTTGCTGCGTGTGGATGGAGGACCTGGGGATGCACCAGGGCGAGTTATTTTCTATCTGACTCTGGGGGTTGACTGTAAGGCTTGGAGTGAACATGGACTTAATCATAATTTTGGTCATGGGGTCGGTCCCCATAGGGTGATATTGGCCCAACAGGAGAATGATTCCTGTAACCCATGATGTGGCATTGGGTTCTAAGACTGAGAGAGTGAGCAGTATACAGTGATCGTTAGGGCAAGAGGATGGGGTGGTGTTGTGTGACAAGGAAAGCCAGATGTCACTGCGCTGTTTGAGGTGCCACCTGGTAGACCATTGTTCCATTCCCGGCCAAGTTGCCACCCATGACACATCCCCAGGCTTGCGAGCAGAACTGAGGGCAGGTGTTTGGCTGTTGAGGCGTAGGGCCCCCACAGATGTAGACATCTACCAGCTGGTAACCAGAGTGAGGGCCACGGTGGGAACGCTGTCTATGAGGTTCCCGGTAGGTATCAAGAAGCTGGCATCCATCAAAATGGAGGTCAACCGTTGCTGTGTGCCCATACCAGGTGGAAGAAGTCAGTGAGGGTGCTGGTGTTGGATTGAGGGGGATAAGCTGGAAAGCCCATTTGCCAGTAATGGTGATACGAGAGTTTGCCCCCCTTGCCAGGCCGGGCAAGCTAGAGGCAGTGCGGAAGAACAGCACACCAGGTAACAGAAGACCGGGATTGACTGGGGCCAGTAAAACCATGGTGAAATGCACTCTGGGTAGATAGCAGAGGGCCAGTGAAAGTGGGATCTATGACCTTAAGTAGAGGGAGCCATCGTGGCTAACCTGACAGAAGATGAAACCTGTGGACAAGTGCAGTAATACTCACTAGGGACACCCAGTAAGCAATGACAATAGTAAGCCTCTGGGGGAAAGCTCAGTCAGGAGGGGCAACAGTGTAGAGTCCGACTCCCAGGATGAGGGAAATCACTCCAATGAGAGCCAGGGACCACGGTGAGCAGGTGTCCATCAGTTGGTGGGGTCTCGTCGAAGATGAAGCCAGAGTGGGTTTGTGAAGTCTGGCTGGACTCTGCACTGGTGCAGCTCCTCTTTCAAATGATGAGCTTTTTTCACTCTGGAGTGGTGGACCCACAGGATGACACCTGAGACCTTGAGGGCAGTAGGGGTGGTTAGAACAACAGTGTGGGGCCCTGTCCACTGCAGTTTGAGGGGATCTTTCTTCCAATCTTTGACCCAAACTGAATCCCCTGTCTTGAGGGAGTGTACCTGAGACCCTAAGGAGATTAGGGCTCTCTCGATGTTGTCCTTTTGTGATTTATTTAGGGTGGCCCCCAGGGCCTGAAGAGGCTCCTTTATCCCTTTATCTCCAACCTGATGTAAGTTTCCTGGAAGGCTTCCCAAGCACGGGGGAGGCCGTCCATATATTAATTCGAATGGGGAGAAACCTAATGTCCCGGGCGTGCAGCGAGCACGCGGAAGAGCTAGGGGTAGCAGGTCCAGCCATGGGAGGTTAGTCTCCTGACAAGACTTTGCTAAGGTTCCCTTGAGGGTGCGATTCATTCGCTCTGCTTTCCCTGACCTTTGGGGCCAGTAAGCGGTGTGGAATCTCCAGGTGATGTTGAGAGATTTGGTCAAGACCTGTACAATGTCTGCCACAAGCGTGGGTCCATTGTCACAATGGATTGTTAATGGCAGGCTGAACTGGAGCACGATCTCCCACAAGAGGACTTTAGCTACTTCCCAGCTTTGCTCTGTCCTAGTCGGGAAGGCTTCGACCCACCCAGAGTATGTGCATACTATTACTAAGAGAGATCTGAACCCCCTGCTCGGCTGCACATCTGTGAAGTCTACCTCTAGATCTTTGAAGGGGGTTGCTCCCATCCTCTGGACACCTGGCGGGGGCCATGGTGCAGACCAAGCATTTTAGCACATGTTATGCATCGTTCACTCGTTGCTTGGCATAGTGTTGGCAGCTGACTGAGGTAGTAGTGCTTCTTGAGAAGGACCTCTATGCAGTTTTCCCCAGATGAGTGAGTCGGTGGTGTTCCTTGACTAGATGCTCTCCAGTTGCTGTTAGAGCAAAGATGCGCCCATCTGGCATCATCCACCACCCCTTTTCAGTCAGGGTGGCTCCCTCAGCCATGGCCCATTCTTTTTCCTTTTTAGTGTAACTAGATGGAGGGACTTCTTCCGGAGGTGTCAGGGCCATAATGAGGGAAGGGGCTCTGTTCATGTCCTCACTGGCTGCGGTCTTGGCTGCCTCATTTGCCAGACGATTTCCCCGCGCTATGGGGTTGTCTCCTTTCTGGCGTCCCTTACAGTGCAGGATTGCTACTTCCTTTGGAAACCAGATGGTTTCGAGAAGTCTCAGTATCTCCTCCCTGTTCTTGATAGTTTTTCCTGCGGCGGTTAGGAGGCCCCTTTCCTTGTAGATGGCCCCATGTATATGTATAGTAGCAAAGGCGTACCAAGAGTCTGTATAGATGTTGACTTGCTTGCCTTCACCGAGGGTGAGGGCTCAGCCTAAGGCATACAATTCAGCCCGTTGAGCTGACCATCCAGATAGTAATGCCTTAGCTTCTAGGACTTTAGTGGTTGTGGTTACTGCATAACCCACTTTCCGGGCACCCTCTTACAGGTAACCACTGCCATCGCTGAAGAGTGTGAGCTCTGGATCCTTTATGGCTTGATCCCGCAGGTCTGGACGGCTCACGTAGACCTCATCAGCTACCTCAGAACAGTCATGATCTGGTTCCCCCTCTTCCTTGGGGAGAAAAGTTGTTGGATTTAATGTCCTTACTCTTTCGAGGATGACCCGCAGGTTTTCGCAGAGGAGCCCTTGATATTGTGCTAGCTGAGAGTTGGAAAGGAAGCGGTGTCCCTGTGCGTTCATGAGGGACACAACTGCATGAGGGACCTTGACATTAAGTTCTTGCCCCAGGGTAAGTTTGTCCGCCTCCTTGATGAGTAGGACTGTGACTGCCAGCACCCTGAGGCATGGTGGCCATCCCGCTGCCACGGAGTCCAGCTTCTTTGACAGATATGCAACTGGCCGTTGCCAGGGCCCAACAGTCTGGGTGAGCACCCCGAGCGCTGTTCTCTCCTTTTCATGCACAAAGAGATTAAAGGGTTTCTCTACATCTGGTAGGCCCAGGGCTGGAGCCTGCCCCAGGGCAGTCTTTATCTCTGTGAAGGTGGCTTCTGCTTCCTCAGTCCAGGCAGGGGGTTCTTGATCTGGTCCCCCTAAGAGATCGTAAAGGGGTCTTGCTATTGCCGAGAACCCAGGGATCAAGGTGCAGCAGAATCCTGCAGACCCCAGGAATTCTCGTAGGCCCCTTTTTGTCTGGGGCTGTGGCAGGGAGATGATGACCCTTTCCCTCTCTGGCCCTCATTCTATTTTCCCTTGGGTGAGGAGGAAACCAAGGTATCAGACCTGTTGTTGGCAGATTTGTGCCTTCTTCCATGAGGCTCGGTATCCCGAGTCTGACAGGAGCTGTAGGAAGGCCTGTGTGCCTTTTGTGCAGTCTTCTTGTGTGTCACTGGCGAGGAGGAGGTCATCCACATACTGGAAGAGGGTGCATCGTGTGGCTTCTCTTGGGAAGCTGGCAAGGTCCGTGGCCAGCGCTTCCCCAAAGAGGGTTGGTGAGTTTTTAAACCTCTGCGGGAGGCGCATCCAAGTCAGTTGCATCTGGTGCCCTGTATCAGGTTCAGATCATTCAAAGGCAAACAGTGGCTGGCTCTGGGGAGCTAAGTGGAGGCAGAAGAAGACATCCTTTAAATCTAGGCAAGTGAACCATCTGGCGGACCCTGGGATTTGGCCGAGGAGGGTGTATGGATTCAGGACCACTGGGTGCAGAGATGGTCACCTTGTTGATGGCCCGCAGGTCTTGAACTGGTCGGTATGCCCCTTCTGGCTTCTTGACCCGCAGGAGTGGGGTATTCCAGGCTGACTGGCACTCTGCTAGAATACCTGCTTCTTTGAGTTTGGTCAGATGTTCTTGGATGCTGGTCTTAGCTTCTTGTGGAAGGGGGTATTGCCTTTACCTCTGAGGTTGGGCTCCTGGATCAGTTCAACAATGATAGGGGCCTGATTCCAGGCTAGTCCAGGTGGGTTGTTTTCAGCCCATATTGAAGGTAAGGTGAGTCTGAACTCCAGCGGGCTGCTCAGTTGGGCCTGGGTGCAGAATAGCCTCCATTCTTCTTCCCTTGGCGTGGTAATTGTTAGTATTAGAGACCCCGTCTCCTCTTGCCTTGGGTTCAATCGGAAGCTAGTGTGTCCTGTGGGCTCAAAGGTTATCTGAGCCTAAGCTTGGAGAGTATGTCTCGGCCCAGGAGAGGGATGGGGCAATCAGGCAGATAAAGGAATTCATGTCAGATCTTGTGGCCCCCGAATTCACACTGGCGAGCCTGCCAAAAAGGCTGTTGTATTGCCCACGTCCTGGTGGCACCAAGGATGGTTGCAGTCCTTTTGCTGAAAGGGGCCACTGGGGAGGTGACAACGGAGTGCTTGGCCCCAGTAGCAACCATAAAAGTCACTGGTGGGCCCCCCACCTTCATTCTGACTGTGGGCTCATGGGGGCCGAGGAGGAAAGAGCCCAGTCCCCCTCAGTCTGAGTCCATTCCCGCAAGGCCTATGAGGTCCCCCTCTTGGGGTTCTTCCTTGTAGAAGCTGGGCTTCTGAGCCTTTCCCCGGTGGGGACATTCATTTTTCCAATGCCCTTTCTCCTTATAGTAGGCACATTGATCCTTTGCCAAGGGGGTTCTGGGTTTCCCCACTTTCGGTGGTTGGGGTCTCCCCATCTTTGTGTTGTCCTTTTCTTTTAGGGTGGCAGCAAAGAGGCTGACTTTCTTTTTCATCTTTTTGTTGGCTTCCCATTTGGCTGTGACCTCCCTGTTCATGTAGACCTTATTGGCAATAAGTTGGGTGATGTTCATCCTGGCAAAACCACTCTAGTTTCTGAACATTTTTTTGAGGCCTGGGGCGGCCTGAGCCATGAAGGTGGTGTTTACCATCTGTTTGGCTTTCCTGTGTTTTGGGGTCAAATGGAGTGTATATTCTGTAGGCTTCACATAGTCTTTCATAGTAGTCCCCGGGGGACTCCCCTGGTTGTTGAGTGACCGAGGATACCTTAGTCATGTTCATGGGTTTCTTAGCTCCTGCCTGCATTCCCCGGAGGAGGGCCTCCTGGTACCAGCGGATGTGGGCCTGTCCCTCGGTTGTGGTGAAGTCCCATGCTGGGCGCTCTTCAGGTGTGGTCGTATTAGCTCAGGCACCGGGGTTGATGACTCCTGCTGGTGCGTGCTCTTCCAGGTACTGCCGTGCACCTTTCACTATTCTCTTCCTTTCCTCTGTGTTAAACAGGGTGCGGAGTAACTGTTGGCAGTCTTCCCAGGTTGGCCGATATGTCTTGAAGAGGGATTCTATGAGGTCGACCATAGTCTGTGGTTTCGCAGAGTAGGATGGGGTGTTATGTTTCCAGTTGAGAAGGTCGGTGGTAGAGAAGGGCTGATAATACATAATGGAACGGCTGGGTTGGACTGTCCTGTCTTCATCGTGCCTCTCGGGTTCCCACGTCTCTCAGACCGGCATTTGGAGTGCACTTGCACCCGGCCTGGGGCGCAGCCTGGCTGCTAGTCCTGGAGAAAGTGGATCTTTGGGCCCGGGGGCGCCGATGGATCTTCTGGGCCTGTGGGATGCCGGTGAAACCGATGGCGGTGGAGTGTCTGGAGCTGAAGGGCCAGGTGTAGACCGTCTTGGGGGTATGTACGGTGGGGGAAGGGTCGGTTCATCCTTGGGCTCTCCGGCTAGGATCTGTGGTGACTGGGGCTTTTGCTGATTTTTTTTAGGTTGCTTGGATGAGGCGATTAAGACCCTGGCCTGTCCCTGCCTATTGCAAGCGAATCGCACCCAGGGGAGAAGGGTCTGAGCAATTCCTAGCCAGGAGTCAATGTATGGAAACTGGTCGGGGTGTCCTGGTTCTCCTGTTATGACTCGCCATGCTCAATGAATCATTGGGACATCCAATGTCCCTTCTGAAGGCCACCCGACATCAAAGGTGGGCCATTCCAGTTCACATAGGGTTCTCAACTTGCCGGGGTTCATCCTGACTCCATAGTCTCTTGAAAACTCCTTCTTGAAATTTTTGATCATGGTCTCTAGAACCATAGGTTTACTCTGCCCTGACCCCATGGTGATGTCCCCATGTGCGGTGGTGCAGAGACAAAGTGGGGGGTGCCTCCTGAGATGAGGAGACCAATCAGATGCCCATCTGGCCGTGTCCTGAAGGAGCTTAGGTGAAGCTTAGCCGTAGCGGTCTCAGCGTCGTGACTTACGATCAGAAACTATTCCGATGCTGCCACAGACTGTATGCCATTCACCATGGAATCGCAGACGGGCCCACTCAGACTCCGTAGGCTTTTGGGGACCTTAAGGGTGCCCGCCCGTGGAGTCACAGAATCAGCCCGCTTGAGCAAGCCAGGTCGGACTGCACATTCACGCACACATTCACACTCCAGAAGTTATTACATTCATTCCCTGGGAATCCCTACCTGTGAGACCTCTAAGCAGTCTCTGGGAGGTGATCAGGCTCCCCTTGCACCACAATGGGGGTGGGCCTGTCTGGGTCCTGGGGCCCCAGGCCTTACCAGAATCCAATGTCAGGACCAGGTCCTCACCTTCCAAGTCTCCTCGAGTCCAGTGGGAACAGCGGAGCGGGGCCAGACCGAGGCAACCAGGGCGGAAGACTGCCAAAATAGGGCGCGCCTTCTCTGTTACGATCTCTCATTCCATCACTGCCACAAACCAGTGGCAACAATGGGCCGGCATGCTTAAGTTTCCTGGTCAGGGAACCAAATGTTAAGGAACCTGGACTGGATGGCCTGATGGAAGAACCAAGCGGCACTCGGAGTTCATGGAGGATAGGCGGTTCATTTAACGCCGGCGGCCTCAGAGGAGAGTGATCTCCAAAGGTCTGAGCCCTGAGCACAAACAAAGGGGGCAATTTATACACTTCTACTTCCACATACCTGGCACTTTTGGTGTGTGCGCAAAGTGGGGCAGGGAGAGGAACCTGGGTTGGCGCCCGCGGGAAGCAGAGCAGAGAGAACCCAGAAGAGCCCTGGGGCGAGGACTGGGACTCTCTCGCGGGCTTGGTCAGCCATCTCAGGACACAGATTTTCCTTGTCACTTGTAGAACGCCCAGAGGGTCAGCCCTCCTAGGACCACAAGGGAGCACAGTGCCATTAAGAGACAAGTAGGGGAGAGGGGATGCTGGGCCTCTGCTGTCTTTGGCCAGATGCCCCTCTACCTCTCCCATGTAGAGTTCTGTGGACATACCTCCTTCCTCTTCCTGTCAACAAGACTGGAGGACATGCTCTTTTCCAAACCCATGGCCAATGGCAGCCATTGGCTTCTCTTGCCCTTGCCAGTCCCAAAGATTCTGGATGGACAGAGAGGCAGGGAAAGGATTAAAATGCCCATATCCTGAGAGATGGTTAGGGCAGTGAGAGGCCAAGGGAGAAGCAGGGGTGAATTAGGGTAGGAGCCCAACATTGGGCTTTTAGAGTATGGCCCAAAGCCAGGGCCAAGGTTTGGGGTAAGGAAGGTTTGGAGGGGGCATTTCCCAGGTTTGGAGGGGGCATATCCCTGGGAATGCCCCCTCCAAACCTTCCTCACCCCCATTTCCTGGGAAATGTCTCCTCCAAACCTTCCTCACTCCAAACCTTGGCCCTGGCTTTGGGCCACAAATATGGATGGGCTGCAAGCCAGGAGGTCACAGACTCTGATGTGCTGGGGGGGGGGGGGCTCAATATCTTTGTAGGTATGCTTTCATCCTAATGGCCTGAAGTCCTCCTCAGGAGCCTCATCACACTGCCTTCATTTCTGTTTCCCCTCCAGAGCAAACACTGAGTGAGTCGCAGTGATGTCTTTTTTGTTCATTCTTGTGTCCTCTGCACCTAGAACTCAGCAGGAACTCACTAAGGTTGGCTAAATGAATTTGCCCATGAGGGAGATACCGTTGCTGGGCCTGGAGCTGGGCGTGGTAGCAAAAGTCAACTTCTAGAGAATATCTGAAAATCACTAAGTTGTTACCTTAGCTGTCTATACCTTCTATCTCAACATTGCCGCCATGGGAAACAATAACCAATGTGGATGATGAATGAGCCAGGAATTCTGCAAGATTCTCGTCCATCAAAGAAATTGTTTGTCCCACATGCTGGTGTTCAGCTTGTAATGTCCTTTTTAAATGAACCAGGTTTGCCCACACATGCAGTCCCCCATTTTCAGAACTGGAAAGCAATCCCAGGGAACCTTTATAATGTCCCTCAGTGATCTCTGCCTCTTGGTCTTCATCTCCTTAATCCCTTGTCCTTTGGTATGGGCTAGATTTCTTGATTTGCTTCTAATGAATAGAACATGTCAATTCCAAGATGAGTTTATAAAAAGACTGCGGTTTTCATCTCAGATGCTTGTTTCTCGCTCAGTTTCTGGTTCTTCTCTCTCTCTCTCTCTCCCATCACCAGCTACCATGCTTTGAGGATCCTTAGACAGCCCATGGAGAGGTCAATGTGATAAGGAATTGAGGCCTGCCAGCTAACCCAGGAATGAGCTTAGAAGCTGGTCCTCCCTCCTGTCCTAATAAAGCCTTTAGAGGAGGCCACAGCTCTGGTCTTCAACCTTGTAAGAGACTTTGAACCACAGGCATCCAGCTAAGACATGCCCAGATTCGCAATCCACAGACACTTTGAGATAGTAAATCTTCACTGTTTTAGGCCACTAAGTTTTGGGGTAACTTGTTACACAGCAAGAGATAACTAATACACCTGTATATTACCAATTCTTCATCTCTGGGATGCCTTCAGACTCCTCATTCACCACTGTCCCTACTCCCCATTATTTAGTGCCCTGACTCTAGCTCCCCACCTCCTAACCTCTCATTTTGATTCTCTCTCTTTGGCTTCTTGTCCACCTTCTTGGGTTGATGGTCCCATCTTGGCCTTATCACGCGGCTTTGACCTTGGTTCCTCTCCAGACACAGTGTTGAGGTCAGCCTTCTGACACCATGCTTCATAGTCTTGTGGAAGAAACTACTACCTCCTAAACTCTACCCTGGCCAAGCTCGCTTTCACCTGCTCCAGGTCTACACAGAAGCAGGATCAGAAAATCAGCCCACTTACTAGAACGGGAAAGCTTAACCAGACACTCTGGAAAGATTTTCAGTGAAGGCTGAAACAACTTCTTATCATGAGAAAATCCTCCACATTGTAGCCCTTTGTCCCCATTCTACTGGTGTTCCTATCAATCCAGACTTTCCTCATTTGTTAGCTGATGGATGGCGAACAGCTCGCCCGTTACTTTGTAAAAACAAGATGTTGTTTTCAGATATTTATCTTTCCTCCGTCTTCCTCCCCCCTCCACCTCCTGAAAAGCTCTCATTTGTTAAGTCTAGTCAGTATTTCATTCATTATTATCATTATTTTTGAAATTTAGACTTTAAAATGATCGGGTCTGGGTTCTATTATGGGGCTCTGGTGACTTAAGGTAAATATTCTCTGAGCTGAGAGAGTATGCGGCTACTTTTTCTCAGTCACCCTGGTTTCATGATAGCTCAGGCCTCAGAGTAAATCAGAGGCCAACTCAAGTTTGGGCACAGAACCAGAATTGATTCACATCCATTGGATTGCCTACAGATATTGATGACTCAAATTCAACGTTTCTGTGTGGGTCGGGGGATACCTAGCCTAGGTTGAAAGTTGGATGTGACACTCCTCACCTCTTGTCACCGAGGAAATAGTATACTAACAGAGAGAAATGCTGGGTGACAAGAGGTAAGCCCCTTGCCCACAGAGGATGCATGGTAAGTGTTTGCTGAAATGATGAACAGAGATTGTTAAGACCACTGTGAACCTCCTCCTGGATGATTTCAACTAGGACCATGCGGTAGTCTTCACCTATGACCTGAAAAACCTATGACCTGAAAATCCCCAAAGCGTTATCTCCAGGCCATTACCTCCCTTGAATGCCAGAGCGATCCAATGTATCCAACAGCTCTAGACAACTGCCCTTGAATGTCGCTCAGGAACTGAATGTACTGTATGTCCAAGAGTGAACTTAATATCTTTCACCCAAAACTGCTCCTTATCCACTACCATCTTCTGGAATCTCTCTACTTTGCTCAAGCCGGAAAACTGGGAGTCTGATGTGAGTCCTCCTTCTTCCTGACCCTGCCCTGCTGGTCAGTCATCGAATTTGGCTGATTTCATCTCTTGCACAGCCCTTGGAGGGGGCCGCTCCTGCCTACCTCCCTTGTTACCCTCGTGTCTCTCCTGCATTACTCCTAACTGGACCTTTGCCTCCAGGGTGGCCTGTGACCAGTTCATCTCCACATTCCTGCCAGAGAGATAAGTGCAAAATGCAGTTCTGTTCACAGCACTTTCTTTCTTTCTTTCTTTGAGAGCGAGAACGTGTGTGCATGCAAGTCGGGGGGAGGGGCAGAGGGAAAGAATCTTCAGGCAGCCTCCCCACTGATCGCGGAGCCTGACGGGGCTCGATCTCACCACCCTGAGATCATGACCTGAGCTGAAACATGGAGTCAGACACCTAACTGACTGGGCCACCCAGGCACCCCTGTTCACAGCACTTCCCTGTTTAAAATGATTCAAAGAGGGGCCCCTGGGTGGCGCAGTCCATTAGGTGTCTGACTCTTGGTTTCGGCTCAGGGTCAGAGCCCCGAGTCAGGCTCCACGCTCCACATGGAGTCTGCTTGAGATTCTCTCTGCCTCGCCCTCTGCCCTTCCCCCCCTGCATGTGCTCCGTCTTTCTCTCAAATAAATAAATCTTTTCAAAAAATGATTCAAAAGATTTTTTTTTTTTTTTTTTTGCCCTTGGGTAAACGGCCCCAGTTGTAAGTAGAGGCTGCAAGGCCTCACCTGGTTTGATCTGCCCTGCTTCCCTCTCCAGCTTTATCCGTTTGTTCATAACACACCTTGACTTTTATGTTTCAGGCACAGTGAACACCTTACAGCATTCTCACCCCTTTGTACACAGGACTTCCTTGCCTGGGAATCTGCCCCTCGGCTTGCTCCTTGGCCTGGGTTTCTTCTCTTTGTCCTTCCAAAGTCAGCTTAGCTGCCACCTCCCCTTGAGGAATAACCCCTACCCCCCAATCTGGGGTGGCTATATCCTGGCGGGCCGTCACTGCACCCTAGGCATGTCTGCCATCACAAATACCTGCTTGTCTCTGGGAGAGCCGGGGCAGCTGTGTGGCCAGGGCCTCAGACAGCGCCTGGTCCACATGAGGTAGGTCCATGAGTAAGTAAGTCACGGGGCCACAAAGGAATGTGCCAGATCTACTGAGGGGACGTTCTCCACCTTCTCTGTACCAGTACAGAGTAAAAACCTCTACCCACCCCACCCAGCCAGCCGGGAAAATGAGCCGGTAGAATGTGATGCGTGCCAGACTCAGGGTCCCGAGGTGCAGGTTTGCATCTGACTCTGCTCTTGTCGGGGAAAGTTACTGAACATCTAAGCCTTGGTTTGTCTGATGGTGAGGCAGGAACCCCGACACATACCAGGCAGGGTTGGGGTGTGGAGCACACAGACCGTGTACGCAAGGTGCCCAGCTCAGTAGATGCCCAGTTAGAATGGAGTCCTCCCCTCTGTTCCCAAAGAAGCCTGTACCCAGGGCAATGAACTTGAGTTTTCAAGAGCAAGGCTGACAGAGCAGACTTGATAAGTGCCCTGGTTGTCAGATATGATAATAATAGTCTCATTTATTAATATAAAGGCCCACTAATAGAGGCGGCGCTTTTAATTAGCCAACACGGCCACGATATTAATTTTTATCCACAGTTATTTAAGTCCGGGAGCCTTCCTCCCCTCTTCTGTTAGCACTTAGCTGCAGGGCGATTGAGAACATTTGTAATTGGATTTCTGTGCAGGACTTAATTATAAGGAGACAATAAAGCCCCTGAAATGCGTCAGGTTCTACCCTGCTAACTATTATTTTCCAGAGACACGCTCAGGCCAATGAATGCCCAGATTTATCTAAATTATAATTTTTAAACTTAACAAAGCTTTCCTTTCCCCGCCCCCCAGGACCAAGGGGAATCTGCTGGGAGCACAGATTTGCAGGGAGGAGGGCGCAGAGGCTGCACACTTCATTCCTGTAATCAAGTGCTTCGCTCCATGGGCCACCGAGCGGCTTCCCCAGGCCCCTCGGGATCTCGGAAGTATATTTTCTTCCCTTGGCCAAATGGCTTATTAATAGAATTGGCTTATTTATACCTCACCCAGAGAATCCCAAAGTGATATAGCAACAGGGAGATATCGAGCCAATTAGTTGTGGGGCTTGTTGTCGTGGGGGGAAATCTAGTTATTAACTTACTGCCCTTCACCGGTGGCAGAATTGATTCCGAGGAAACCAAAAGGAAAAGAAGAAGAGGGAGAAAGCCACGTGTTGTAGACCATCTGGGAAAACTCAAAGACACAAGGCTACACCATTTCTACCTTCAGCAAAGCTGTCTAGCCGTAGGAGAGCAGGGAGCCAGAGGCCCTGTCCGCGGGCAGCTGGGTGTGGTGTGAGCACCAGCGTCTCCGAGCATCTACCGTGTGGGTCTGACTGGTACCTCCGTGAGTGCATTCGGTTCTCACCACACTCTGCGAAATGGGCTTCTTTCACCCACTTCACGGAAGACACATTCATTCATTCATTCCTTATGAATCCCATAGCTTTGGAGAGGCAAGAGTGGACAGGAGAGAGGCTGCCCTCTTGGAGCTTCCTTTCCAGCCCAGGGGGCGAACTGCCCAAGGTCATCAGCCAGCATTCATACTTGGTAGGACTAAGATAAGAACCCAGGTAGGTTCTGGCAACGACGAAGTCTGGGGCATCGCTTTGCCTTCTTCTGGCTGCCAGGTTCTGTGGGCAGTGTGGCTGGCTACAAAGCATCCCGCATGGGGATCCATCTGCCATCCTAACTGGACAGCGATAGAGGAGGAAAAGAGTTCGTTAAGGGGGAGAGCTCAGTGGAGGACCTGGAAGAGGAGGGTCGGCCGGGATTAGGGTGTGGGAGAGCACCTTTTGCTCCCCTCTGAGAGCAGTTGTGGAAGATAAGTTCAGAAATACAGTATTGTTCCTTAAAGAAAAAATTACAGTCATCATTCTGCTTGTAGAAACTGTTCAGATCACATTGTAACGTACCGTGAACGGTTTTCCCAATCATTAGAGATTCTTTGTGGCTGTAATGTTAAATGACGGTATAATATTCCATCTCGTAGATATACTATAATGTATTTAACTTTCCAAAATTGTGGATATCCAAACGTTGGTGAAAATTTAATTCGTTTGTAGTTTTTATTATAAGTAGAAGAGATGAATATATATGTGTGTCCTTATTTTTACTTGCTCAAAATCGAAGTGGGATTATTGTAACAAAGAGAATGACTGTTAAAGATTCTCTAGGCTCATTACCATCTTGCACTCTATTGTACAAATTGTACAATATTTCTATGGGGCTGGTGATGTGTGAGAGGGCTTGTCATTGCACCATAACTTCGTCAATACTCTGCATTGACTTTTACAAGTATTTGCTAATTTGATAGGGTGAAAAAATATATTTCATGACTGTTTTCTTCCAGTGTATTGATTGCTAGTGAGGCTCAACATTTCTTTCTTTCTTTTTTTTTTTGACAGAGAGAGACACAGCGAGAGAGGGAACACAAGCAGGGGGAGTGGGAGAGGGAGAAGCAGGCTTCCCGCCGAGCAGGGAGCCCGATGCAGGGCTCAGTCCCAGGACCCTGGGATCATGATCTGAGCGGAAGACAGACCCTTAACAGACTGAGCCGCCCAGGCGCCTCAAGGCTCAACACTTCTTTTTATGCTTAAACCATTACTTGTATTTCTTCTGCAAAGAGCCTATTCTTGTTCTTTGCACATTTTTCTTTTGGGTTTAGAGGTTTTCTGTTATGTATAAATGCTATTTTATATTTTAAGAACATTAATTTTTGGATGTTTTTGTTGCAGACATTTTTCTCAGGTTGATTTTGCCGTTTATTTTTATTTTCTACAATGTTTTTTGTAGAGATGGTTTGAATTTTTATGCAGCCAAATATATCTATTTTTTTCTTTGTGATTCCTCCAATTGCTTTTGTGCTTAGAAATTCCATCTCCAAACTGAGATGGAAATAGTAATCTATATTTTATTCTAAGTATTTTATGGTTCTATTTTTTTTACACTTAACCCTTTAATTCAATCTGACATTTATTTTGTTCCATGTTGTGTGATAAGGACTTAAATAGATTTGTCCCCTAAGCAGTTAACCATTAATCCCAGCACCATGTATTAAAGAATGTTTTTTTTTCCCCATTGGCTCGGATGCCACCTTTATCACATGCTGAATTTTTTTTTTTAATATACAGTACACTGTTCTGAGCTGTCTTATTCTGTTCAGTTCCTTTTTCCATTATAATCACACTGTTTTAATTATTTTATCTTATACATTCACATATTTTAAAATATGACATCTTTGTATATGAAATGTAGCGTTTTATTATCTGGTAGAACAAATCTCCCACAATTACTCTGTTTAAAAAAATTTGGCTATTCCTACTCATTTTCCAGATGAATTTTAGAATCATGCTGTCTAGCTCCAGAAAAAAAAAAAACACAGAAAAAAACCAATAATCCCATTTGGGACTTGGAAAGGGATTAGATTCAACATATATCTTAATTCATGAACCATTTGCATCTTTGTACTATTCAGTCTTGCCATTCGGGAAAATGACATGTTCTGGGTTTTTTTTTTTTTTTTTCCTCTTTCCTTTGTTTTTGCAGGTTTAACTCTTCGATCTAAGTGAAATTTTACTGCGCACTGTGAAGTGAGGATCAAAACTTATTCCTTTACAAATAGTCAGTTTCCCACAATCCCAGCGTTTGCTTCATTCATACCTTCTCTGGTGATTTACAGTACGCTGTTATCATTTATTAAGTCCTTAAATATATAGTAGGGTCTGTTTCTGAGCTGCCTAATCCTGTTGATCTGTCTATTCTTGTGCTAATACCACAGCATTTTGATTCTTGTCTGGTCTTCCCCAGTAGGAGCTGGAAGCGCTACCACCTCCAGATGGCTCTTGGAGTCTCTGCCCCCTTCTCCCAAACCAGGATTCATTTTCTGCATACAGAGTCAGCCCCTTGATCTGAGCCTCTCTGGTCCAGAAGCTTGTCAGTGCCCAAGGGACTGGGATGGAGCTGTTTGATGCCAGGTTTTTGGTTTTCAGTTGAGAAAACACCGAGAGTGGTGGTGACTGAGGCCCGATCCCTGCTTCTGTCCTTCCCACAGTTCGCACAGCCAGATGTTGGCTGTGGGGGAGCTCCAGCCTCCAGGGCGGAATGAAGGAGAAAGAAGGGCCATAACATTTCAGGGAGGTCGTGCAAGTTATTAATGCTTTACTAGAAACCTCCTCATTCCTAAGGGCCGGCTCTGCACCGGGCCTGGGCTAAGGACATTACATACATTGGTCTAATTTTTGCCAACAAACATCTGAGCTAATCCCACATTTTACACATTAGAAGACTGGCTCAGAGAGAGTAAGACACAATACCGCCTGGCTACAGGGGGCAGAGCTATTTTTCACCCCCATTGTGCCATGATGATTACTTCTGGGCTGTGGTGGACTCAGCAGAACTAGAACCACAGCCCCTCCCCCCAGGACTCTTCTGACTTGAGAATTTACCACCTGGAGAAAATGGTTTAGGCCACCTTGAGCTTTGAGGGGTCTCTAACGCAGGCTGTCCTGGTGGCAGAATCAGGTGATGTGAGGTCCAGGTGTTTGAAGCTAGTCATCTGAGTGAAGGCTCAGTGGTCCTCTCTCCGTCCAGGCTAATGGGGTCACCTTGGGGGCCATGTCATTCTCAGCCATAGCAGAAGCTCGGCTTCCTGTCCTGCCTCCCCGCCCTCCAGCCTGCTGCTCCCTCCCCCCAGCTAAGCAGGCACGTTGGCCTTTGTAACCGCTGACTTCCAAGACTGAGTGTGTGTAGGGGAGAGCCTGTGTGCCCATTGATGGTGGGAAGCAGAGATGTGGGGCATGGGGACAGAGTGAGGAGGAGCCGGTGGTCTGGGAAACCCGTTGCTTAAAGGAGGGTTCTGTGGACCTGATCACATTCTGTCCAAACCAGTGGCTGAGATGGCTAAAACAGCCAGAATTTAAAAATAATACACATTTGTTTATTTCACCTCTCTTCAAGAAAAGACTACAATCTAAATTTGCATCTAATCTTGGTCAACAAACAGTGAGGACGTGGTCACTTTACCACCCGTGTAGTCTGTGCATCCTTGTCCCCGTGGGAGCTCCCCTTTTCCACTCGAGGTCCGTCCCCATTCACATACCCGAGTATTGACATACTTCCCACATTTTGTTTATCATGGCCTATAGTATTCCATCATATCGACGATCCGCATTCTGGCAAAACATATTTCAAATGCTGTCTGGAATGTGCAATGCATGAACAGACTGATAGTGAATGATCTGGTCATGAGAAGATAAAACACATTTGCTTTGTGGGGGATTTTACCTTTTGGGGGGCACAGGGACTGTAATAATGCAAATTATTATTCTGAAGACCTTCCCTTGAGGCAGGCAGAGCCCTGAGCTAGGAATCTCAGTACCTAGGTTCTGAGCTTGGCTCTTTCTGTTACTGACTTTGTGTGTCTTTGATACTTTCTTCTCCCGGTTCTCAGAGTTTACTTGTTCCGTTACGAGAGTCACAGCAATCACGAAACCACAGAGCTGGAAGGATGTTACAGATGACTTTGTCTAACCCTCTTGTTTTACAGAGGAGAGAAGAACCGGCCCTCAAGGTCAAGTGACTTACTCAAGGTCACGAGGTCTTTGCAGATGCCACCCCCACCCGCCTCGTGGCTTTGGGAATCAAAACCATCAGGAACTCAGAATGCCCCTCCTTCAGGGCTGGAACTCTATAAAAACTCTATAAAAAGCCAGTGTATCCTTCACTTTCAATTCTGGAATGGCTCTGAGCCGCTTGGCCTGTTGCCTCTTTGCTATTCCAACATTACCCATTCTGATTTCACCATCTCCATGTTGGCTCCATATTTGGCCCTTGCTCTCTCTAGTTCCTTGGATCAGAGGTTGAGTTCTGAATTTGGATTCTAGTTTGGCCTTTGGCACTTCTCTCTACTTGGCCTACACCTTGGCTATGGGTCAGAGGCACCCCGGTCTGGTAGGGAGGGTGGCCCCTAGGGGGGACCTTATTCTTTGGAGCCCTAACGGTGCTCAGGGGCAATCCAGGGTGCAACACAAGGTGGTGGCGGGGGGTGGAGACCTGGGGCAGGAAGTGGAGGCAGAGTGGGTTGGGGCTTGGCTTCCTATCTCCACCAGGGCAACTCCACTTGGATCTGCATTCTGTATGAACCTTCTTTGGTAAAAAGTTGGAAACTACTAATCTTTTCTAAGTCCCTTCAATTTATAAAGGAGAAAGCAGAAATGGAACAAAGACAAAGGAAATATCAAGGTCACTTCAGTGATTTAGTGGCAGATTAGGGCTTTTGGAGGAGACAGGCCCAATGACTGGGGCACACTCCTGAGCACATTGACCCTGGAGCATGACCCACACCTTCAGGAGTCTTGTGGTTTCTGTGTCTTGCCCTTGTTCTGCTGGGAGAGGCCTAAGGGCCCAGAAAGCTTGAGTGCTGTTGTCACGGGCTGGCTCTGAGCAGTAAGGGCCATCCACCCCTTCTGCTTTGAGCACCGTGTGCTGGAATCGGTGAGGCCCCTTAATGAGTCCTAAAGAGCCCTGATGCCACAGCTCATGAAGACTGTGGGGTCACGTTCCGAGGAGGTCACTAACCTCAGTGTGATTCTGGATTTGTTATATAATCTCTCCGAACCTCGGTTTTCTCATCTCTTAAATGGGAGTAAATAGTATTTGCCTCTTCAGACGGTTATAGGAGTCAATCTGATCATGTATGTGTAGCCTTCATGACAGTAAATGCACAGTAGATGTCCAGTCACTGTTGCCAGATGAAGGTAGCAGCCAGGGAAGCTCACAAGACTAGGATGTCAGGTGCCCAGTCTGGGACCTTTCCTGGTGCCCAGCACAGAGCACAGCATAGACAGGGCTGTCAGAAGATGTTTGATCAAATAAACAAAGGAAGAGGGACAGGCTGTCCTAGAGAGGAGTCCCCACACAGCTCGCCCGTGTGCACATACTGCCTCATGCGCTACCTCACCTTACCACGTTCAACCTTAAGGTCGAGGAAGAAAGAACTCAGGACCCCAACACTTTGGGGGACCTGGCTAAGAGGAGTGATCATGTCTGTTTCCCTCCTCCATAGGTGTCCTCACCCTCCTACAGGGAAATGGAATGGAAATGGAAACTAAGAGCTGCCTCTAAAGTAAAGGAAGAGGAGGTGGGTTCCTGTAGTTCCCCAAGCTCAAGGTTTACTGCTGTCAGTGGGGACTTAGTGCCCATCGTGGTTTTGTGACCTTTAAAGTCTCTGTGGGTCGTCCTGGGTGGAGATGGAGTTGGGCATCACATGGATGGGGGACTCCCTTCCTACCCTTCGGGGTCCAACACCTCAGGCTTCCCTCCTGTGCGGCTGCGGCTAGGGGAGCCTTGGATGCCCCACCAGAGCTCCAGGCTCAGCTTTTCTAAAACGCATCCTCAGAGTTGGGGGCACTTGAGGTGACATCAGGGAACTGAAACCTGGAGCCAAATGAAGATGGGGAGCCAGGGAAAGACGAGACTGGGAAGATGGACCTGGAAGCACAGAATTCTGCATGATTCATGGGGATTAAACAACTAAGCTTTTTTTTTTTTTTTTTTTTTGGTACCAGTTTCTGGTGTATGCTTCTTGGTGGGACCCTTATAAATGGGCTAAGAAAATGGACATTTATGAATGTTCAGGAGAAAGCCCAGAGAAGGGGATAGTTTCCAGTTTTTCCCACTTCCTTTTATTCCCCATGATGACTTGGTGCGTCAGCCCCTCTTCTGGGTTTGGAGCTGTAACCCTCCCTGCCCCTTTGTCATGCTTGGCTTTGAGGTCACTCCACACCTCCTTGATGTCCATCCCTTTTCTTCTTTGCTTAGCCAGCAAAGGTTGGGACTTTTCAAAAGGATTTTCTACCAGGAAATTAAGAATGAAAGAAACCAGGTTTTAAAAAGCATCAAAGTGTAAAAGAGTGGTTGTAAAGGGCTGGTGGGGAGGAGCATGGAGAGTTGTTTAATGGGGACAGAGTTTGAGTGTGACAAGATGAGAAGAGTTACAGGGATGGATGGTGGGGATGGCCGCACAACAGTGTGAATGTACTTAATGCCCCTCAGCTGTACACTAAACAATGGTGAAGGTGGTAAATTTTGTTATGTGTGTGTCACCACAATAATAATAAAAAAAAAAAGAAAGCATCCAAGTGGTTGGATTTACAGACCCTTTGCATGGGGTTTAGCTTCACTGTTGGAGAGTGGGTTGACTTGTCGTTTCCTCGCTGTGGTGGCTAATTTTATGGGGCAACTCACCGAGGCTACGGCGTCCACTTGTTTGGTCAAACACCAGTCTAGGGGCGCCTGGGTGGCTCAGTCAGTTAAGTGTCTGCCTTTGGCTCAGGTCATGATCCCAGAGTCCTGGGATCCAGCCCCACATTGGGCTCCCTGCTTGGCAGGGAGTCTGCTTCTCCCTCTGCCTTTGCTCTCCTCCTCGCTCACACGCTCTCTCTCAAATAAATAAATAAAACCTTAAAAAAACAAAACAAAACACTAGTCTAGATGTTGCTGCGAAGGTACTTTTTAGATGTGAGTAAGAATTATAACCAGTAGACTTTGAATAAAGCAGATTGCCCTCCATAATATGGGTGGAACTCATCTAACTGTTGAAGGCCTTAAAAGCAAAACTGAGGATTCCCAAAGAAGAATAAATTCTGCCTTCACATTGCCTTGGGACTCAAGACTGCAACATTAGCTTTTGCTCGAATTGCTAGCCTACCAGCCTGCCCTGCGGACTTTAGACTTGCCTGCACCCCCCTCCCCAAGTCGTTTGAGCCAGTTCCAGAAGGTCTCTCTGTGTCTGTCTCTGTAGATCTATGCCCCCCGCACACACGTGTGCACACACGCACACGCACACACACACACCCACACCCTATTGCTCTATTGGTTCTGTTTCCCTGGGAAACCCAGCCCATACACTCACCTGGAACCAGTTGGGGATGGAGGTGCCCAGATTTCTCCCTGAGGGGAGACAGGGGAAGTACCCCTCCCAGATCTGGTAAGCACTTCATTTCCTCTCCTACTCTGCTTCCCTGGCTTCTCGCTGGGAATCGGCCCTCCTAGGGTCTGTGCCCTCTGCCTCCAACCTATGTTCCCTTCTCTGGTGCCCCTGCCCTGGGCCTATGGGCCTGGCCTACCCTTTGGCTCTCTGGGTGAAAGGGTGTCTTTCCTAGGAGGCCCCAAACATTTTTTGGACGCTGGCCCTAGTCAGGCTTTTAGGAAGCCACCTATTGACTTTGTAGCGGGTTACACTCTCTGTGTGGCTTTTTAGTACATGGGGTTTGGCTTGATTCACTTCTCTCTGCTTTCTATCCACTTTTAGCGTATCTACTGGCTGCTTCATGGCTGGTTCTGCCTTTGGGTAAAGCCTTGATTCATTTCCTATTTTCTCAGTCAACATCCATACCTAGGCTCCTAAGGGCTTAACTCTCAGGCACCAGGTTTCCTTTGTGAAACCTATGAGCATTATTAACTCAGCTTCTTCCCACAGCCAGAGAGAGACCCTCCTCTCCTCCTGCCCGTAGGTCCTGCTGGACTGCCCATAAAAGAAGGATGGATTAATACTTTCTCTCTCTCATTCATCTATTATAATATCTAAGGAGTCCATTATATACATTATCTTATTTAACCCCTTCCAAAACCCTATTTAATATATAGTATCCCCATTTTATAGATTTGAGAACTGATACACAGAGAGGTTATGGAACTTGTCGCAGAACACACAGTATGGGAATGGATTTCAACCCCAGGCAATCTGAATCCAAATCCTGTGCTCTTAGTCAGGGATAGATACCGGAAATTGAGCAAGTAGAAAGGAGTAGGGAATGAGGAATAAACACAAATAAGACAGAGATACAAAGCAAAGTAACGTGCAGCAGAGGGTCCTGCATGCGCGTGGACTGCAGGTGGGCCATGAATTTGGCTTCAGGCTTCTAGCTGCCAAGCACAGGTGGGAGCGTCCTCTGTCTTTCAGCTCACTTGCTGAGCAGAGGGTCTGACAGCTCCCGGTGTCATCATGATCAAGCACAGGCTACCAGCAGCACCAACTTCCCTAAGTCCTCTTGAGCGGCTTATCATGCAGGGTTTTCCTCAAATTGAGGGGCCCAGCTCTCTGAGCATCCTACTGCTGCAGTTTGGCAAAATATTTTGCACTTGTAGTAAAAATGATATGTAATTCCCACTAGGGAAAGGGATGAGTCTTTCTCTCTCAGAATAATGCTTTGGTATTGACGTGAGACTGTAAATTCTGAGAAAGTTGCAACTTTAAGACTTAGCTTTCTTTCCCCCTTTATACGCCCAACAGTGCCTAATCTAGTGTCCTGCTCACCGCAAATGATGAATAGATAAGGACTGTGTTGAACAAATACGAATGTTAGCGGAGGCTGATGAGTGCTCCCACAGCACCTGTTTGTTACAAGAGGGAGGACCCATTTCCGGGGAAGACCTCCAGATCTTAAATGGCCTAGAGCTAATGAGAGGCAGTGTAGTGCGTGGAAAGAGCATGCAGTTGGAACTCTGCGGTACCTGGGTGACCTTCAGCAAATCCCTTAACCTCTCCGAGCCTCAGACTATAAAAATGGAACATGCCAGTCATATGAGAGGATGTTCTTTCTAGTGCCTGGAATATGGTAGGTGGTCCACAAAATTTATGCACTCAATCGTTCATTCTTTCAGAGCATTCTTATTGGCCTCAGTCCCCCGGCAGGACTCACTGTGCTCTGTCCTGGGACTATAACGGTGAACAGAACAGACGGGGGTCTGGTAGATTCCCTCCTCTCCTGTCTCTTCCTTCCCTGAGGATGGTAGTTCCTGCACCAGATATTTAATAATAGAGCTGCCTTCGGGCACCTGGGTGGCTCAGTCAGTTAAGCGTTGGACTCTTGATTTTGGCTCAGGAGTCGTGGGATCCAGTCCCCCCCCCCCCCCCCCCCCGCCCCAGTGTTGGACTCTTTGCTCAGCTGGGAGTCTGCTTGAGATCCTCTCTGTCTCCCTCTCCCTTTGCCCCTCCTCCTGCTCACACACTCTCTCTCAAAATAAATAAAAATTAAAAAAAATAATAGAGCTGTCTCCAGTCCAAGTCTGAGGGAAGAGAGGGGGAGTGGCAAGAAGATTGGGGAGCCCACATCGAGAAAGTTCCTCCTCCGTGGAGTTCCTGAGGCGCCGGGCCCCGGGCCAGCCGACCGCAGAGTTCCCATTGGGCGCTGCCCGAGCCCCGGGCCCGGTCTCATGGGACTGCCCCTGGCCCACACCGTGAGCAGGCCCCGGGGATCAGCAGGGCCGCGGGAAATGATCGCACAGTTCTCATGTGGTGGAGCAGAGCGCTCCAGCGCTCTAGGTCGGCTTAAAAGAGAAGCGGGCATGGTTTAGGTGGTTTAGGTTGGTGTGTGCACTCACAGACAAACCCTCCGTGCGGTCGGAAACAGCGCGCTGATTATACACCGGCCTCAGCGCTCTGCTCTTCTCCGGGCTCTTCAGGGTGTTGTGTTGGCATTTTCCTCACCCTCAGGACCAGCATTTGCATCTCTCCAGTCTCTCAGGGAACAGTGCGTGTGTGCGTGTGTGTGTGTGTGTGTGTGTCCCCACATGCATGTGCACAAACATCATAAACTCAGAGGCTGCCAAGTAAGGACTGAAAAATCTTAGCAGGGATTCTCTCTTTGAATCCAGCACAATTCTATAGCCCTAGCATGCGCTGCACTCACGAACGTGCACTTTATATGATTTTGTGCTTCGAGTCCCAGGCCCCATTTGTCCATGTGTTGGCGGTCCACGGAAGACTGGGCTGGCCTTGACATGCGCAGGGTCCTTGTCTCCCCCGTCAGACTGGAGGCGCCCTGAAGGCAGGGGCTGTCTCCCCCAGCAGACTGGAGGCCCTGGAAAGGCAAGGCTGCACCTCGTCCTTTAGGAGCCTCTGCTTTTGATGTGGGTGCCAGGCTGTGTGCCCAGAAAACAGCTCTGACCCCATGATCATGAAGGGAGCCTTCAGCAGTCTCCTGGTGCGCAGTTTCCTGAGATGTCAGACTGACAGTTTCTCGAGCTGACATCTGCTCCTTTTACCTGCCGAGAGTGGAAGTGTCACCCAGTCACCCACACACTTGGGGATACAAGAAAGAAAAAGAGAAAAATGGAGGTAAGGAAGAGGGGAGGGGGCACGGCATCCTCAATCAACTCGCTACCTCCCAGGCTCTTTGCCTGGACTCCATGCAGCCCAGCTGATCCCCTGCCAGAGCCCCGCCCCGTGCTGGATCTGATAGCACACAGTATCTGGCATCATTCCCCGATCCCCCCTTCATCCCTTACCTGAAAATCAAAGGAAAACAACAAAAACACCCTTCTCATGGTGTGGCCAAGACATTCCTTTTTCAGAATCCTTGTGCTTTTCACCAGCCTAAAAGCTTGATGAGGGCAAGGATCATGCGTTCCTCATTTATTATTCCTGCCCCCTCCCCCAGCACTGCTATGGTAGATGCTTAATGAATGTTTGTATAAACGAATGAATGTGATTTTCAGGAAGGACCAGGGATGGATCTTCTCATTCTCCTGAGACCTCATTCTTCCCTGGCAAAGGGTCTCAGCCCAAAGTACGTGCACTCTGTCTTTTGTTGGAGAAAACCTGTATTCTGGGGTCTTGGGGCTAGGGGGCAGTGTTCACCTATTGGTAAAAGCTGGAGCAGCGTGTGTGTGTGTGTGTGTGTGTGTGTGTGTGTGTGTGTGTGTGTGTGTTGACGATGATGACTGGACATTAATAAGCTCTGGCTATAGAGAGACTTCTAGAGTCCCTTAAAACCACTTAGCTCCTTTTTCCATAAGCTAACCTTCTTAAAAATGCCGGTGAAATGTTATTCTGCATATATGCCGCTGAACAACAAGGCTCATCTGAAGATATAAAATTTTTTTTTATCCAGTAAACTTTATTTATATATAACAACAGTACAAATTGTGTCCTTGGATTGCAAAATAGGAGTGTTTCATATTTACAATAGGTACACAATAATATATTAGAATAACCAAAAAAACCCCATTTTATTGGAACATTTTAAATACTTAGTTTTCTTACAGTTTTTATTCCACAACACCTGTAAAAACAACAAAACCAGACAACTATCATTGTATTTTCTTAAAAATATATATAATACAGATTCCAGTGTGTCAAGAAGAGTGGGTTTGGGAAGGAGAAGTTGGGGGGAAATGCAGGTGGGCTCAGGTCCCTAGTTTCATGGTATAGAGCTTGCCCCTTGTTCCCCAACATACTTGCTAATGGGGGACCATGTTCCATTATGTTCTCCACTTGTAATGTCAACATGGCAAATACAGCCAAAGTCAGGGCCTTGACTGAAATCCAAAGGTGCCTCCCATCTTCCTTGAGGCCAGACAGGAGGAGTAGGCTGCACAGCAGAAAAGATAGAGCCCAGTCTGAAGGTGGAGCCCTGTTACAGTGAGGGGAAGGAGATGGGGCTGTCTACCAGAGGCCAAGAATCTCCAGTCTGCTTCCCGGGCTGAGGCCTTGTTTGACAAGCAGTGGTCTTGATCAATCAGCTCCCAGGATGTCCCTGATACCAAGAGTGAAACTTCCCTTTCGTTCATGGTGTCACTGAGCCCTGGGTGCTAAAACTTCCCTCTTTGGGAAAACCAGCAGAAGGCAAGAGATGGGGAAGTTTGGAGTTATGAAGAGGATGCCGCCACTTTCTCCAAGCTTGTTCCTGAGACAAGGCATCGAAGGCCCTGAACTTCACCTCCCAAGTCTCCCTATGGGATCTGCTTCCACAGCCCTATAACTATGAGGCTGTTTTGCATTTTCTCATCACCCCCTAGCCCCTGCCCCAAGAGTCTCAAGTCTTTCCTGTCAGTGGCCAGGCCTCAGGAGCCTCAGATGCAACAGTGTGGCTGGGAAAAAAAAAAAAAAACGGCCTCCCTCAAGGCAGCTGCCGGCCCAGTGTTTACCTGCTGTAGGTTAATGGGGGCTTGTGTGGCAACTGGGATGCACCTGGAGATTTTGCAGCCAGAGGCTTTCACACAGTCTCTATTTGTTCTGCCCAGATCGTTTTTTAGTCCAGCACATCCATCCATTGCTTCTGCTTCATGCTCAGCAGGGCCAGAGGCCTCGAACCCTACTTCTTGTCCTCATTTGGTGGAAATGAAGGAAGGTCAGGAGCTCAAGCAGCAGGGGAAGTGCCACCAGAAGAGACAGCGGCTGTGGAAGTGAGAGAGGCTCTCACTGCCGAAGGAATGTCCCCAGAATAAGGTAAGGCAGCTGGGTTGGTCGGCTTTCTTCCTTCTTCCGGGCCCCTTTCTGCAAAATTCATGCCCTCTGCAGGTGGTGGGGAGAACTGTGCCGACTAAGTTGGTGGCAGGGACCAGTAGCCTGGAGAATGTGAATTTGCTAGAAGAAGGTCCTTCTTGGTCTTGTTGATTGCTGTTTCTCAGCACCCCAAGCAGTCCCTAGCAGACAGCTGCGGTGTATGAGGGCTCCTTGAATGGAGGAATGGAGGAACCAGTCCCTGCCCTTGAGTGAGGCTAACCGCTGACCCACACTACGAATGACTAAACTCTGCAAGGAAGGGGAGCTCTTTGCAGTGGTGCATCAGAAATGATTTGAGAGATGCGCTGTGGGGAGAGAGAGGAGGGCATGCACATGACCCCCGACCCCGTGCTGAGAGCAGAGGTGGTAGCAGGCCGGTTGGAGGGATCTGCTCCATCAAGATGGACATCTTGTCCATCTTCGTCTTGTCCATTAGCACCTTCTGTCTTGCCAAGCACATTTCTGGGGTCCTTTTCCAGCGAACTGTCTCTTGTGCAGATTAATGAAACAAATGAAGCTGGACTGATTTTTGAGAGACACTTCCCTCCAAGGTGGTAGGGCTTCATGGGGGGTAGGGGCTGTGACTTTTTCCTTACATGAGGTCAAAATATCTTCAAATTGGATAATAGTGAGGAGAGAGGCCAAGTGACTCCCTGTTCTCCTCAATCTATAGGCGTGAACTCCATTGGTTCTTGATGGCCCAAAGCCAAGAGCTGGTGGAGGAGGGACAGACGGGAATCTGGAGAGGGGGCAAGGCTTGACAATCTTTCACCCTCATGGCCTGGCTTGAGTCGCACCGAGTTTTCCTTTCTCTGAATTCCTTCCTCAGAGATGCCCCTGTACCACCTCCTTTGCCATCCCAACTTGCCCGACACACTCATGGTATCCCGAGAAATGTGGCCAAACAATTCACTCCAGCTCTGGTTCCTCCCCGCTCCACTCTCCAGCTGGCCATCCCCCCAACATTCTCTACACTCTCCATTTAGGTAGAGGAAGCCATTGGCCGAATCCTCTCCAGAAACCTTCAAGGAAGCAGCCCCAGAGAAGTGAATGGTCACCCAAAGTAGCTCCTGGGAGACACTTGGGTAGATGCATAGAGGCAAGGGTTGGTAAGATGCTGTCGAAATGTCAAACTGCCTTTTACTTCTTGGTGGAGCAAAACCCTGGATGCTGGTCTGTGCAGTGGTGTGATCAGAAAACCTTCGTTCGGAGCTCGGAACTCATGTGAGGGTGGGCTGGGATTTTTCTGTGGCACCAAGGCCCCCACTCACATTCCTCTTGCACGAATCTTCTCTCCTTTCATCGCCATTAATCACAGGCTCCGAGCTGATAAGCTTTGGGTGCTACGAAGAGCAAACACTTTGGCTTAGTGCGGAAGGCCAGTCATTAGTATTTCTTTCAGGCTATTAATAGGGCCCAGAGAAACTTTAGCAGAAGTGGATTATCAGAAGAAAGTGGCCTTGGCATGGCTGGTTGTGAATTATAATGAAAAGAGCGAGTTTCCTGAGTATTTTGCTGAATGCTTTTCTCTTTCCCTTTGTCAGCGGCATTCAGGCGAGAAACTGGAGCTGAGGAGACCAGGCAATGTCTGCTGTGTGGTTAGCACAGAGATCCAGAGCCACACGCCAGGGATGGAAGCCAGCCCTCAGAGCTCCCCCTCCCCCAGCCCTTTCCTGGGAATCCAGTGTGGTCAGCAGAGCCTTTGGAAATTGGAATTGTTTGGAGGTAAATCAGAGCACAGAGAAGCTGGGGCCCAGAGTTAATTACAGAGGCAATGACCCTGGTCTGGTCTCTCAGGGGCTGGCTGGTCCAGTTTCCCAGCACTGCAGCCCCTTGAAAAGGAGAAGGGGGGAAGGGGAGGATGGTCCTCTCCTGCCTGCCCTCTTCCCACCCCTTTGCCTTTCTCTGGCCTGCCTTCTCCCTCCCTCTGATGCCGCTTACAGAGAAGCTGGAGCTGCCTGCTTGGATCCTTGCCAGTGTGGGAGGCCTGGAAACTCTGGAGGCTGTCCCGGTCACCAAGGTCTTGCCGCCAACAGAGCCACCTTCCTCTGGATGACTCCCACTGGCTTTCGTGGGGCCTCTAGACCCAGGGTGTGGAGCTCTGGTCTCTTTGTTTAGAGACTACACTCAGGAGAGTTGGTCATCCAATGGTTTTAGATGTCAGCAGAAGAGAGAGAGAAAGAAAGAAGCCCAGTGAGAAGCCACCCACTTGTCCTTCGAACTCACAAGGACGTGGGAGGCAGAAAGAGAAGAAGGAGACAATAACGTGGGGATGCTACAGTCATTTCTACTGAGGCAAGTGCTCAGACGATCAGGAGCTTCCACATACGAGTGGAGGGTTGTCTCCCCTCTGCAGGCACAAGAGAAGGACAGAAAGAAAGCATCACAATAAATACGGCCACTTCTTTAACCTATGCTCTTCAAGTATTGCTTGCTGTAAACAGTGTTTGGTTTTTGCTTTCTCTTAATTGCAAGAAACCACTGGCAGATTGGAGTGGAACCTAAAGCCAAACACCCATGTCCCCCAATCAGCTCCCGAACAGAATCTCCTGGAGGCCTGGGCCACACACTCCAGGCCCTTTCCCTGGGGGGGGGAGGCGGGCTGGTTTATGACAGTGACTGATGTAAGGCAAAGCTGCCCAGTGTCCTCGGGGAGGCCAGGCTTCTGCTCTGAGAGAGGTCCACTTCTCCCCCACTTCTGACAGTAACTTTAGGGGAACCAAAGGGAAAAGTACCAAAGATCAGCTCCTCATTTCTTGAGGTTTGAGATTAAATAAAAGAAAAACAAACAAAACACCCAGTAGCAAGAAGCACTGGTACCTACAGATACAGATCTCCCCTCCAGAGATGAGAACATACACGTGTGTGGTCCATCAACCTCCGGTGGCCGTCAGCCAGGTCGAGCCCCTCAGTGGCTGCACAGTCGGTGCCAAGTTCGGTACTTGCCACAGTCCTTGGGCCGCCGGGATGATTCTAGCTTGTACTGGCCTCTCTTTTCGTGAAGTGTTTGGTGTGAACTTGTGCTCATTCTTCTCCTCCTTCTCATGTTCTTGTAATCGCAAGGGAAAGCAAATGATCGTTTCCCCCCCCCCCAATTCCTCTCAGCTTCTCTTTGTAGGCCTTTTCTGGCATTTGGAAATGGGAGTCATTCGAGGAAGAGGGGGAGGGCGGGGAGAAGAAATGGGGACGGAAATCAGATTGAAACAGAAGTGGGACGGGATGAACAGGGAGGCTTTTTGTTTTGTTTTATTTCTGGGTTTTTTTTTTTTTCCTTTTTCTTAAAAAAAATTAAATAAAGTTCTCATTATTTCCCCAATATACATCAAATGAGTTTTCATGCAAAGCAGCAGTCAGAGGCAGAACTGTTCCCCAGTTCGTGCCTCTTGGCTTGAAGAACCACCTTCTCGGCGCCCCCTGCCTCTCTGTGGTTCGCTGTGGGTGGACGATGCCCGCTGTCTGTCCCTGCAGGAGTGGCGCTCATGGGCCGTGGCTGGCGTGGCGGGGAGGGGCCCTCCTCTCTCCCCGGGGTGGGGTCTCAGGGGATAGCAAGCTCTGGGGTCTGATCCCCTTCACTTGTCCTGCCTTCCGAGACTCCAAGTGTGACAGCTTTCCCAGGCCCCTCTTCCTGGGAACGTGAGGCTCCATCTCTCAGCTCTCGATGGACATAGCATTTAGGAGCTGCTCTACCTTGTACGCCAGCCGCTGTCGCCGGGCCTGCTCGTCCTGCTCCAGGGCCCCGATGAGCTGAGGAGCAAAAACAAAGGTGGAGGTAGAGGAAGGAATTTAGGAATTTAGGTAGAGGAAGCCATTGGCCGAATCCTTCATCCCTCTACCTGCCTTTCCGTTCTGCCCTAATGAACACAACCTGAGATACTATAAATGATTAACTGAATATAGGTATGTATGCACGTGTGTGTGTGTGTATGTACGTCTACATGTATATATCTTAAAACAATGTGTTTAAGACCATATTTGGCATATCTGACAAAGTGCTATGTAAATATTAGCTATTATCACCATTATTATTACTACTAATGCTAAGTTCAAGGACAATGCCAATGCATGCCTTGGGAATTCTCCGGAGCTGTCCTCTGCGCCCTCTGCTCATGTTAGGGCCCACCTGTGTACCTGAAACGTGACTGACAGCGTCTGCCCCAGCACAAGGAATAGTCTGATTCATTGTTTAAGAAAGGATGAAATTAATTGTACGACACTTTGAAAGGAACAACAATTATGTTATGAAAAGTGTTGTTTATTGTGTTAACAATGAGTACAAGACAACGAAATGTGTAAGAAAGCTCTGGATGAATCAGGGAGAAGCTGCCGTCTAAGGGAGTGGTAATGAGTTTCGAGCTCACGGGTTTCTGACTCCATGACTACGTTGTCTGAATTACCCTCTGTTGCTGTTATTGGAGGGCTGAGCCAGGTGTTCCGGGTAAGTGCCATCCTGGCTGCGGGTGGCTCTCCGTCCCCTCCCGGACCCTGCCTACCTCTTCGCTGTACTTGCTGACGTAGGAGTAGATCTCGTTGAGGGCACTCAGCATATTGAACTCCGAAGCGTGCAGACGGGACTGCTCAGCCAAGTAGGCGTTCATGTCCTGGTCACTGATGGCAGGCAGCTTGGCGATGTCCGCGTAGTATCTGCCGTAGAGAGGACAGGCTCCTTAGCGGGCACCCGGCGCCCATTCACCTACAGGACTCTGACCTCAGGCCCCTTGAGAGCACCGGATGTCCCTAGTTGCTCCTGCCTCCCTTTTTCCCTTCTGATGTGTCTTCCTCTGGCTCCTTGCCTCAAGCTAAAGGTTGAGGCCTAGAGACTGGTGCTCACTACGCCAGACTCCATCCAGCTGGGAGCTTCCACTGCGGGGGCGGGGCCGGGGGCGGGGGCGGGGGCCGGGGGCGGGGCCGGGGGCCGGAATGCTTAAAAGCCCAGACTCCGACCAGACTCTGACTGGACTCCTTGTCTTCCAATCCCGGCTCAACTACTTGCTGGCTGTGTGACCTTAGGCAAGTTACTTAGCCTCTCTGTATCTCAGTCTCCTCATCAGTAAGATGGGGATGATGATAATATTTACTTTGCAGCTCCGTTTTAATGAGATGATACATAAAAAAAATCTTTATCACAGCACTGGTTGCTTAGCATGTGCTCAGTAAAAGGTAATCAGAATGATAATGATCTGACCTCCAAGGGCACAAAAGTTTCCCCTTCTCCCCCCAGCAGGAAGTTTGGATAAGGGAGAAGGATGGGAGCATGAGATCCAAAGGTACCACAAACACGGTTGTGGGTTGTGAGTCCTCAGTGAGGCCCTGTGATGGAGCGGACAGATGGGGGTGTGGGCCTGTCCTGGGGAGGGGCTACTGACCTCTCCACCCAGCTCTTGTAGCTGGGGATGTCCTTGGCGTAGAGCAGCTTGTTGGAGGGGGAGTCCTTGCCCAGCCGGTGCTCTGATGTGGAGCAAGAGTCCATGAAGGTCTGGGCCACCACGGACAGGCAGGCATCTGTGATGCTGCCCTTGTGGATGTCAAACACAAACTGGGGGTTCTTGATCACGTTCACCCAGAAGCGCAGAGGGAGGCTGTAGAAAAAGGCAGAGCAGACCTTGAGGGCCGAACCTCTGCCGCACCCTTAATGTTGTCCACGAATATTCCTCTTCCCCCTCTACAAATAAAACTTCTCTCCCCCAGGGCAAGGGAACAAAATCACTGAGAGCTGCTCCAGCCAGGACTGTGAATTTAGCCTAAGCTGTTCCTGACCCTGGGAAGAAAAGGAGGGGCACCATTGTACCCTAACTGGGCGCTGACCCTGAGCCTTAACCACCGAGGGGTAGATGTGGGTGGGTTCTGTTCAGTCCCCGGCAGCTTTTCCCAAAGGCCTCCATGCCCCCAGGGAAGCCCAAGGACAGAGAACTGCGCGATTTTCTCAGAGCTTCAGACAAAGCCACCAGACTCCTAGAGTCCCTTCGCAGTGCCCATGGCCATTGTGCTGAAGGATGCAGCCAGCAGGCCCAGGCGCTGCCTGGGAGCCCGCACAAAGGGGGCCACCTGTGCTCCCCGCCCAGCCTGGCCCCTTGTGCCACTTCCCAGGGCCGGCCAGGCCTGGTGGGGCTGAGGAGTGGGCCCCCCTGGGGGCAGCTCTTTCAGGGCTCTCCCCAGGGCTCTCTCCTCTCTGGGCAGGGGCAGGGGGAGGAGAGGAGGCCATTGTTGGCCTGCTGGGAATGAACTCACTGTAGCTCACAGTTTTTCCCACCCCAAGAGGAACTGAGCAGTTGTTAGGAGTGTTCCTTCTTGCATCTTGGGAATGTGTACAGAGGAGATGGGTTTTCTCTGCTCCTGCGGCCATGAGGAGGATCAGCCCACTGACTCCCCTTCAGAGGCAGAAGAGCCACTGTTTCTGTGCCTTTTCTGACTTGGCCTTCTCCTCCGGCTGCCTTCAGGGCCCTAACTCCTGGGCTCCTCTGTCGAGTGACCTTTGTTCCCTGGCTTGTCCTTCTGGTCTGAGATGGGGGTCCAGAAATCCAGCCTAACTCTCATCTCCCCTTCTTCACCTTCTCTTGAACCTCAAGGTTCCCAAACTTTCCCAAATGTCTCAGTCATGCCAAGTCTTGGGAAGATCCACTTTGCCCACTCCAAGTCCTTCCAGGATGACTTCTGCTTGTCTTTCTAAGGACCACAGGATCGCTCTTTCCTGCAGAGCTGCCCCGGCTGAGAAGTGACTCATCCCTTCCACCCTCCCATCCTCCGGTAGCTTTGAGGAGCTTCTAATATTCTTTCCGTGGACATTAGCTATTTGAGGTTTGGATAAGGGGACTCTTCCTGCCACAACTCCAGGGTAGGGCATTTCTATGACCTGGGCCTATCTAGCAACAGAAGGCAGCGAGATGGGGAGGATCCAGAACTTTCTCTTCATCTCCGTGAGATTGCACACTTCCAACACTGGGCTGGGGAGTCTTCCAAAGCAAAGGAGACAGCCATAGCCCTGCCCCTGGGAATGCAGACGCAAGGCCTGCCCCGGCGAAGCGCGCTGTGGGCTCCTCACCCGCGACCACCAGAATCTTCCCCATTTCACTACCCTGTGATCAAAGCTGCAGACTCCACAGGGCTAGCAACCACAGCATCTCGGAGAAGAAAGGATTATATGGGTTTGGGGTTGGGTTTTTCCAAAGTGTTTTGCTGGTTGCTAGGATTTTTTGATTCCCAAATAACAGCCGGGGCCCATCTGTGTCGGCTCTGTTTTCTGAGGAGATCGCTGACTCCAGACAGCTGTGTGGGCTGCCTGCCCAACCCAAATGCCTCCTCTCTCTGGGCTCTTGCCTGGAGGGACGTTTTTGACTCCGGCTCTGGGCCAGGCCCTGTCTGACCTGAAAGCCAGTCCTCAGCTCAGTCTGTGGTCTAGAGCTCAAACCCAGGAGAGAAGTCATCTGCTGGGGGCCTGTAGGAGCCCTTTCTCCCACTGCTGTGTGTGGCCGTGGGGGTTACCTTAGGGACGAGAGTCATGCCTAAAGGACATATCCCTCCTGCTGCTTCCCGAAACCCATGGCGCCGGGGTCATAACTTGGCCTTAAGGAATCAAGGTTGCCATGACATCCTCCTGGTTGGTGGGCTCAAGTCTGCATCAAGTGCAAGCTCTCTCCCCAGGGGTCTACGTTCCGTTCAGGGCTTCCCCTTCTCAGGAGGAGGTGTCTTCGGCTCTGCTTTGCCCAGAATGCCTGACGCTACCTGGCTTTGAAGCTCTGCAACTAGCTGTCTCCAGTGTGGCTCCTCGGGTTCCTCCAGCAACCCTTCTTGAGAACCAGAGGTCTCAGAGTCAGGGAGGAAGTGCTGCCTGGGAAAGCCTCTCAACCGGAAAGGGCAGAGCTCAAGCCCGTGTCCTGGTGCCGGGCCCTCAGCCAGGCAGGCCCCGCTTGGCGCCCACAGCCCGGGGACGACGTTGGCTCTGCAGAGCATATGTGCGCTGTTTGTTCTAGGAGCCTCGGATTACCCAGCCACCGCGACGAAAGGGCTCCCCCATCCCTCTGGTCCCTGCCGGCCCCACCTCCCACAGCTTGTGGCCTCTCCAGGCTGCAGCTAGGCCCCCTGGGCTCCCCAAGGGGTTACCAGTTGCTTTTCCAGGTGTGCCGCACATCTGTGTCGTGGATGCTGTGTCTGTCTGCCTGCTCATCCAGGAAGTCAAACATGTACTTGATGGCCAGGGGGAGAGCGCTGCCCCGGTGCACCGTGCTGAACAAGGTCTCAAACAAGTCGTCCACGAACTTCTGCAGGGTGCCCTGGGGGAGGGACGGGGTGGGGGGGGGACAGCGTGAGGGGGAGGTGGGGGTGCAGGCAGCAGACGGGCAGACCAGATGGTGCCTTGGACTGATCCTGCCTTGGAAATTTGTTGGCGGCGCCAGGCTGTGCAGACAGCGCGGTGGGGGTGGGGAGGGGGCCGTGGGGGTGTCGGGGAGATGGGAGGGACTGAAGAGGCTGCAGATTCCTGGGAAGAATCTCTCCTTCAACCTGCAGCCACGTGCCCCATCTATGCCTGTGTCCGTGCCAGGCGGGACCGGGCTCAGGGTGTGGGGCAGGAAGACAGTGAGGGCTCTGAGCCCCGGCTGCCCACGGGGACTGGTGGGCGCGTGCTGGGATGACAGCATGTCTGAAGAACAAGCTGGAGGACCCTGAGCCTCCTGGTGAAGAGGTTTGCCATATTCGTGGCCTGGGTGCTGCTGGTGAAGGGTCCAGATCCAAGAATACCCAGGCTCAGCCCCCACCCACAGGGCCCTGGAGGGTCTCTGGGCAGGAACAAGGCTGGCCCTGGGTCCCCCAGGCTACAGGTTCAAGGGACACACTTCTGAAGGTTCAGAACACATCCAGCCTTTTCTGGTGGCTCTGTTGGTCTCTTATTAGCATATTAGGAAAAGCAAAATTTAAGACATATGGTCTGAGGGTGTATTTCTATGTCCCTTTGGGGAGCAAGTCAGAGCTGTAATCTGGATGCCACTGTGGGAGAATTTCAGCAGCATTTTTGTGGGGTCAGTGGGGGAGAGTATTTGAAATCTGACCTCTGCTGGCAAAGATGGGCCATATGATTGCCATGCTTACAGGCACAGTTGTTCTCTGCTTGGGAAGCTGGAAGACAGCTTTAGATCTTAGCTTCCAGCACTGTGACTACCTCACCTCCATCAGCATTTGGGGGCCGATGGGATGGGGCAGGGAAGGGGGAGCCTTCTCTCCGATTACTGGCAGGACCTGGCCTTTGTGTTTTCTCTCTCACTGTGGCCAGAAAGTGGGTGGAAAAGCCCTCGACGGTGGAGGCTGGCCTATCTGTCCAGCTAACATCAGTAAGAAAACCCCAACATTTTCCTAAAAGGTACAGGGACCCAGAGATGAGAGCAGCTCCTCTGAAGAGTAATGGTGGTCTTGAGGGGTGGGCCAGGGGCAATGATACTATTGCAATTTTTGCCAAAAGGTAGAGAACAACAGTGGCCTGATCCTCTGGAAAGCCTGCTCTGGGACCTGGACCTACTCATCTGAATGGGTCCCCTTAAAGGACAGACTCCATGACATCCTTATGCTGGGGGGTGGGGGTGGAGGATGGGCAGGACATACCCCTCTAAGGAGCCCTCCCCAGGCTGGGCAGAGCAGGAGTTACCTTGGTGGCCAGTAGTCGGGTCAAGTAGATCTCAGACACCATCTTGCTGCCCCGGTCACCCTCCTTCTGGTCCCCATGGTCATGGTTCTTCACCAGATGCCACACCTTAACCCCGCTCTCCAGGTCTGGGGTGATCATTGGGGCTCGGGACCGCAGGCTGTCGGGGCTGCCTGTGTACCTGAAGGAGGAGTCTGAGGAGAAGGGGGCAGCGGAGGCTCATAAGACACTGATTTCACCATCCTTGCTTGTAGAATCCTTCTAGAATCTTTGCCCGCCTACTGCACTCACTCAGAATAAACTAGTTTCAGTTGGAAGAGGACCCCTGGGACCTCATATACGGTGGGTTATTTTCGATCCTTGGTTGGCATGAGGACAGAGGAGCCTGAAGCCTTTTCTTTAAAAAGAAGATTTAGAAATTCTGTGAGCTGGAGAGAGCCTTGAGAATTTGGGACCCCCCCCCCCCGATGCTTCCACAGCAGAGAATAATCAATAGGTAAAATGGCAGCTGAATATTTTCATAGGGGCTTTGATGAAAAATCTGGGTGCCGAGAAGCTATAAGCTATAATGCCCCCTCTTGGGAGTTAACGGGTCCTTCTTACTTGGGGCCTAGGGTATGGACTTGCCTAAGCCACTTTTGGAGCGGCGGGGCCCAGTCCTGAGGTGTCCTTTAGCTGGACTGCCCAAAGCCTTATTGCAAACACGAAAGCAGAGGAACTGGAGCAAGAGAGAGTGAAGCATGGTCACCTCATTGCCCAGCGGGCACTGGGGGCCCTCGCACCCTCGGGGTGGGTAGGCTAGGATGGCCCATCTACTGCCCCAATTGGGACACTTTTGAGAGTAAAGGGGGACCATTAACAACTCAGCCAGAACAACAGGTAAAAAACAGGGACTGGCAAGTAGGAACCCCCATCCACATGCCTCCCTAATTCCAGGCCCCTCGCACTCCTTCACCAGGTGGGGGCTGTCAAAGGAAGGGCGCACAGTGCATCCGTTCCCGCAGCTCTGAGGTCTCGGCCGCTCTGGGAATGACTGCTCTCGGGAGGAGGGGAAGCAAATGCACCACAGTCCTTGATTGGCGGAGGGCAGCTGCAAGGGCTGCTTGCTGTCGCGGGGGACTGTGAGGGGTCCCCGGGAGGTCACGGAAGCTGCCTCCAAGCTGCCCAGGCTACCTTCCTGGTCCTCACCGTATCTGCCGATGGGTGTCCGCGAGATGCTGGCAGAGGCTGGGATGTTGTAGGAGGACGTCTGTTTGGGGACCAGAGCCACCACCGATCTGTCTGACACCTGAGAAGGGTGCCAAAGGTACAGTGTGGGTGAACCAGGAAATGCAACTGTCAAGTACTTCTAGAAGGTAATGACATGGGTATGGGGTAGAGCACAAGGAGTTCAGGAACACTAAAAATAATATGGTTGCTACTCGCCAGGATGTCCGATGTGGTAGTTACTGGCCACCTGTGCCGATGGCGCGCTTGAAATTCAGCCAGTCTGTGTTGTCAGTGTCTAAACTACAACCCACTAACTGTAACATGAACTATTATGCTGTAAACGTGTAATACAAACTGGGTTTCAGTGACTTAGCCTGGATAGAATGACACAAATGATCTCATTAATAATTCTTCTGTTGATTCCATGTTGAAATGGTAATTATTTTAGAATCAACTAGGTTAGATAAAATACATTGTTAACACGAATTTCATCGGGTTGTTTTTACTTTTTAAATGTGGCTAGTAAAACATTTTAAGTTACACGTGTGGTTTGCATTATCTTTCTACTGGACAGCCAGGGCTAGACCCAGCCTCCCTTCAACCTGTGCATTTGTACAGTTACTCCCATTTTACAGGTGAGGAAACTGAAGCCAAGAGGGGCAAAGCACAGTCTTCCAAGTCACACAGAGACTACATGGTACAACCAATATTTGTAGCCCGGTCTGTCCCGGCTCCAGAGCACATGTTCTCCGCATTATATCCTAATTTGGGATTTTATTTCAAGTCATACTGGTCTGAAGCCCACTTTCCCTTTTGGCTCTGATTTCTTTCTGGCCTGGGTCCTATAACGCTCGGGCCACCTTGAGGAGTTTCCCCAACAGAGCAGCTGCTCTTGGGGAGTCAGAGGGAAAGACGGCGTGTTGCCCTGTCCTCTGTGAGGCGCCCAGACTCAGCACCCAGCCTGGAGGGAAAGGGCTGATAAATGAGGAGCCATACTGAAGACATTTGGGGCCATTTTGTTTTAAGATTACCCTCCATCCAATAAAAATGGAGAATCCCCAGAATTGTGGCGATCCAATTAAACCCCTAACGCAGAGGGAATAAAATAGCTATAATAATGTTATGGGCCATAAAACATTCCTATTAAACCATTTTTTATTTTAACAATTTTTATGAACTTTATAAGTTTGATTTATAGCTGCACCAGTCGTAAAACCATCTTTCTGGGTCTTAAATTGTCAGTCCCTCTCTCCCACCAAAAAAGAATTAAATGTTGGGAAGTCAAACTATAAATGAACATTAGTGCTAACGAGATTCCATGATAGCCGGTTTTAGCAGTGGTGTTTAATTTTACCCTCCCTATAAATCTGAGGGAGCCCAGGAAGTTTTTTAACATCTCTTTGTTAATTAAGATTATGCAGATTTTCTCCTGTAGGGGCTTCCAGGACTTTTGACTCCAAGGAGGGTCACCAGGGGGCAGTGCTTTGACTTGGTGGGAGAAAGCTACAGGGCCCTGGGCTCTTGTGGGCGCGTGGAAGGGGCCCAGGCTGCATCACTCCGCAGCCGGGGCAGTTCCCTGGACCGCCAGTGGTCCGCACCATCCGCTCCAGCTCTGGAACTGAGCAGGGGGGCGCCTCTCCACTTCTGTCTTTCAGGAACTCTCCTTGCCACTGACAGCCTAGAAATAATTCTCTGAAAGCCTGACAGAGGCAGGGGATGATACTCCCAGGAAGAACAGATTACATTCTTCATGTATGGTTTGTTGTCACCTGGAGGATTCACAAGGTGACTCGAATGACCACAGTTCAACCCAATTCCGGGTCTTGTCACTAAATCACTAAATCTCTCGTCTTCAGTCCTAGCCCTTCTTTCTCTTGACCGACAGGTGGTGCAAATCCATGGTCAGGCTGCCTGGCTGGGTCAGACTTCGGCTCTGCCACTTACTAGCTACGGGACCTCAGCGAAGTCAGTTAACCTCTCTGCGTCTCTGTTATTTCATTTGTTTATGGGGATAATAAGAGCATCTAGGTTTGTCGTGAGGCTCAAAGGAGTCAGGACACAGGAAGGCTGACAGCAGTGCCTGGCACCCAGTGGGCATTCAGTGAGTGCTGGTATCAGTGTTGTTATTATGAGCATCACCGTCATCACTGTCCCCCAAAGGGAAGAATAATCCCTGTTGTTCCCTGTCACTCAGGGCTAGCATGTGGGAAGTACCTTGCACTCGGGAAAGCTCAGTAAATATTTGAGGAATGAATGAATACATGAATGAGAAATGACATTGGGGAATTGAAAGTGCTTTGTATGATGAGCACTGGAAGAGCAGAATATTCCATTCTGATTGGGAGCCTTAGGATGGACAGCCCAGTAATAAGCGTTAGGGCATCACAGACAGAAAAGAAAGGCCTCCCTCCTGCCCTTGAGAAACTTCTGATTCGAAGGCACAGTGCTATTCTCTTTTGTGCTTTCTTCTTCAGCTCAAACTGGTTCATTACAAGTGTTCTCCAGGATGCACTAAGCGCTGTGTGAAGCGGGTGGGGTGGAATCAACGGCGGGGGGGGGGGGGGGGGCGGGCAGGGGGCTCTAACTACCCTGGGGGCAAGTCTGCATCCTATGTACCTCACCTGCTATTTCTAATTCTCCCCACCACCTTCACAAGCCAGATGTCACCTTGCAGATGAGGAGCCCAAGTTTGCAGGAGGTTAAAGTCACCCCACCAGTGAGTGGAGAAGCAGGGGTTAAAATATGGCTGGCAAAGCCTTGAACTCTTCTCAGACACCACACTCAGTCCATCTGGGGCTGGGTGCAGTCAGGGTTGGGGGGCGGCAAGGAGGATGGAGCCTGGAGAGGGAGGTTTCTGAGGCTGCCCCAGTGCCCCCCACCAGCTTCCTCTGTACCTCAGAGCCTCCCAGCCAGCTCCTATTGGACCCCCGGTGGCCTGGTCCATGGCAACTCCATGCTCGCCAGTCTAGCCTGCCAAGCCCCCCGTCCCCTCCCCGTGTGAGGCCAGGACAGAGGAGGATGTTACTAATCAGGCAATCCCGTAGGGTCTTGCAGCCTGAGGCGCTTCTTATGGTTGGTTTAATTTCCCTCAGTGTCTCTCATTTCCAGCTTCTATTTTAGTATTTTCCCCGAATCCCAGCCAGCCTACCTGTGCTTAATCTTACAGAGACCCCCAGCCATGAGTAGTCACCATGGGAGGGAGGGGGAGGTGGGAACAGATCCCTCCTAGATCTTTTGTTCTTTTGCTGGAATTCTTTTTTTTTTTTTTTTTTTGGTCATTCATTCAGTGCCTCTGCCAATGTGCTGAACACTTTCTCTCCTGTCCTGAATCTATTCCACACGACTTTATGGGGCGGGGATCACTTTGAACTCCATTTTACAGATGAGAAGGGAGAGAACTTAATTTCACCAAGGACACCAGCTAGTAAGTGGCAGAATGCAAGAGCTGAAGACAAATCTATCCAATCCCCAGCTCTATGGCAGGTGAGTAGCGGAAGGTGTGTCGGTAAGATGCTGAGGACAGAAAGCCACAGATCCCTATGGTCAATGACCTTACGGAGGACCTCACAATATGCAATTTTTCTGTGGACATGGAAGGTACACAGGAGAGAAGTGCCTCGACCTACCCAGACCAGTTAAATCAGTTTCTCGGGGTAGAGTCTGGGCGTTCATGTTTTTTTTTTTTTTTTTTAAGATTTTATTTATTTATTTGAGAAAGAGAGCAAGCTGGAGAGAGAGAGAGAGAGAGCGAGCACAAGCAGGGGGAGCGGCAGGCAGAGGGAGAAGCAGGCTCCCTGCTGAGCAGAGAGCCCTGATGCAGCCTCAGGACCCTGGGATCATGACCTGAACCGAAGGCAACGCTTAACGACTGAGCCACCCTGGCGCCCCATGGGCACTCATGTTTTTAACAAGTGTCCTAGTGATTCTAATGGGTAACCATGCCTGAGAATCTCCGATTTAGATTCAGAGGGAGGAGGCAAGGGGAGATGGCTTCCAAGGGCTTGAGAGCAAACCCTGGAGTGAAGGGAACAATCTGGGGAGTCAAAGGTCGTGGTGCAAAGCCCCTGCCCTCACCTGATAATGCATCAGCGTGTTCAGCCGCTTCCAGTCGCCCTCAATCTTGGTAGTGATGTCCTCGTCTTGCAGCACGACCCGGGCGATCCGGCCTTGCCGCCACTCTGGGTGGAGGGGGTGGTGCAGGTAGTAGTGTGAGTGGGCGGGGGGGGAGGGGCTGGGAGTCAGGGTCACCCGGTCCCGCCTCCTCTAGCGACCTGGCAACGCCAGCTCCAAGCTGGTGCCACCCATAGTGCTTAGAGACGTCCAGGGCTCCATGGGGTCAAGAGAGCTGGGGAGAAGTGTGGGCAGGCAATGTCCCAAGAGAAGTACTTCCTGTGGTCCCTCACCTGGGCAGGACCTAGTCATGCCCCCAGGAGGGGCCTGGGCAGGAAGGGGCTTCCCATTTTTCTCACCCCATCCCATCCCATCCCATCGCCCAAATGCCCTCCCGGAAGCCACTTTTCAACCCCATGCCCCCCATACTCCAAGGCCAGGCCTCTTACCCAAGTCCATGTCAACGGCCCTTGGCCGCTGGGAGTAGGGCACGTTCTTATAGACAGCATCGAGGATCTTCTCCTTGACCTGTGTGATGGTGTCACAGTTTAACACCTTCACTGGGATCTCTGGACTGTTCTCGTTGTCGGGGTTGACGCAGTTCAGGATCTACAAGGATGATAGAGGGGGAGCGGGATGGGAGTTTGAGGGGCTGCTTGAGGGAGAGGGAGCAAGGCCCTGGAATCTCTTTCCAAGGCTTATCCTCCTCACAGGAGAAATGGCCGTGCCTCAGTATCTCTTGCTTTCCTGCCATCTGCCAAATGACAACCTGAGTCATGCCTATGCTTCTCAAAGAACTGAGACTCCGCTTTCTAGCCCCTGGTTGGCTTGGGGGCGACTGGAATCCTGGGACCAGGGGTCCCAGGGGTTTAGAGATGGCTCCAGGTGTATCAAGGGCTGACCACCCACTTCCCAAAGCCTCTGTATTAGGAACTAGCAAATTCATCTTCTTCCCCACAATGCTAATTTCCCCATACCTAATGGAGGGTGCTCTGCCCCTGGCCATAGCAAGCATCTAGGGTAAACTGAGGCAGACAGAGCTCTTTGGGCCCACCCAGTGAGATGGGGAGGGGGAACCCAGGCGTGTATGCCCCGCTCTTGGAACACTTAGCATAGCCTTTAGACTCGCTCCCATGCTGTTTCCCAGCCTCTTTGTTGACCACTCGGATTAGCTTTGTGTATGAAGCAAAGGCAGGAGGTCTGCCGAGTCCCCTGAGTTCCCTGCCTCCTCACCAGGGTCTTGTACTCGATCTGCTGCCGGATGAGCTTGTCTTCACTCAGAGAGTAGCGGGCCTCACCCGTGATGGCGTCGATGGGGCCCTTCTCCATCTGCTGCTTGATGGCGCAGTAGAGCATGAAGAGGGGCTCCCCCGCGCACTCCTGTGGGCACAGGCAGGGCACAAGGGGTGGGCTGGCACCCGTCTCCTCCTCCCCCTCTCCCGGCCAGGCTCCTTGGCCCGCCTTGCTTTGGAGCACCCCAGCCGGGCAGCTTCCTATTCCCGAGGGGTGCCCATGCAGGCCTGATGGCCAGGCTTGGGGCAGCAGTCCCTCGTCTTGCTCTCAACTCTAGGCCCCTGCTCGCTCCCACTCTCACCTTCAGGAACTTGTGCAGGAGGAAGGCAAACCAGTTGGTCAGCATCTTCTCAGCTACAGACTCTGTCCTGGGGAGGGAGAAGGGATGTGAGGGGCAGTCCTTTATGGAGGGGTCTCGGAGAGGGGGTCTGGCTTGTGTGCACTGTGGTCCAAGAGAGCAACAGGGCATCAAAGGGCACAGAGCTGGGAGCCAGAACACCAGAGTTGAAAGTGTGACCTTGGGCCAGAGGCTTTTTCTTCCTGGGCCTCAATTCCTTGTGGAAATGAACTGGTGCTCCGGGTCTGCAGATGAAGGCACCAAGGACCCCATTTCCACAGGGCTATCAATTTCTAGTTCTTCCTACTTCCTGCTGGCCTCAGGATGAGAAACAGTGTTTCTCTGTCCCTTTGGGATTCCTTGCATGCCTGAATACTCCATTTTCATACCCAGGAGGTCCCTGGTACGTGCCCCTCCAACCTCTCAGAATCAGACTGCCTGAATTCCAATCCTGACTCTGCCACATACTGGCTGTGGGACATTGGGCAAGTCATTTCATCTCTCTGGGTTCATTTTCCCCATCTCTAAATGGGGACAATGATAATAGTGTCTACCCCTCAGGGCTGTTGTTAGAATTGGATGAGTTAACATATATGTAAAGTGCTAAGAATAGCATCTGGCCCCCAGTAAGCACTATTCTGTAAGTCTTGGCTGTCATTCTTGCTGTCGTGTGGGGTCATGGATCCCCAGCCGCTCAGGGGGAGAGCAGGGGACATGAGTGCTTAGCAGACAGGGGATCTGCTTCTGCAAACACCAGCCCTCCCCACCCCCTATCCTGGGCTGCAGATCTGGGGACTCAGGAACAAAGCCGCTGTGACAGACCCTCAGTAATGGGGATGCCGAGGGGTATTTTAACACCCCACACATGGTGCAAATTATACCCTCTGGTTGCAGTAAATCCCAGGCATTTGCCAGGGCTGCTCAGCAGTCTGGGCCTGGGGGGGAGTGACAATGGCAGAAGAAATTGTAGCTTTGTCCCCTGGCCCCTCCCAGCACCCTCTTCTGCATTGTGCCTGAGATTAGCTCTAATTTAAATACAACAGTTCTTAATGAGAGTTTCTAATGCTCAGATTGGCAGGATGGGGGCTCAGTGCTCATGAAACAAAGACATTCTTCCTCCCTCTTCACCCCACGTGGGTCTGGAAGCCTGAGACCTCAGCTAGGAGCAGGCTAAAGAGGGGGGTGGAGAAATGGAGGAGGCACATTCCAACCCCTGCTACCAGAGGAGGTCCAGAGCTCTGCTCAGCTCCCTGGGGCCTCCAGGGAGGGTGGGCTCAGGGAATGGATGCCAAGGTCTCCAGCCTTCTCTCCTGCCAGGAAAAATGGCACCTGGGGAGGAGGCATGTGCTGGCTGCTGGTGATTCAGATCCTGGAAACTGGGCGCAGAAGGGATAGGCCACACCAAATCTCCAGCCCGCCGAGAAGGAAATGTTCTCTAAGTGCGCTGTCCAATATGGTGGCCAGCGCGTGGTGACTGAGCCCTCGGCACGCGGCTGGCACGACCAAGAACTGAACGTTACATTTTATGTCATTTCAGTTCATAGCCACAGGTGGCTACCGTGTTGGGCAGCGCGGCGCTATAGGCCCCGGGAGGGAGGGAGGGAGGGAGACCGGGAGACGGTGTTCCTGCTGCCATTTCATCGGTGGGGAAGCTAAAGAGCAGAGAGGCCACGTCACGGGCCCGGGAGCGCACCGCTAGCAGGTGGCCGAGCTGGGGCTCGAGCGGAAGCCCGGTCTCCTCCATCAGGCTGAGCAGCGGCGGACACGGCCGCCAGGGGCCCTGGGGAGCTCAGGCTCCGTGCTGTGAGGGGCGGCGCGCGGGCTCAGGACATGGTGCGTGGGGTCTCATCTGGGGGTGGGGAGCCTGTCGTGCTGCTCCAGCTAGGCCCTGCCGGCCAGCCCGGGACACCCGCCGCCCTCCCCGCCCCCGGCCGCGGGGCCGACCTCCGCAGCAGCAGCTTTGGGTGGTTCTTGTTCTCCAGGTTCTTCTCGATGAGATCCGAGAGCAGCTGCTTGAGGACATCGGTGGCATACTCCAGGCGGCCCTGCAGGCCCGTCATGATGAGCGAGGCCACGTTGCCACGGTCGCGCATGGAGAAGCTGCGCTGGAGCTCTAGGGTGCGGATGAAGGTCAGCAGGAACACCTTGTTGTTGATGAGCTGGGCGAAGAGCTTCAGGGCCTTCTCCACGTGCTGCTGCCCGTTCCCCTGTACCTGGGGTGGGCGGGAGGGGCGCGCCCTCAGAGGACAGCCTCCCGCCTCCCCGTCCGGGCTGGCACTGAGGGTCTTCTGGCGAGAGCAACAGGACTCTCCAACCGCCTGGCTACAACCACCCCCCCCACCCCCCCCCACCCCCCCGCCCAGGAATGGCTGGTCTCTGAAGTCTCTGGTCTGCTCCGCCCATCCACTGGGTTGGGGGGCCTGGCTCCAGGCAGAGCCCTCTGAGGGGACGCCGTCCATCTGATTCTTCCAGGGAGTCAGTAGGAGATACTCCATCAGACTTGCTTGGTTTACTAGTCTCCATTTAATCCTATCTGCCCTGATTTATTATCTTCAGTAAAACCAACACGTGAATAAACAAGCCTCCCAGAATCATATGTCCTTTCTGTAAGCCACCTTAAATCCATTTGAGAATATGGCAGGATCTTAGTCAATTAATTTAGTCATTAATTAAAAAATGACAATGAGCCTTCCCCTGGAATCATCCCAAAGAGACGGCATGCCCCCCTTGGCCGTGATCTGCCCGTTGTGGTGATGCTGTTCCCAGCTGTTTCTCCTCATCCCTCCTGACCCTCCTCTGAGCTGTTGGGCCCCATCTGCATTTCCCCGGACACCCAGGCCCCGCGCTCCGGCTGGCTGACTCGGGGAAGGTGGCAGGCATTACCTCCAGCTCCCGCAGCACGGGATGGTCCTCAATGCCAGGGAACAGAACTCGCATAGCATAGGTGCGGTAATCCAGATAGGGGATTCCCGAGCGGTCCAGGTCACTGGTCAGCTCATTGATGTCTGTCTGGAGCTCAGCAAAAGCTATGCAAGTGCAGGGAGACAAGGAGGCTCAGGAGGGCACCCCGCGCAGGGGAGGGGGAAGGCAGGAGAAGACGTTTGTGAAGGAGGGGTGGGCCTGGGGTGTAGAGACAGGGAGCGTTGTAGGGACGCGTCTCCAGAGGGGTGCGATCTCTCCAGGCCTCCTTTCATAGGTGGTGGGCATGTGGGTGATTTCTATGTTATTTCCTCTTCTATGCTGATGCATAATTTTGACGTGTCTTTCTATGTATTGTAATTGTAGTTAAAACAAAGAAAAGGGAAGAACACTATGATTTGGGTCATGCATGAGCCTGCAGGTTCCGGAAACAGCTGAGAGGCAGTGGCCAAGGGGATGAAGTGAAGACAAGAACAGGCAGCTTTGCTCCCCTTTTTTTCCCAAGCAAGAGTATCAATCAAGATGCAAAAACCCTGGGCAAAAATGAACATGAAAACTACCACGAGATACCACTTCACACCCATTAGGATGGCTATTATAGAAAAATGGAGGGGCGCCTTGGTGGCTCAGTTGACAAGGCACCGGATTCTTGGTTTCGGCCCGGATTATGATCTCAGGGTCCTGAGACTGAGCTCCGAGTTGAGCTCTGTGCTCAGCGGGGAGCCTGCCTGAGATTCTCTCTCCCTTTCCCTCTGCCCCACCCCTCCTCCCGCTCATGTGCACACACGCTCTCTAAAATAAATAAATAAATAACATTTTTTTAAAAGAAAAAATGGACAACAAGTACTGGAGAGGGTGTGGAAACATGGGAAATTTTGTGCATTGCTGGCGGGGGTATAAACTGGTACAGCTGCTCTGGAAACCATATTTGGTGGTTCCTCAAAAATAAACACAGAGTTACCATAGGACCCAGCAACTCCACTCCCAGGTATCAACGCAAGAGACGTGAAAGCAGGGACTTAGATATTTGTATACTCATGTTCGTAGCAACATTATTCACGCTACTGAAAGGTGGAAACAACCCAAATCTGTCCATGGACAGATAAATGGATAAACGACATGTACGTACATTCAACGGAGTATTACTCAGCCTTAAAAAGGAAGGAGATTCTGACGCACGAAGCTTTAAGATGCCGAGTGAAGTAAACCAGACACAAAAGAACACGCACTGCATGATTCCACCTACAGGCAGCTTCTAGAGTAGTCAGCTTCATAGAGACAGAGAGTAGAATGGTGGTTGCCAGCCGCTGTGGGGGAGGGGCTGTGGGGGTTTGTGTTTAATGAGTACAGAGTTTCAGCTGCGGAGGATGAGAAAGTTCTGGAGATGGATGGTGGGGACGGTTGCACAACAATGTGAACGCACTTAATGCTACTGAATTGGAGGAAGGAAGAGCCCTGGGGTGTAGAGACAGTGAGGTTAACCAATTTAAAAGGTAAATTTTATGTTATGTATATCTTAACACACGCACACATGCATACACACGTGCGCACGCATGCAGGGGACACTAAGAACACCAAGCCCAGCCTTGGGGCGTATCCCTCTGGTGGCAGGCATGTCTCCCAGATGCTCCCCTGCCCTGCCACCAGGAGAAGCCTTCCCCTTCTTGCCCCAGCCCAGCGCTTCCCTTTATTCCAGCAGAGGCCTTGTTCCTGATCCTGACATTTGCAGCAAGAGGAGAAATGTTTTGATTCCTTATTGAAATGTTTACTCAGAGAGCCTGCTGGGTCCTCAGCCTGAGGGGACGCCAGAGATACCTGTCACCTCCAGGCTGTGGTTGCATGGGAGATGGAAGAGAACATTCTCTACTCCCTCGTGCGTCCACAGCCAAGGACACCAGCAAGCGGCGGCTTTCAGAGCGCTCAGCCTGTGGCGCTGGTGGGAAACTAGCCCTGGGGGAGGCTAAGGCCACAGGCAGGTGGGGGATCCCTGCCTGCCCTTCCTGCCGCTGTTCCTGCGGCTTCCACATGCTCCCAGGGCAGCTACGGAGGACACGGGAGCTGGACTCCTATCTGGGGGGCTCTACAGGGTCTGAGAGAGCCACGCCTGGCTCTGTGGGGAAACAGAGGCCCTGAAAGGGAGAGAGAGGGGGTCAGCTTGGGGGTGAGTCAGGGCACAGGAAGGACCCGAACAAGGTGAGCAGGTCTGGGGCCTCACCTTGGGCATTCTCTTTTTATTTATTTATTTATTTATGTTTTTAGAGAGAGAGGGAGAGAGAGGTGGAGGGAGAGGGAGAGGGAGAGAGAGAGAACCTTAAGCAGGCTCCATGCCCAGCACAGAGCCCGACGTGGGGCTCGATCCCACCACCCTGAGATCACGACCAGACCTGAAATCAAGAGTGGGACACTTAACCGACTGAGCCACCCACGTGCCTCGCCACCCCCACCCCCAGGGGCATTCTTAATAGGACTTCTCTGGCTCTAAAGGCAAAGGGAGTTTCTGGGCAAACAGAGGCTTAGGGTGGGAGGGATGGCAATAGAGATGAGTTGTCTGGAGGGAGGCATTCATAAGGCTGGTGAAGAAAGATGGGGCCAGAAAGCAAGGAGGGGCTTCCACTTACCTTCCTTACACTCCAGGGCCACGCGGGACTCCAGGTTGTCCATCTGCATCTGGAGCCTCTTGAGAGTGAGGTCGTTTTCTCGAGACTTCCGCTTGTAGGCAATGAGGACGATGATGACGATGATGAGGAGGAGGCTGCCGCCCGCCGCGATGCTGACAATGGCTGGCAGGGTCAGCAAGCTGTCTGAGACGACACTCACCGAGCCAGGAGAGAACACTATCCCGCCCACGTGAACCTGTGCATTGCACACACACAGCCACTGTAGAGCGCTGGCATGCCATCGCATCCTTAGGTTTCAGAAAGAGCATGAAAGACCACAACCATACAAAACAGACTTGGATATGAAACAACTTCCTGCTTATTATCTGCCTGCCTTTTCTCGCGTTCTCCACTTTTACCCATTTCAGTGCAGAACATGGTGACAAGGAGCTATGAAGGAGCCTTACTTTATGACAGATCAGGCATGCACAGCGAGGAGAGGAGGAAGTCAGGAAAGGAAGGGGGTTCACTCACCATGACTTTGTGCTGCCCCGTGAGGTTGGGAGGCTCGCAGAGGAGCTGTGTCTCGGACACGGTGACAGCACATGGGGTCTCTCCGATCAGCACTGTGTAGTTGAGTTTGGCACCTCCAGAAGCGGGAGGGCAGAGGTTTTTGCCCTGTAGATAACAGTAATCGTAATAGAAATAATTGACACATGCGCGCAGAAGTTAATTGCCTATTACCAAAGAGATTAAAGAGGTGGGAGAAGGGCAGCCAAGCAAAAGCCAATAGATGGCTTCCTGGGAAGTTTTTGGGAGAAAACTTCAAACAGCCACAATTTAGAGAGCCAAAGGGAAAATGGGAGGAGAGAAAGAAAGGCAGGAAGAGATGGGGAAGAAGACAGGAAGGGGAGACCACACGTCTTGCAAGCTCAGAAGCCAGTACACAAGTGAAAATCTGGAGGAGGGCAGGTGGGATATAAACAAAAGTAACAAAACAGGTGGACAGATCGTACCAGGGAACCGTGACCTCTTGAAACGTGTGTGCCGGTTATGGTGGCCGGGGGAGGGACAATAAAAGGAAATGTTTACTTCCGATGCACTGCAGAACCCTGGGGTCCCAAAGCTCACAAGAACAAACAGAAATACAGTAAAGGGTTTCTCGAGAATCCCAAGTGCGAGATCTACGGCTGGGTGAGTCCATATCTATAAACAATCCCCCTTGGCAGGGAGCTAGTAGCTCTGCGAGTCCGCGTGCACACAAAGGTGAAGGGAAGGGCCAGGGGTGTGGGGGCCTGTCGCCATCACTGTGCGTGGCAGGCTACACTCTGCACATCCTACCTTCAGAATGATTGGGGATCCTGGCTTTTGATCCAAGACTCCAGTAGGGCTGAGCAGTTCAAAGGTTGGGTTGGGGTAGTAGATGAACTTAGTGTCGTTGTAAATGAGCAGGGACTGGACGTTGTTAAAGACGAAGCCAAACTCATCTGGCCGCTCCACGGCGTCCAGGCCGGGCCGGTAGTCCGTGGTCAGAGAGGGCGCCAGGCAGGTCAGGGTGGTGGTGTTCACGACTTTGCACACCTAGGAGGCCCAGAGTGGCAGCACTGAAATGAAGACTGAGCGAGGGTGGGGGGGTATCATGCTACTGCCTCCCACGCTGTTTGCTTTGGTGATCTTCATTAGATGGTGAGCCCCTTGAGAAAAAGGGCTGTGAAGTTTTTGAGGGGGGCATGCATTTTAACGTCATTCATTCATTCATTCATTCACTCGCCACCATTGTTCAAGTGCCTAGTCTGCCAGGCACTGTGCTAGGAGCCGGGGCCCTCTAGCGACATCATCGTCATCTGCAGGGGGAGACACAGGACCCAACATGCTTTATAACAGTCCTGGCGGGGGGCCTGGCGTGCAGAAGAGGCTGGAGGCCTCCCTGGTAAATGCATGAGCGGGTGTGAGAAACGCTCGGGTGGGCAAGGACCAGGTAGGGTGGGAGGACCTGTGTGTGGAGCGTGCATGGCCATGGCCTGAGGATGACTCAGGGACGCTGTCCCTTGGAAGAAATGAGTGTAATGTAATCTGAAACACGAGTGGGACTCACCTAGACAAGGAGAGGGGTGGGGTGTGGGGACAGGTTCCAGGCAGAGGGGAAGAGGGAGCATGGGATGTCTGAGGACACAGCAGGACAGGGGCAGTGTAAGGGGTGTGTGTGTGTGTGTGTGTGTGTGCGTATGCGCGCGTGTGTGCGCGCGCGTGTGCATGTGTGTGTGTCGGGAAGCAGGAAGTAGCATGAGATGAGCCCTCCACCAGGACCCAGTAGGTGTTCAGTTAATGTTTATTGAATACATTGATGAATAAAAAGAACCTTTCAACTCTTTGAACGTTCTATTCAGGATCTCTCTCTTCTGCTGCCTCACTTGGCACAAGGGAACAGCCCAAGTACTGACACTAAGTTCATCATAATGTCCTTTCTTTCTGGGTAGACCCTGGTGTCCCTACGAGAATCCTAGCTACTACGCTGGCCCTACTGAGCAGGGGCTGTGCAGCTCCCTCCTCTGGCGGTTTCGCTACAGGGCTGCCAAGGCAGCGGTCAGCCCCAAGGAGCCACCACTGGACCCCCACAGGGCTTGCGGACAAAACCTGGCCTCCCACCCCTCTCCTCCTGGCTTGTGCTCCGAGCGCCCCAGTTCGGGCTTCGGGTGTCCCGGCCACAGCCAAGGGCATCTGGGAGATCTCGGCCGCACAACTACACGCTGTCCTGGCAGGTCCACCCATGTGTGAGTCTGGCCAACAGACACACACACGGGCTTCATGTTCTGAAAACAAGACTGCGTGTGAAATTGCAGAAAAGCTGACAGTTGCACAGAGATGATGTCAGAACTCCGAGTCTAAGGATTAACCCCCACGTTCCAGAAGGAGTTGAAGAGTTTCCTCAGAACCGCTCACTGAGGGCCTCATGCCCTGTTGGAGGGCAGGGCCCATTCCCGCCCATTCCCGCCCTTCCCACGCAAACCGCAGCGGTCCCGCGTGAGACGGCCGGCCGGCCCCTTCGTGGTCCCGCTGCCGACGCTCTGGCACGAGGAACACGGTGGGGGGGGGTGGGGAGCAGTCAGGGAGTCTCGGACCCTGGACTCTGTGGGGCAGCGCCTCTTCCCTCTGCTCCCCCATCTCCGTCCGCGCTCATTCCGGCGCCCCGGACTGGACTCCTCTCTGAATAAGGAAATCATCCCTGAACAAGCAGCCTCTGTTTGCCTCCCGCCTGGCCGGTGCTGCATTGGCACTTTGTTTGCCAAACATTCCTTGGGGTTTTGTGGCCTTCGCGTTGGCCCTTCTCACTTCTCCCTGGGGCTGCTTCAAACCCCAGAGGCAGAGGGAGCCCCAGGGCGCCGAGGATGACCTGGGGCCCAGGCAGGGCCCCCGCGGGGCAGAGCCCTGCTCCCCCACCACTCCTGACAGAGAAGGCGCGGGGCAGCGATTATGAGTTTTCCAGGTGCGGAGCCAGGCTTGATGAAACCCGCACGCCAGGCCTCTCCTCCAGGCACGCTGGCCTGCAGACCCCGGGCAGGTCATGGCTGAGACCGAGGCCCCCAGCTCTCCACAGGGAGGGATTACTCCGCAGCTCCTGGAAATACGGAGGGCATGGGGGAGGGCGTAGGGTGGGGGAAATGCTTGGGAGATTCCTGCCCCGGGGGGCTGCAAGCGTACTCTGGTGAGGGGAGAGGGCACTCAGGACTTTAGTCTTTCCAGATGGAGGTCAGGGACAAGGAAGGCCTTCCCAGACCCGTGTTCTCTTCCGATGGCTTCCTGGGGACGAAGGCTGCAGGCTTTGGAGGTTAACCTCATAAGTCACATACTTACTCTGTACCACGTTAACTGGGTCTTTTACTTTCTGTATTTCTGATGCTGTGACATCTGGGGCCTTACTGACCTGGAGGACCTCCCCTCCCAGGGCCAGCCAGTGCCTAGAGACAGCAAACAACTTACCCGCCTGCCAGAGCATGCTGTTCTAATGTAAACCGATCAGTGCAGAGCCCACACCCCCCACCACCTCCTTTCACACGCAACTATCCACAGTGTCTAATCACACCAGGGCAAGTACCAGACAGCTAGGGACAGCCCCTGTGCCCCAGACCCCTGGAATGTGGTTCAGACCAGGCAATCCTAAACCTGCTTACCTTGCCTTGTCAGTTCCTTCCTGCAGAACTTCCTGCCATTGCCTTTTTCTCCCTCTGCTTCTACACGCCTCCCTGGCGCTTCCCACGCGCCCCTCCCCCGCCCCCGTGGCGTGGCAGGCCCCCTCCCCTGCGGCTCTATGAGTATAACAGACTGTCTTTCCGATGGCAGTTGTCTCCTGTTCTGTTGGCCCTGTCACACCTGAGTCATAACAGAACCTATGTTTTAAAACACGTACCTAATTTGTGTAGGGGTTTTATCCTTCCTGAGTGCGAGCGCACTGTTCCCATGGCCACCCCTCACCTTCCTTCCTTCCGCTTGGGCCCTGGAGTTTGACAAGGTGGTCTGGGAGCTACTGGGAGCTACTGGCCTCGGTCTGGAAGTGGAGTGGAGACATAGGTTCTTTTACTCATGGATCAGACTCTCCATCTGGGATAAGGAGACGTGTGCTCTCCTCACCCACAAAGCTGTGACCATGGTTGCTACTAAAGGTGTGATACAGGTATCCCCGCATGTCTGCCACGAGGGAATGTCGTCACCAGATCAGCAGCACCTCACCTGGTCTAGTCATGAAGAGTCCAGGTTTGGGGGATCCAGTTGGCCCTGCTACCAGCTACCTTTGTGGTTGGGGGGCAAGCCCTTACTCCTCTCTGGTCTTCATTTCCCCAGCTAGACAATGAAGGGGGGGGTGGGCGGGTGGACCGGAGGATCCCTGTAACCTTTTCAGATCTAGCCTTCAAACACTGTGCATTTTGTACCTTTTCTGCATTTCCTAAGGAAGCTTCTAGCATGCTGGGAAGCCTGTCAGGGATAAGAGGATAGATGCAGTACCATCTTTCCCATCTCCATCGCAACCTACTCAATCCCCTGAGGTCAGAGCAGTAATAATAGCAATTATACAATAAATAATGGCCATAATAGCATCTCCTGGACTATAATTATGAACACAATCGTGTTTCAGAAAATATTGGCTAACAAGACTGAGATGGAGCCACTAGAACCAAAAAAAAATTTATAATGCCATCTCAGACATTCTGCTTTTACGATCTAGAACTCCTTCAAAAAATCACAAAAATCCATAGCAAAAAAAAAAAAAATTAAATGACACAGCTCCGCATAGGGGAGTAAAGTCAAATGTTGCACCGACCATCTTGGCCACCGGGGTGGAAGGAGCTGCGTGCAAGTGACTAAGGTTTGCTGGCTGCTCACCCGGCGCCCGCCAAGGGCTGCGTGTTACAGGTCTGCGAGGAGAGTCTTATCATTAGCATTTACAGGCAGAGAATAGAGGATCACAGAGGTTAAATGACTGGATCACGGCTGGAGAGCTAATAAATGGCAGTGTCCCGCTTCCAATTCAGAAGGGTCTGAATCTGGAGGCAGAATTCCTTCACCCTTTCACACTGCTTCTTATCAGACCTCAAAGTGAACATGGCGTATGAAACCGGAGCCCATTGGCGCTGGTCTTGCAAGCTCAGAAGCCAGTACATTTATATACTCGTCGTATCACCTTCCGACGAGAAACGATTATACAGCAGTTGTAAGAGTCACTGTAAGGTTCAGGTGTTTGCGGCCCTGATGCTGGGCTCGGGGTCTTGAACTAACTTTCTTTTCCAGTAGGTGGATGCTCCCGGGCTAACATGGACCTCAGCACGTCACAAACGCAGACACATGACTGTGGTTACGGAGGGCCAGGCAGACTAGGGAGTACTCACATTGACAGATTCCTTGCCATTAAACTTGACTCGGACCCTTGGCTCCTGAATGACATCCAGGTTGAAGCCTGTGATGGTCAGGGGTGTGTGGCCACTGGGAACAAGCAGAGGCTGGGTCAGGTTAAAGGCCCCCTCAAACTGCGAACCCCCGCCACCCTGGGTCCCCTCACAAGTCCCACATGGCCCAAGGGGTTATGTCAGGTGGCAGCTGGGTGCCTCCCTCCCACCTCTGCCTCACCTGGCAATGCTCCACTCCGGCTCAATGCGCTGCACCCGGGGGTCGTCTATGTACTCAAACTGCAGGTTGTTATCCACGCGGGCTCGGTCGACACTCACGGAAACTGGGACTGGGCCCAGTCCGTTGGATGACGGGGGTGAGACGCACACAATCTCATTCATTGACCTCCTGACGGGGCGACAGCAGGAGGGTGGTGAAGAAAGGCCTGGGCAAGGAGGAGAGCTCTCTGGCTTGGGAGGGGATTTTCCTTGGTCTGAGGGTGTGGATGGCCCAGAAGCGCTCTCTTCTTTCCTACTCTACACAGTGGAACGGATCCCTTATCGGTGTGTATCGGTCCCTCTTTTTACTGGAGAGCCACCTCTGGTCGGAATATGGAGGGAACGAATTAGAGAGGGGGATTAGAGAATGTGGGGCAGGGGCAGGGCTTCATGGGCCCTGGGGATCTTTTCTTTTCCGGATTTTTCTAGAATAGACTAGTTAGCCAGGGTTTAAGAGTCTGGTCAGTCATTTAATAAATATTCACTGAGCACCTACTACACAGTGAAGGGAACACACAGTTCCTTCCTTGCCCTTAGGGAGTTTCTAATCTGAGGAGGAGATAATTGGATAATCCTGAGCAAGTTGGGTTTTCACCCATGGGTTCTGTCAGGATGCTCTCAGGAGTCTGCATATCCCCAGGGCTTCACTGGTGTATCTGGCGAATAGCAGGTGTTCGGGATTTTATGCACAAGAGATGCCCCGAGGATGAGCGTGTGTGCTTGCTGAGGACTGAGGCCACCCAGCCTCCATGTCTCTCAAGTCCCCATAGTGGGGACCTCGTCAGTGCTCGGTCCCAATGATGACCAAGGAGTTTCTGGGACTTTCCTCACCAGCAGTTCTCAGGGCCCTCATCCTAATTATTTTTAGAAGTATCCAGCCCCTTGTTAGGTTCACTAGTGGTATATATTGCTATAAACTGAGTAGTAGTATATATTTTGCACAGGGCCAGGAATGGTGTTTGGACCCAGGACGTCCACACCATGGAAGCAATGGGGCGGGCACCTGTGTGAACATGCCCAGGAGCAGCACGTGTCCAGCCTTCTAGAGCTCCTGTGAGCCCATCTTACCCATAGAACTCGCAGGTCTGGTTGCCCAGGTATACAGCCACGCTGCTCCCAGCCCCGAGGTAATGGCCCGTGATGGTCACCATGGTGCCTCCCGATTCTGGCCCTCGGATGGGGTTGAGTGACAGCACGGAAGGGTTCTTTGGAAAGAAGCAGAGAAATGGTCACAGCTCAGGTTTTGCCCAAAGTGACAGACCCAGGCTCGACGTAAGGACCAAAGGAGGGACTGTGTCTACACTCGGGGTATAGGTACTTTTCCTGCCCTCTCTAATCTCTTCTCCTGGAGCTGAGACTGTTTCTAAGAAGAGGCTCTGGCATGTCCAGGGAAGGCAGAAGGACCACGTTTTAGAATTAATTAACTCCCTGGGGAATCTCATGCTCCTAACATTAATGGGAAGGCAGAGGTAACACTGACTAATCTATCAATTAGTTTACAAATTGAGAGCAATTTGAAAATGCTTCTCTATCTAGAGCCTGTACTGATTTTTTTTGGCACAAAATCGATAAGGCTGAATAAAGCATCCTTGTCTAGATTGGGCCACCAAGGGGCTAAAGTCTTCCATTAATGGCCCACACACGTGTCGTGTCCCCTCTGAAGCACATGAGGGGCACCGCAGGGGGCCTGGTGCTCAGAGCTGTCAGTGAATGCTTGACATGGTTTCCCCAACCTTGATCAGGAGGATGATGAAGTCAGTGACCAGGACTTTCTAGTAAACTCACTAAGCTGTAAAATTAAATCTGAAGCTTGAAAGAAATGTCATCTGGTCTATAGTGCATCAGGCAGCTGACCCAAATCAGAAAGGAACTGTTCCTGCCTGGAGCACAGGGGAGTAGAGTGGAAAGTGCATTTAACTGAGCAACTACACCTGCACGAATTCGAGTCTTCATTAGCCATTCACTGTCCATGGGCCCTGAAGCAAGTTTCTGGATCATTCTGAGCTTTTGTTTGCTCCCCTGTCGAGAGGAGGGTGGGGTCCATGATCTCTAAAGCCCCTCCCAGCTCAGCATTCTACAGTTCTGTCTCCACCCGAGACCCTGTCCTACATAGGAGACGGGGTAGGCTGCAGTACTCTCCAATCTGAGAAAAAGACCAGTAGTTTAAAAAGGGCAGAGATGCCAAGGTAAGAAGGCAGAGCCTGGAAAACCTAGGGCAAGCAGTAAAATGCTTTAGAGAGAATAAAATTTTGTGGTCTAATGATTTTTCAAAACTCTTAGCAAGGCTGGTTTGATCCCATCAGCTGGTGTTAACACATTTTAATGAACAGCTCAATGTGGTGATATAGGTACATGTCAGAGGAGGGACCCCGAGGCAAGTTACTGATTCGGTGGGAAGATCCCCAGAAGCACGCTACCGATTCGGTAGGAAGATCATGCCGGCCTTAAAGAACGCCTTTGTGAATCTCCTACCTGCTGCCTGTGCATGAAGAGATGTTTTCAGGTGTAGGAATGGTGAGAATGTGCATGTGTGTGCGTAACCACCCCACCACACACAGAGCAACTCACGCGTGCACCCTGCTCCCGTGGGCCCTGCTGCAGACACACGTCCCCGTGGGATTTGAAGTGACTTTTCTAAACTCCCACTTACAATATCCTTGGCAGAAAACAAAGCATGTGGATAAATATAGACCTTTTTAATTAGGTCCCCCAGGCGATGTGTCCTCATTAGGCTGGATGAGACTAAGATGTCACATTGGCGGGACAAGGGGCAGCCCCTCCCCACCCTATGGGTAGGATCCACTTTCTAAGAAAGGCCCGATTTTGCCTTATTTAGCACTCTGATCTGTGGCTCTCTGGGACTCTAACAGCATTGTTAGTCACACATCCGTCCCACCCCTGGCTTGGGAGGGGGTGTGGGACTTCCCGGGAGAAGTTTGGAACAGAAGTGTGCCCCTGCTGGGAGCTCATAGTCCTGTGCAGGACCCAACACTCACCACAAAGGTGTACTGTTGATGGGACTTGGTCATGAACTCTGGCTTACACTCGCCAATGCACAGGCGCACGGGCCCGGAGGTGGTTCCCACGAGGGCATGACCCATCTCACAGACGATCCTGAGGAGAAAGCAAAGCTTCCCGTGAGAGGCCTCGCCAGAGCCGTCATCCGTGCCCGCACTGCTCACCCCCAGCCCATTGGATGACTCCTCACACCCTTGCACTAGTGCTATACCAAGACTCAGCTTGCTCACCCATCTTGCTGTGTGACCCTGGGTAAAGTGCTTTCCCTCTCTGGGCTTCAGCCTCTCATCTGTACAGTGAGAGGCTGACTGAGATCACCTCCAAAGCCCGGTGTGCCTCCAGACGCTATGTTGCCTAATTCTCTGAATAAACCCGTGTTTCCAGTGCCGAGTGCAGGACCTAGCGCTGGGTAGGTCCCAATCTTCGTCGAACAAAACCCAATGTCCAACAGAGAGACCTAGGGGCGGTCATTTAGTTAGCATTCTTTCCTGTGTGATAAGCCAAAATTGGAACTCTCCCGAAAGGAGGGAGGGAGGGCCTATTTACCAAGCTGATTCAATTGTGGTTTGTTTCGGACAGTGAGTTTTAAAAAGGGAATAGATAATCTGTGAGATAGTGAGCGCCCCAAACAGGAGCTCCCAACCAAAGGGAGGAGTGGAGTCCTGCGTCAGTAGGCGAGGGGGTGGGTGGCGGAGGAGTTCATTAGGACAGCAGTTGACACTGGACTCCCACTTAATCAAGGTCTGAGTGCACTGTGCTCGTGGGCGAGGCAGTGAACCAGCCATGGGGTTGGAAGTCACGTCTCACATTAAGAGGCTGGGTAGCTGGAGGGAAGAGGGGATGCAGCGTTCTCTCTCATGCAGTGCAGATCAATACCCCCCGTGATGACTTCCCTGGTGCCTGAGATCAGTTACAACAAGGACATTTAGACATTGGTTGCCTTGGCCACAGCAGCCTTCTAGAAAGGGTGGGCAGCTGGAAGATATGGGAGAGACTGAAGAAATCAGGTTCTTGGGGGTTCTTCTTGCCTGGAATTAGAAGGCACAGGGCAGGTGGGAAAGGGCCCCACCAGGCTCGGCTAAAAAGGAAGCTAGGGACAGAAGAAAGGACTCTGCTTTTCCTCCCAAACACCATGTGAGAGTTCAGAGCAGTTCAGTGCCCCTGGCAAGTCTGCTTAGTGGGAAGTCAGGAGGACAGAGCCGGGTACACTAATCCCAAGCATTACCCTGGCACCGTGGGGAAGGCCGGTGTTTAACCGGGCGCTGCTTATCTCCCCTGCTTCTCTAGGAAGGTAACTAAACAGATTTCATTTCGATTTAATAAAACTTGCATTAAACAAATACACCGCATACTCGCACACACGGCATGCCACGCAGGTTTCCACCTCCTTCGTAACAGTTAATCCCAAATAAGTACTTTAACTCCTGGTGAATATTGACTTAACATGCAATAACTGTCTTATTACGTTTAGCATATTAGATTCAACAAGAAAGTACTGAATGCACACGGAAGGATACTCTCCTTTCCCTTTCTCTGTGAATAAATAAATTAATTGCGAACCCAGAGTAAAGACTATAGTGATGATCAATTAGTATTTTACATGTATTAGCAGAGCATTTGAGAAGCTTAATTTAAGGTACTGCGTGTGGTTATTTTCATGCTGCTACCCGCTTGGAGTAACAAATCTCTCATCCTGTTTCCCGGGCCCTAGCCCCTGCCCCGGTGTGGGGTCCCTGCCAGCCGACAACCTGAGCCCTGTGCTCCCAAGGGGCTTCAGAGGAGACCGTCATCTACTGCACGACAAGAGGAGGACAAATAAGAGGGGGGAGCAGATAAATCTCTCTCCCTCTCTTCTAATCCGGGCCCTCTTGCCCCTCACTACCCACCCTCCCCTCCCCCCACTCTGTGCCAGAGTCATCCTACAGAAGAAAGGAGGAAATCATGGCAGGCTTGACGTCCTGGAGAGAGGAAACAGGAGAACATGTGAAAGTCGGGGGCATAGTTTTTCTTCCTTGGGCCCAGGGGTCCGTCTGGGAGAGGACAAGGCTAGAACGGGCCTGTTCAGCCGTTTCTGTAGGGAGTTAACGATGGCCTGGAGCCTTTTGGTGCACGTCTTTTCTAGAACATTTACTTACTCAGGGCTCACGTCCCAAAAGATAAGCTTTCCATATCGAGGGCCTGGGACAAGAGGGATGGATGGGAGATGAGCACCACCCAAGCGTCCAGGGCTGAGTGTCCGTTGTTGGCTCGGAATGCCCCACCTGGGAGGGCATGACGCAGGGGAGCAGGGGTTTGGCCGCAGCTCCACGGTCTGTGTGCTCCCTTCTTTGGCACCGCACCTGACACCTCTCCCCACCTCCTCTCCCCGAGGTTTAACTTCATCCTGCGGTGGGCAGCTGTGGGCCGTAGAAAGGGGTCTGGGTGGTAGGGAAGAACTGGATGAGAACCCTAAGGAGTCAGCACGCGGAAGAACCCCAATGGCCTCTAACCCTTCTTCCTTTTCTTCCTGGGACGTGGCGCTTGTGCTGAAGGATGGAGAGGCATCCTTGAGTGCATCTGTTGTAGGCATTTGTTCTCGGAGCTCAGGGAGAGAGGAAGGTGAAGGAAGAAGCAAGGGCAGGTGCAGGGAGTAGAAACGCTTATATGGAAGAATGAGGGTCAGGCCAAGGCAGATTCGGTACCTTGATAATACTAAGAGCGACAATTTACTGAGCGGTGATTGGGGCAGGCACTGTACAAGACAGGATCCCGTGGCATCTCAGGTTCTCCTCATCTAAGGGTGGGTCTTATCATTTCCGTTTTCTGGGCAATGACACTAAGGCTCAGAGAGGCTAAGTGACTCATCCACCAACACAGTGGCAGACCCGTGATTCAAATCCAGGCCAGCCTGGCTCCAAAGCTGTGCCTTTGACCGTTCTGTTCTACTGCTTCTAGAATCAATGGAATGCCTTCCATGTGTTTTGGGGAGGGGGCATCTTAGACACGGCAGCAATGCGGGGCTGCACTTGAGGTTGCTGGGGGTGTGGGGAGATGCGGGGGCGAAGGGAGGGGAGTGCCAGTTGCGTTCCTAAGACTCTGAGAGCTGACTACCCGTGCCCCCTACCTTCCTGGGTGCGGATGACCCCAGGCTGCGGTGTGTGCACCTTCAAGCCTTACAAGTCGGTGAGGTTCCTGTGGTTTGGTTTCTGGGGGCCTCCTGCCTTCTTGGTCTCCTTCTGTTGTCTCTGGTAGCTCGAGGCTTCCTTATATGTCATAAAGAGATGATAGCTGGGGATGCCTAAATTTTTTCCTTGCAAAATGAGGAGCTTGACTAATAACCGTCCAGCTTCAACATTTGGATGTTCAACTCCTTCCTGGTTGAGAGGGAGCTTCTGGAGACACATTCGTGACACCCACAGTCTCTCTAATGGTAGGAACCGCAGTTCCATAGGGCATAGAGTTTACTGCTCTGACATCCTAAGGACCATAGATGCAATTGTAGAGATCATCTATGTCTCCACTCTCCAGATGAGACACTTAAGAATCTGGGAGCAAAGTCATTTGCCCAAAGTCACCCAGCTCACCAATAGCTGAGCTCCTGGCCCCCAGTCCAGTGTCCTCCCTGCCCTACTGTATCACCCCCCACAGCCTAGCAGAGATGGTGCCTTTTTCCCTCTGAGTGTACACTCCTGGGGTGGGAGCACATGCACCTAACACCCAGCCAGCCATGACTGGTTCACAGGTGCAGCAGAGGAGGTGGGGGGTGGGGGGAGACAGGGGTCTGAGGACCCGGGCTGAGTCTCTCTCACAGGGTCCCTGTCCCCCAAAACGGCTGAGCTTCAGCCTCCACTTGCATCTTATCACCCAGAAAATGTCCTGTGATAGAATCAGCTCGCCCTCCACAGACCAGTGGGGTGCTGATTGCAGGACTAAGTGGGGCCCTTTAACCAACATTAACCTAATTGCTGAATGATAGATGGCGTGGCACAAACATATGGTGAGCCGTTACTGGGCCCACTAATCCTGCCCGCACCCGGGACACTGCACTGGCCCGTTTAGCCAAATTCATCTCTCCCAGACATCTGTAACGATTACTCCTGCAGCTCACTGCCTGGGACGGAGGCTTTAATGATGTTCACAAACTCCGAAGCCTCCAGAGTGGTAATGAGCCTGGCGCGGCTGGGAAGCAGGGCTGCACCAGCCAAGGTGCGGAGAGTGCTTGCTTCTTCCTGCCCACCCCACGCCCCTGAAGAAGGCGATGGAGATTCTCCAGGGCACCTGGCCACCGGTTTTAGCTGGGACCCCTGGTGACCAGTTGCCTTCCTGGGCTCCCCTCACATCCTTCTTCCCGTGTCTCTCGGCACTTTCTCCCCTGTGGCCCTGGGTGAGGGTGGTGCCTTTGATTTCAGGGATAGACTATTTCCTCACATTCCTACGGCACAGCGTGGTCTCCCTTTCTCCATCTTACTGAATGTCCCCCAAAGCCCGTGCAGTAGGAATCATGATTTCCATCAGGCTGATGAAGGTCAGAGAGAGCGGACATTTGCTAAGGTCTCAGGGCTGGTGAGTAGAGCAGCCAGGACTTAGACCACCTTTGAACTCCAAATCTCATGAGCTCTCCATGTCCACCTGCTCAGAAGCCTGTACTTCTCAGCTCAAAGCCCTACCTGTTGCCCCCCAGACCCTTTCCTTTGGAGTTCTGTGGCATCTCACCAAGCTGGAAACTTGGCCTGTGTCTAGAGGCTCAAGGCAGGTCCTTGAGGCCAAGGTGGATTCAGGGAGGGGTACCGAGTGTCTAGCCCAGCCTGGCAGGGCGCCGACCGGGAAGAACTCTGCAGGCTGTCCTGCCTCCCACCCCAGAGGCTTTCCTCTTCTGGCTGTGAAGCACAACTTCTGCCAACTTCTTTACCCTGTCCCTCATCTCTTTCCTGGAGACCCAGCCAGTCTTTCCTCCAAGATTCAGTCCTTGAAGGGATAAGGTTGTCAGGGGAGGATCTGGTCTAAAGGATCAGAACGGCTCCTTCTTGTCCCCACTGCGGGGGTGAGCAGACACCATGTGGTCCTTAGAGTCTGGGGATTCACTCCTCTGATCCTGACCCTGCTCTGGGCCGTGTCAGAATCGTGGGCCCTGGCCCCAGAGCCACTCGCTGATGGATCATGGGATCTTCCGAGCACTCTTGTCCAGGAGGCTTGCCCCATCGCTCTTACGAGATGGAGAGCCCTGGAGGAGAAGTTCCAGCTCTGCCTAGGCCACTTGTGCCTGGAGTGAACTGTGGACGTCCTTTCACTTCTCCACGCCTTTGGTTTTCTCCTGCTTTGGAAAGGGCGATAGCAACATGTATCTCTCAGAGTCCTTCCCAATTAAAGTGAGATAATGGATGAGAAAGTCCAAGTACTGACAGAGATAAAGTGATATCATTTTTCCGGCTGTTACAGGAGGCTGGCTCTGGGGACGTCAACGGGAGGGGCCTGGGGCTCTGGGGGTGGAGCTAAGGGAGAGAAGCCCCACCCACAAGCCGTGCTCTCCGAGTGTACTCCTAGCACCCATGGTCCAGCTATGTTCTCAATGGAACCAGGGTGACCTGACCCCACTTCACCTGACAAATCATGCAGAACGATCTGGCTGCTCCCCCTCACTGTCTCTTGTTGGGGGGAAGAATCCCTCCCGCCACACTCCCGCCCCCAGCTTTGTGCCCACCTCCTGCCTACCGTCTCCACAGCGGTCGCCACTGCCAAATGAACGCCCCAAATTGGAACATATGTCACTCCTGGAGCCCCGTTCGCTTGTCCGCTGCTACACGCCTATTTTCTAATTTCCAGCTGACATTTCCCTTAGTGAAATAAATGAATTTGCTCCGGCGGAGGCCCTGCTCGGATTAAGGGGCTGTCAGAGCCCCACGAGCCAAACAAATTGTTGCCTGCAGCCCACCTCGCCAGCTGCATTCCAATGGGGGCGGGCAGGGGAGGGGCCGGGGAGACCCAGGAGGAGCCTGGGCTGGTTGGGAACGTGGCTCAGTCACCACTGGCCAGGCGAAGACGGGATGTGGGGCAGCGCTGCGCCGGGAGCTCTGGTGCCACAGGAACCAGGGACAGGGAATCGCATAGGATATGAGCCTTCGGGAGAGGAGGTGGGGTAGAAGAGGGCCCTGGGCAGACTTCTGGAGGCAGGGTCCACGGGAGGAGAGGGAATCCTGGAGAAGTCCCAGAGAAGGGCAAGGGAGAGTCCCCACCCTGAAGCTGCCTGGGAAAAGGGCGGGCCAGAGCGCGCTGGACTCACTGCTCAGCGATGATGTAATCCCCCGGCAAGGGGGTGCAGGGCACCCCAGCCACCTGCACGTGGTGGGCGATCTCAGAGAAGTCCAGGCCCAGGTTCACGCCATGGATGGTCACTCGAGTCCCTCCTTCAGGTGGTCCAGACACCGTCAAGATCTGCGGGAGGGAAATGGGATCACAAACCTGCGGGGCCACAGAGAAGAGGCAGCGGTGCCCTTGCCCTGCCCCGGGGAGAGGCTGGGGGACCCCGTGCACACCCGGAATCTGGGGGAACGGAGCATGTTTTCCTCCACCTCTTAGCCTCTCTAGGCTCCTGACATCATCTCGTTTTATAGGACTTCCTCAGTTCCTGAGGTCATTAATTCATTCATGCGTTCGTATACTTAAAAAAATTTTCAGCAAGGCCTGGACGCGAGGCAGAAAAACCTTATTTGAGATGTGTCTCTAATTCACTAGCTGCCTGATGGTCATCAAGTCACATCATCTCCTGAGACCCCAGCTCTTAGTTGTGAAGGCGGGGATAATCATCTCTACCAATCTGGCTCCGGGGCACCGAACAGGGCATGTCCGGGAGCTTTTTGTAAAGCGAAAAGGGCTTTCTAGTTGTAATGTGCTATTAATACCACTCCTGTCTGCTAGACACTGTGGGGGTTACAATGGTGAACAGGCAGGAAATCAGGAAATTTGCCCTCAAGTAACTTCTGGTCAAGGAGAAAGCGATAAAGGAAGCCATAAATAATGCTGATGCGGGGCACACAGTGATAAGATGGATTTGGAGGAAAGCTGTGGGAGCCCAGAGGAGTCCAAGATTAGGTACTGCTTCGGGGGTGTGATGAAAGATGTGAAGTGTGTTTGACATTGTGCTCCAAAAAAATCCCAGGATGCCTGCTAGAACCATGAAAAACAAAAACTTTAGGATTTTCCAAATTTTGCTGGCTTCTCATGAGCAAGGATCATTCAGTTAGTTCCTAATTCAGTCACCAAATGCTGTCTCATTTTGCTTTGACCCCAAACAGGAAAAGAAATCAAGCTCTCTCAAGGTAGAAACGTCTGTCCAGGATTAGAGCAGGCTCTTGGAAAAATGCAGCTCTTTGGGATGGAACGGATAGAGTCCAGGGAGTAGGTTTATCCTTTGTGGTCCATACTTATCTGAAGTAGGAGGAAGTTAGACATGAACTCAATCACTGGAAGCAGGCTCAGAGTATCTTACACTAAGATTCTTGTGCAACCTGTACGTACAGTTGTAAAAAAGTCTGAGGCGCTTTTCACTACACCATAAGAAAGGCAAGACGGGGTGGGAGGGAAGGATGGAGAGAGGGAAGGGTAGGTTGGTCAAGGCCAAGAGTCCACCAGAAATCTCCCAAATGGAGCTTGGGTCCCACCGGGAGCCTCCATTTAACCCTGTAAATACTGGTGGAGCATCCAGTGGGCAGTGGGGTCAAGTGTGCCCCAGGGCAGAGATGATCGAAGGCACAGGTGAAATGCTGTAGAAGGTTCTGGAAACTCTTCCCTCCTCCCTGCCCCCCAAAAGGGCACTGAGCTCTCCTGTGATGTGAGCACCATTAGCTGTGCAACCAACTTGGCCATGAATGCCCAGGTGATGGTGGGCAGAGAAGAGATGATGGTGGGGAAGAAGACCGGAACAGGCCTCCCTCCCCGCCTGGCTGACTCCTGGGCTCTCAGCAAGCTGGCTGCAAAGCTAGGACTTGAACTCAGACCTCCTGCCCCCATCTTCTTCTGCAAGTCTTACATGGCATGGTTGCCCTCCCTCCTTGACGGGCTAGGCCATGAACTCTCTCATCTGGGGGCTCATTTCACCCAGGTCACCTTGTCTGAGGCTCTGGCTTCCTTCTCTGGGAATAAAATATCCCACCTTCTGAATAAAAATAAACAAGATTCATGAAAAGAATCAAGGGAAGGATCGTGGAGGTGGTTCCGAGGCATCTCTGTGTGTTGGGCGTGAGTCAGAGAAGCAGAACACTATGGAGACAAAGGAGCTGGCCTGAGGAAGCAGTAGCCCCACAGCTTTCCTGCCCCAGGGGGATCTAAAAATAACCCATACGGGATCTTGGCTGTCGCACTCTCCCCTGGAACCTGGGCCTCCCGGGCTCTGCGAGATGGACCCTTGTTAATGAGGAACAGGGAAGGGGATGCCTCCGTGCCCCTGCAGGAGACATCAGTCAGAAAGAATTTGCTCTGAGCAAATTCAAGTGCCCGTTTCTCCTCTGATCCACGAATGAGCTCCGCGGCCCCCCCTCCCCCAGCCACCTGGATGACAAGAACCCACCTACCAAAAAGAACTGACGAAACTGTGGTGATTGCTTTGCTCTCCTTCCCCTACTTTTATTTTTAAAAATACATTCTTTTGCTCGCTGCAGTTAATTACAACCTTTCAGAAAAACTGTGAAACGAAATCCTTCTGGAATGCCTAAAAATATTTCCATCTTGCAGGTAGCATGTGGGGATTGTATTGTGGATGTTCAGCAGCTTTGGCAGGACCCGTGAGGCAGCCTCCTCCAGCTGGTAAATCATCAAAGGGTCCCCTTCTGACATTCAAGGGTTGGGGTCCGAGATATGACCGTGGGCCGTGGGAGGGGCTGCAGGTCCATCTGCCAGAACAGACTTGCTCAGAAGCAAGTGCATGTTGCATAAACCATCATACTGTTTACAGAAGAAAGACTTTTTTTTTTTTTTTTTTAATTGTTAGCAAGTGTTGTAGTCTTGGCATGAAGACACGTGTCAAAGAGATAGCTAGTTTGGGGGGTGTGGAGACACCAGCCTGATCACTTGTAAGCTAGCTAACAGTTGCTGGAATCCAAACCTGGAGAATGAGAGTCCTCAAGGGTTGTTGGAAAATGCCTGGGGGCTGCTGGGGCCCTGGGGGTCTTATTCCCCATACAGCACCTAGGGTAGGTGGCAAAGGGGTTTGGGGTCAAGGCATTAAGCAATCAGCATGCCCTAGGGCTTACGAGGGACACAGCTTACATCTTCCTTGCTTGAAACAAAACCGATGTGTAAAAGTCAGGATTTCCCAAACACAGCTGAGGTGGTGAGCATTTGATTTGCGCAAGCATTCCCCCGGTCTCCATTACTGATGACTTCCAAATCTATATCGTCGGCTCAGACCTCTCTCCTGAGCTCCATATCCATATATCCAATTGCTCCTGGACATCTCTACTTCCACATGTATGTCCCTCAGGCCCCCCAAATTTCACCGTGTCTAAAAATGAACTCTTAATTTTTCCTCCTTCTACCCCCAACCTGACTATCCTCACAGATTCTCTTTCAAGGTTAATGGGATCACTGTGCACCCAGCCAGGATCCTTGCAAGCACCTTCACCTGTCTCCTTTCCTTCACCTACCTACCACGTATAATAAATAACAGTCACCAAGCATTCTCAGATCTTATTCCCCAGCATCTTCTGAATCTGTGCCCCGCTCTGTGTTCCAGGGGCGGCGATGAGCAGAGCCCCACCACCTCTCATTCGTACTAACTGCCTCCATGGTCTAACGTTAGAGCTAACTTCCTCTTGCCACCGGGTGACCTTCATGAACACATACCTGGCCAGGTGACTAGTTGCTTGCTCAGAAAACCTTTAAAGGCTCTGACCACTGTCAAGGCAAAGTCCCTAATTCCTGGCCTGGCACTCGTCCTTCAAGTTCTTCTTCTTTTTTTTTTTTTTTTTAAGATTTTATTTATCTATTTGAGAGAGGGAGAGCACAGAGGAAGGATGAGAGGGAGAAGCAGACGCCCCACTGAGCAGAAACCCCGATGCAGGACTTGATCCCAGACCCCGAGATCAAGACCCGGGTAGAAGGCAGACACTTAACCGACTGAGCCACCCAGGCGCCCCTCGTCCTTCAAGTTCTGATCTTTGTTACTTCTTCAGCCACATCTGCTGTCTTATACTATGTCCTGTGCTCTCCCCAGCTTAAAATCAGAGTGAGTCAAGGTGGAGGTCTGGGCTCGGGTGGGAGGGAACAGAAAAAGGTATCCTGTCAGACACATCCCCTAATACCTGAGGGCTTCCAGGGGACTCGGAGAATGAGTAGAAGGGCCTTGACGTCTAGGTGGTGGCGTGGGGTGGTAAAAACCCAGGCCTCCTGCTTTCCTTGTGTCTCCCAGGACCAAGTACTGGGGAGAAGCTACAGAGGGCAGGCTTGATGAAAAAGGACTTACTCTCCAGAAAGTAAGTGAACAGGATCTTTTCGGATACCGCTTCAGACCAGGCAGCTGTGGGGTCCCTCGTCCACCCTAGAGATTGCCCACAAACAATCTTAAAAGCAGCATTAGATTGTAGGGTGCTCAGTATAGCATCTGCAAAGCTTGGTTCTCTTGGGAGAAGGACATAGGTCTATAATGAGGCAAGTTGGTGGAGTCCCCTCCTTACGGAACTACAAAGAGGGCTTTCAGATCAGGAAGAAGTTGTGGGGCTCCAGGGCAGGGGAGAGCTAGCCTCCTACAGAGGTGCTGGTGAAAAAGCAGGATGGGAGTTATATAGATGCCTCCCACCCCCAAAGACAGAGGGGAACCAAGACAGGGCTGGGATGGTGGTCAGATCCACATATCCTGGCTTCCAGTTTCAGAAGGCCCTTGCTGCTGGCTATTCTGGGAGAGGGAAGACAGCCTACCTGATACTCCGGGAGCACCTGCGGCAGGAAGAGAATAAGTCAGACTTGAATCTGAATGGTAGCCCTGACACGTATGAACAATGTGACCTTCAATCTCAGTGTCCTTATCAGAAAACAGATAACACTACTTCCCTCCCAGGGATGTTTTGAAGGTTAAGGAAGACAACATCTGTAAAGTCCCTAATAGGACGGTGGTTTAGAGAGCAGGTCTTGACAATTGGCAATTTCCTCTCCCGAGTTCCCCCTGCACCTGCGCCTTCCCAGATCATGACAATGTGGGATGGTGGCGTTGGTGGGGAGTTTACAGAGGCTGGAAATCTTTCTGTCTTTCTGTAAGGAGGACACAGGGACTGGGGAACTTAGATGCTGGCGTGACGGAGCGGCAGAGAGAGCTGCCCACGGGCTGACTGGAGAAAGCCTGAGAGGTGTCCTACAGCCTGAGCCTGTCCATGCTGCCGAGGACAGGGCCTTGGCTTTGGGGGATTCTGGGCCCTGTGCGGAAGCAGACTCTGAGCCAGACATCACCCTTTCACCCAGAATAAATTTGGGAGGACATTGGCCCTGTCTAAAATGGTCTTCATTCTTTCCTCCCTCCCTTCGAGCTGTTTCTTTTTCCCTTGGCGATTAGCCATTCTGGGGTAGGCAAAGCATCGCACAATGAACTCAATGAATGCTTCCAGGAAAGTAATTCTGAATGAGACACCCACACAAACAAATGGCTTGACAGTGTGGGATGTGTACGAGTGTGTGTGTGTGTGTGTGCGTGTGTGTGTGTGTAGTGAGGGTGTAGTGAGGGTGTGGAGAGAGGGGGAGGGGAGCTGGAAACGTGAAATCAGCTGAGATCTTTAGATATTGATCATTTCAGCCCCCATGCCGCTCAACACGTATTCTTCTGTGGACCAGAAATCTATCTAACTTCTCCTCTGTGGACCTCAGAAGTAGGGGATGAGGCAGAGAAGCGCCCAGAAGCAGCTGCTGTTGCTGAGAGGGGGGTGAAAAGGGCTATGGCCCTCCTATGTTCTATGCTGACTCCCGCTGCGCACTCCCGGCGCACCTCCCCAGAGCTCCGGTTTAGCTCTCTCCTGTACTACACGTGCTCCTGGGGAGAGCTAAGGGTCCCCAGGGCTATAGGGTCTAAAGGCGATGTGCATTTGACACGCTGCTCCCCGCACTGGCCAAGCATGTCCACTGACAAAGGCCTACTTCTGCAAGCCTCTGCTAAAAAATGCCTCCCCCGTGAGGCTTTCTCCGACCCCCTGAGGCTGATTCCGTAGCATCTTCTCCTACACTCCCACTGTCCTTTGTGAATGCCCCAGAGAAAGTAATGGGCAGGCTGGGTTGTAAACTGCTTCTTTTCTCAATAAGATAATAACTATCTTGGGACAGAGACGATCTCACTTTTGCTTAGCAACCTGATACTTAGCACACTGCCTGGAACACAGCAGCCTTCCATAAGTATCCCCAGTTCTCCGTTACTGGGAAACGCTGGCTTCAACCAGACCGTAGAGCAAACTGTGTTCCATAAGGACGGCTGGAAGAAGGGAGCTCTCTATGTGCGGCACAGGAGTGATGTAGTATTTTAACATCTGAATCCCAAGAAGTTCCTCCTGCAATCTCTCTTAGTTTCATTTAAGCCAGTTTCTTGTGCATTCCTCATTGAATGGATGAGTGAACAGCTGTCCCCTTGTCAGACATCTCCAGTAATGAAGCCACCCCTGGCCTGCACTTCTGCAATTCTGTTAGCCTTTTGTCGGAAGCTCTTGTTTTCTAAACCCTTTGATCATTTCAGATGCTCTTCTCTGGACCTTTGGACTTCCAGGCATCCTCTGAGAGTGTAATGACCCAAAGTAGGCTTGTGGCTAGTGCAGAGGCCTGCCTGAGGTGAGTGAGGAATGCCCATGCAGATGACTACCCTCCGCTTGTCACACACACCATTAACCAGGCCAGCCATGGGCAAGTCCCAGAGGGAGGCTAACCCCTAGATCTCTTTCCCAGGTTCTTTTATTTTTTTTCCTCCCTGGGGGTCCCTTCCCCTATTTTAGGTACCTCTCACCCTGCTAGTCTCTTCTCCTGAAAGAAACCTTTATTTGCATCGTAATGGGAATCTATGATATGACCTTGCCTGAAGAGTATTGGCTTTTTAACTGATTGTAGAATAAAACATCTGTCTATATACGGCATTCAGAAGGAGAGCGTGGGGAATGTGTTAGGGCAGAGGCCTCAGTCCAACAGCCCTACGCCCTGCTCCAGAAGCAGTCACTGATCGTGCACAGGTATATAGGTGGCTAATTCACGTCTGGCCGAGGGCTTTTCATCAGCTCATCCTGTGCCCGGATGAGTAGGCAGTAGGATGTGGGATGAGGTTGGCCTGTGTTGATGGTAGGGGACCAACTAGTCTCCTGCTGGGCCCTCTCAAAGCCTCCCAGAGCCTCGTGTTGGGAACCACTTCTCCATCTACCCAGACCCCACCTGCCGGCCGCGCAGCCCCACTGAGTGCCGCCGAGCTCCGGGACACCCCAGCCAAATCTGTGTTCCTGCCAGACTGTGTCATGTTTGTTTTCCACCGTGGGTGCTGTGACCTGGAAAGCAGCCGCCGTGATGCTACACTCGCCCTGATTCTTGCAGCCACTAACTGAACAGTTCGGAGGGAACTGTGCCACAAAGCCGCCCAAGGGCGGGAGCTGATGCGGCCAACTAATTACAGCTGGGGCGCTCGCTCCAAAGGGCTGCACCGGGAAGCGGAGCCTTGGAGGGTGGCATGGGGGGGGCTCCTGCAGGGCACGGGTTCCAGGGGTCAGAGGAAGACCACTCCTTGGCGGGAGCCTCACAAGGCCCGGCTTCCATCCTCGCGCCCCTGGCTTCCTCGGGTTGCATCTCTTGCCTGATAGACACGGCGGGAGTGAAGATGGACACTGAACACTGGTTCCTGGTTATTGAAGATTCTGATAATGCTGCCAACCATCATTTATTTCATTTCCTTTATAATAGCATATTCTTATATCGTACTTATAATGAACCAGGAATTGTGCCAAAGGCTTTACATATTTTATCCCACTTAGAGCTCAAAACAAGCTGCGAGGGAGGTCCTATTATAATTTCCTTTTTACAGATGGGGAAGCGCACCCAGAGAGGTTAAGTAATTTGCTCAAGTTTACATAGTGAGTGGCAGAGCCCACCAGGTCCAGCTCACCCGTGCTTCCAGCCTCCACACGACACTGCCTGAGCTGACCATCCTCTTGCCCCGGAAGAGACCCCTCTGTCATCAGCCAGGAGAACTCATGCCCTATCCTACTGCTCGGGTCCCCCAGCCCCTCTCCCCGGGCTGAGGCCAGAATGTACGACTTTCCAAGAATCTCTGCAGTTGGCTCTGCTGGTCCCTGCCATGTCTCTGAACTTGTCAACTTCCCCCTCCCCGCTCTCTGTTTCCGCTCCCCCTGTGGCTGTGCACACGCCCCACCCCCCGCGGCCTCGCCCCCCCTCTCTGTCTGTGCCTGTCCAGTCTGATGCCTGGAGCACGGACGGCTGGCTTTTTCTCCTTCTTGGCAGCAGGCTGGACGAGCGCTCCGTGCCAGCACCCTTCCCCACTCCAGCCCTGTGGACTGAGAATTCTGGTTTCCTAAACGAACCCAGGAAAGAGATGAAGGATGGTGTACAGTCACACGCAGGGGCTCTGGAGTCACGCAGCTGCAGCTTCACTCCTGGTGCTAAAACTTACTAGCAGGGTGCCTTTGATAACGTTGTCACCCCTCATAATGCCTTGGTTTCCTCATCTGTGAAATGGGGCTAATGATCCTTGTAGCTCTGACCTCATACAAGTCGTTATAAGGTCTGCGTGAGATGATATGGGTGCTGAGTACAGTTCTGGGTGCCCGGTGAGCATTCAGGGAAAGGTAGCTGTTATTTTTATTATGAGTTTATGATGAAGAGGTCTGGGCAGAAGCCAGGCTAGCTGAAATCCAGAGGAGAAGTGGCTGGTGTGGAGATGGTCCAGCATGGCTGCCTCTCTGATGGGCCTGTCCGGCTCTTTCCGTGGCTCCAGCAGGCTGTCAGCACCCTAGCCTGGGTTCTTAAGTGTACAGGGGAGAGACTGCCATCAGAACCTCCCAGAGCAGCCAAGGGAGGGGGTCCCAGAGAAGGTGCTCCGGGACGGACACCCCCCAGCTGATGGACATGCTTTGTTAGTAAAAGCTCCTGTGTCTGAGACTGGGATCAAGAGGGTTCCGCCCTGAGTGGCCCCCGAATCAGGACAAGCCACTGAGGACAAGTTGCCCATATAGAGGCAGCTAATCTTCTTCTGACTCATCTACTTAGTCCTTCCCTGTTGCTTAGAGTTCTCCTGACTTTAGAGGGCAGTGGGGCCGACTCTGTGCCTGCACATTTTGAGGCCATCCTGGTGCTTAGCCAGAGACACCTTGGATGCTGGATTCAAGATGGCCAATGGTCACATTCCTTTCCACCTTGGGTGTGTATGTGTGTGAGCACGTGTGTGCATACGAGTGTGCGCACTCTTCAGGGTGGGCCAGAGCCCAGCTGACGTGCTCTGCAGGGATCTCTGGCCTTGGTAGCGCCAGCTCTCGTACCCGGCATGAACCCTTTGCTGGCTCTGTCCTAGCTGATAGTACATTCAAAACCTAACTGTTATCTCAGCAGAGTAACTCCATTATTCATCCTGACACCATCCCCCATTAGCTGTTTGTTGCAGTGATGTTATATTAATGAGGCCTGCAAATAAATGAACAGGAGATCAGAGTGCTGACTTGTTTCTCAGGAAAGCTGGGTGACATATTTATTTATTTGTTGGGAACTTTGCAAGCGAGTCTTTCTGGCCCTGGGCAGGTGGCTTTTGGCCTTTCCTGCAGAGATTTTGTGCAGCCTTACAGATAAATACTTGTAAATGTTCAACTCCCCAATTTCACGAATGCGTTCACAACTGAGAGAATCCAGGAAAGAAAAAAATCCACTTTCAATTATTTGGGCAAATGGAGAGCAGAAGGAATGCAAGAGCAATGGATCATCTCCAACAAATATTGTATCAACTGTTATTTTTGCTTGGTTTTAAAAAGCAATGCACATGGTTTTCTACATTTGGTTTTCTTTCCCAGTTACACATACCTAAGACAGTATTAAAGAGAATTTATGTTCCCTGAGCATAAACTAGTGAGGGATTGGGCAAGTTAGTGACATTGAAAAATTCACAAAGTAAAATCTACAACATGGTCAATGGACAGATGAGTGTAAAACCAGCCCCTCTACGGCCTGGCATCAGGCTGGCCTTACTGGGCAATGTGGCAGGTGAGTTCAGAAACACATAGGAATATTCTTTGGTACCAAATGGTGATAGGTTCCTGGCCAGTCCCTGAGAATGCCAACACTGAAGATTTGCCCCTTGCATTTCAAGTCTGCTTTGCTTATTCTTCCCCCCTGACCTCTATCATCACCTGTAGGTGTGAGCTACGTAGGCCCCATCCTCTGGGCTCCCATTAGCTTGAAAAGAACCAACCACCAGCCTCCATAAATTCCAACTTTCACCTCAACCCCATCACCCCACTGATAGACACAACCAGAAACCAATCGGATCAAGTCTGATAACTCTAATAAACATACAAAATTAAAGTAACCTCTATCCTGTACAGGCAAGAAGGGGGTCACCCTAAGTTTAAACACACCCCAAATGCTCCTCCTGCTCCCCCACCACTCATAGGAATAAGCGTAGACCTAATTATGTCTAGGAAGACAGGTGAAGGTTACCTTAAGGCTCAATACAAAGGGTAGCCAATGCTCCCTGTTTTTCTGGCCTCCCCTGGGACCTTCCAAAAGAATTCTGATCCTGGGCACAGATATTTTTGGTACACTTGCAGTGGAGTGAGGTGGAAAAGTGTATAGCCAGGGAAACCCCTCCCCATCCCTCTGACCAAGATGGCTGGCATGGTATGGTGGGGAGAGTCTGCATTCTGGAGTCAGAAGGCCCTGGTTTTGAATTCGTTCTGCCACTAACCAAATGGGTGACTCTGGGCAAATGATTTACTTCCCTAAGCACTGTTTCCTCAACTCTTAAATGAAGATAATTCTGGGCATCTTGCAGGATTGTTAGCATGAGTAGGTATGCAAAGGTCCTGGTGCACAGTAGAGTCTGGCTATTATTAATACTCCCAGAACTAGGATGTGGATCATGTCTGTTCACGTCCCTGGCCTGAGGTAAGTGTCCTCGTTAGGTGTCAAGACCTGGGTCCCTGCTGTAGTTCTCCTTCTAAACAGAGACAATAGCAAAGGGTGTAGATGAGAAATTTCTGTCCTAGGTCCTTTGGAGGAAGCAGAGTGGCCTGCAGGGCAAGCAGATTCCAGCCTCCTCCAGGTGCCCCATGTTCAGGGATAGGCTGGGGCTTTGCAGTGAAGGACTGCACCCCCTGCCTCCCCTCACAGAACTAACTTATCCATGTGATAGCTTCCAAGCCTAGCACAGTGCATCGCATGCAGCAGTCACTCATTAAATGAATACTTATTTATTGCAATGCTCTGTTATGGGTTGAACTTTATCCTCCTCAAATTCATATGTGAAAGCCCTAATTCCCATTACCTCAGGATGTGACCTATTGGGAGACAGGTACCTTTCCCAGAGGTAATCAAGTTAAAATGAGGTCATTAGTGTGGGCACTTATCCAATATGACTGGGATCCTTATTTAAACAAACAAACAAATCAGAGACAGACACGTGAAGGAATGTCATGCAGAGATGAAGGCAATGCGTCTACAAGCCAAGGAATGCCAAGACTGCTGCTTTCCCAAAGCACCAGAAGTGAGGGGAGAGACATGGAACAGATTCTCCTCACAGCCCTCAGAAGGGCCCAACCCTGCGGACGCCTGGATCTGGGACTTCCAGCCTCCAGCACTGTGAGACAATACATTTCTGTTGTCTAAGCCCCGTGGACCAACACAGTCACTTTGAGTGGAAACCTCTGTCATGTGAGCCCTAGAGCCCCTCGACCCTTCCTATATTTTTCTCCCCAACCACATATTCGGTGTCTTTTTCCCTTTCTGCCAATGCTGCCCCTTCCCAGCTCAACAGAAAATGTTGCTTCTGGGCCTTCCTTTCTAGCGGGTGGCTTGTAACGTCTTCCTCTCTGAGGCCCTAGCAGTTCTGGAAGCACAGCTTCCAGGTGGGCCAGGCATCTCACGGCCTCTCCAAAGCTCTGCACGTCTCTTGTCCCCGGGGTTGAACAGGTGACACATGCACAGACACCGGCTGACAACTAGAATGGGAGCAGCCTGGGATGCCTCCCACGCAGGACAGCATCATTATCACACCACGGGCTGGCTGAGAAGGAGCGGATGCTGGGTCCTGAGGGGGGCTCGAACCTGAAGTTTATGCAAACTGAGCAATTCTTACATCGGCTGTAAGACTTGTCCTCCATGAAGCTGCCACAGGAGGTGGGTCTCTAGGGGTGGGCTTGGTTGCCATGGAGACAGTTGGGTGAGAAGGGGTTAAGGATGAACACAGCTGTTCATTCAACTAAGCTTGAGCCCACTCCTTTCCCTAATGCAGAACTCATTCGAGGTCACGCATTGATCTCCCCGCCCCGGGCAGTTCCGGACCCCATTTGTTTCCAGCATTGGAAATTCTGCTGCCTCCTACAGCCAGCACCGGCCACCAGAGAACCCTTCCCCTTTCATCCCCGAAGAAGGATCTTCATAGTAAATGGCTCTTGAGATGGGCTTGCACGGACTGGGTACACATTTTGAAGGCAAGGGCCAGAGACAAGGGGGAGGTACGTATACAAGGGCACGGATCCCATTGAATTCTGATTATTAAGAAAAAGATCTATGCCAATGTCAAGGAATTAAGCCAAGGTAAAAAAAACGAGCTAACTCTTCTTAAAAGTTACTTTTAACAAATGATACATTTTTGGTAACAAATGTCAGAGAGGCACATGAGGTCCATTCTTCCCATTACTGGTGATACTAACTTCCATCACTTGGTAAAAAGCAGTGTCTACCAGGTTTATCCTCTGTAAAGTTTCTGTTTTTCTTGTTGAGATTAGTACATATCTTGTGGGGAGATGGCTTGAGACTATATAAATATCCTATTTTTCATCATACGTTCACTTACTAATTTTAGTATCCATCGGCCTTTCTTCCTGAAATAATTATTACTGTGAATCTTGCCAAATGGTGATTTTCTATTTCCCTAGGTTCTTTAACATTTTTGAGTTAGAATTCTAGTAGAAGAGCTTCCTCCCTCTCCCATGAATTATTTATTTGTATCAAGAAGGAGCATAGATTCTTATTTTATTCTATTGTTTATAGTCAATTAGTATCACTTATTTTCTTACTCAGATTGTCCCAGATTTGGCTACTGGCGCCAAATCAAGTTGACTCCTGTGCACTTTTGACATGTACTCCACATTTTTGTTAGTACACCTTGCCATGAGAATATCACGTAAATTAAATTGTGAGGAGACAGCCATCTTCAAATCGAGGGATATTGTACAAAATAATTGTCCTGCACTCTTCAACAGCACTAAGGTCACAAAAGACAAAGAAAGACTGAGGACCAGGGCACTCAAGAAACACACTAACAGAACCTCACATGTGACCCCGGGTTGGATCCTGGATCAGGAAAAGGGGGACAATCGACGGGATAATCGGCACAATGTGAATCAGGCATGTATATTACATGGCGCTCTTGTACAAACGTTAATTTCCTGATTTTGATAATTGTCCTGTGGTTATATAAGATGTTAATTTGGGAGAATCTGGGTGAAGGGTATATGAAAGTTCTTTGTACTATTTTTGTACCCTTTTATAAGTCTAAAATTATTTCAAAAATGAAAAGTTAAAAAAAACTGAAGATGACTTTTACAAGGGAAGGAAGGGAGGTTGAGGGTAGGAGCCGCAAACATGAAAGGAACTATTCCTGATCATAGTGGGTGAAATATTCCAGGCCTGGGTCCTCCCTCCTGCATGTCCTGTCCCGAATGATGGCCCTTCATGGCTTGAGAGACAGCATGGGTTTGTCTCTCTTCCCTGGAGAGGCTCTTTCATTTCTCCACAGCCTCTACTTGAAGAACGCCAACAGGAGACCCCACTTGCTTAGGGCCTCCAACGCCTGTTGCTGTGTTCACTGGGAAAATCAATTACAGCCTAATTACCTCCAGGGGTTAATTAGCATCATGTCGCTTGGGTGTCCTCTGTGAATGGAGCAGCCCGTCAGTCTACGGTCAGTGAGCAGGGGTGACACGGAGGCAGAGATTTCCCAGGGACAAGCCTGCCTTAGGGCTGGGAAGGCGGGGAGTAGACGGGGCCGAGGCAGCAGCTGAGGCAGGGGGAGGTGAGAGGAGCTGATGGAAGCGAGTCCCTGCCTGATTTAAGTTACCCTACGCCACAGGTGCAGAGACATAGAGACCGACAAGTACAGCTGCAAGACATACAGGGCAGAGCAGGTTCCAGCAGTTGCCGGAAATCACTGGCATCAGGGAGAAGGCATGGAGTCCTGAGCAGCTCAGGGAGCTGGCTGTGTGAGGGCAGGGGTGGGGGCCCCACCAGCAGTCCCTGCAAGCACTTTCGCGGCGAGATAAAGACACGGGATGGAGTCAGTAGATGCTGTCACGGGCCACGTCCAAGAGTAAAATGAAATTGAAGAAGTCTGATCTTTGAGGGGCAGTGTCTCCACGCTCACCGTATCTTCCCACCAGGATGGATGAGAACCTAGCTAGCAGGAGACACTCTCCCACTGCACTGTGCTTCCCCGGGGATGCCCTGCCATGTGGACGGATGGCATCTTCCTGGTCTACCTTAGCTAGGAAGGCTGGACATCGAGGAAGGGGGAGTCCTGCTTCTTGTGCTGTGTTACTTGAGCAATCAGAGACTTTATAAGTAGTTCTCTAATTCCATAGATCTGAGCTTAAATACCAGGTCTGCCACTTATCAGCTGTGTGAACTGGGGCAACCACGCCTCTCTGAGCCTCATTTTCTTCACCTGTAAAATGGAGGTGAGAATATTTACCTCCCACGGTGGATGTGGGATTAAATGAGACGGTGCCAAGCACACTGAATAAACATCAGCTCCCTCTTCAAATAACCCATCTGTAGGTTAACAACACTCATTTGATCTTGAGGGTTTTCTTTCTACGGATCTGAAGCTTCAAAATGATCACAGGGATGTTTGAGAAGCTTCTCAATACTCTGTGACATAGGTGAGAGCCAAAGGTGCTTTCTTTGGCTAGTAAGGAAAATGAGCCAGGAAGAGGGGCAGTGCATCCACTCGGGGAAGAGGCAGAAAAGGAGCAGCCCCTCACTGCTTTCTTAAATGAGCAGACCACAGTGCTACCTGCCCGCACCTTTATTCCCAGTCACCATAAGGAACGTGCAATTAGTTTCAAAGCATAAGTGACATCCGGTGAATAGGGAGCCGTGAAGAGTGATGAACACATAATGCAACCAAAGTTAAATACAACTGTTCCTCTCCCAGGCCATTCAAAACCCGAGCAGCTGCTTTTTCATTCATCATCTATTCATCTGCCTTTGCAATTTGCTATTCAGGAAACATCATTTATTTTTCCAGGATAATTAATTACCTATTTCTTTCCATTAAAATGCACAAACAAATTGGGACAGAGAGTAAATTCTTGGGAAATGGCATGGTGGCCAATGTAGTGCCTGCCTTTACTTTCTTCTTCTGCGTTCAACTTTGCAACTCGGAGCTAATTGCGGCTCCTGAAATCACATTTCTGCTGAGAAAAGCTAAACCTGCTCTCTGAAATGTTTACCCACCACGCAGCCAATTTCCTTGTCCCCACCTGGCTCTGCCGGCCTGGCAGGGAGGGTGGGCTGGCTCTACCTCCCTTGTGTGCACGCGCCCACGCCGACGTGCAGGTGCATTCACACACTGGCCTGAGGACACACATCCATACGCTTGTCACTTACACCCAGACGCGGGCCATCGAAACGGCCGAGAGAGTCTTCCCACACCCCACATTAAATGTGCACTACACTTAGAAGAATTCTTCCATGTGAACTCCTCTCCCGCTGCCCACCCACCCCGGGCCGGCTCCTGGCCACGCTGCCCCGCTCTGGGAACTTTTGGGACTCACCTCGGTGATTTGAGGGTTGGAGCACTTAACGTTGTGGCTGGACCAGTCAAGCCAGGGGCTGGAGGGGCTGGTGCAGTGCTGCTGGAGGGTGCACCTGCGCTCGCCGCTGCACCAGCCACACTCGAACTTCCGGTCAGCCTTCAGGCAGAGGCCGCAGCTCTCCCGCTGGGCCGCACACTTGTAGAGATGGACTGCAAAGAGAGGGGGCGACACAGCGGGATTGGCGAGGGCTCCTCCCGACCGCGCCTCTTCTTGGAGGCATGGCGGAAACCGTCCCCGGCATGGGTAACACCAATGATCGCCATCATCCTTGCAAGAATAACTGATGGAGGACAAACACTAAATTGAGCCTCTTCATTGCTGAAAGGTACTACAGAAAATGTTATTTAAGAGTTCTGGCTCTAAAGCAAATCATATCAGGGCTTTGATGGTGGCCTCGCTACTTCCTTAGCGATGTGACAGAATGTCACCTCCCTGAACCTCGTTTACTTAATCTATGACATGAGGATGATCGTTGTTTTGTGGGAGGTTTGAGTGAGGTGCTGTGTCTTAAGTGCTTAGCACAGTGCCCGTAGCATACCTGATGGGCCCCACAGGCTTATTCTCTTTTCTTGGAGGTCACATGACATTCTTCTGCACTGTCTTTCCTACTTGGGGCCCTCATCACAACAGGTAAGGACTGATTTCCCCATTTCAGGTAAAAATGAAGCTCAAAGAGGTATATAATGATTTTTTAAAAGATTTTTATTTATTTGAGAGAGACAGAGAGAGCACAAGAGGGGGAGAGGGCCAAGGGAGAGAGACCAGCAGACTCCCCACTAAGCGGGCTCAATCCCAGGACCCCAAGATCATGACCTGAGCTAAAATCAGACTCTTAGCTGACTGAGCCACCAAGACATCTCAATATATAATGACGCTTGAAGCTTGCTAAGGTTAGTGCCCCGAGCTAGGATGGTGCCGTGGCAGCTCACTGTGCTGCTAGACTGTAGATCCTGAGAAGAGAGAGGCATGCCGCCCATACACTGGGGACCGGGTGGTCTGGGAGAGAGGTTAGCTTGGCTTCAAGAAAGGCCAGGTGGCTGGCAAAGTGTGGGCAGATCTGAGAAGGAGAGAGAGTCAACATATTCCTGTTCATAGCCCCTTCAGTGGGGGGTGACATTCCCACAGAGGACAACCTAGCTACTTAACAGGTCACTTGTGGAGTCTGTAGACCCTTGGCCTTTGCTTTTGTCTCTTACTGACTTAGAAGCCCGGGGCACGCCAGGCTGCAGAACTGTGTTTTGGGAGCCTGGGACTTCATTGGTGCCTACTGATGTTTTGAATTCAGAATCCTGAGTAGAATTCTCCAGAGGTAGAATACTCAGAGAGTCATTTTCAACTTTTCTGGTCAAGCAGACATAAGCTTTCAGGCCCGGGGGGTGGGGCTGGGGGCGTGCCTGTGCTGGAGATCAGGTACAGGCCTCAGGGGAGGGGCATATTTTTATTCCTCTATAGGTACTCATCCTGTTCCTCTGCTCTGTCAAGTGTCCCTCAGTCCCAGCTGCAGGGACTGCATTTAAACGTCCTCATACCCAGGGCTGGTAGAGGGCAGGAGATGGGAACCTTAAGATGAACAATTACAGAGTGAGCATTTATTAACATGCACAAATGGTGTGCACCTCATCTGGTCTTCATGCTGACCCCAAGAGGAGAGCATCCCTTCCCGCATTTCACAGGGAAGGAAACTGGAATGAAGGCAGGGGCAGTATGTAGTCTGAGTTCCCCCGTCTATAAGTGAAAGCGCCAGGATTTGATCCCTGGTTTCTTGGTTTCTAGAACCCAAGTCCATAAGTACCGTGGCTGTCTCCACCCACCACGGTGCACAGCCTCCAGAAACACCTGGGCTCTCAGAGGCACGAACATGGAGATGGTGCTACCCGGGCACTCCAAGATGTTGAGCCACCAGGGAGGGCTCTCACGTGACAGGCTGGATGTGGCTGTTTTCCTCTGTGCTCTAGGTGCAAAGGCCACCTCTGGGAACCAAGCCCAGATCCTCAGAAGGGAGGATGTCTATCTCTCAGCCGTGGGGAAATTGGGCCAGGGTATAAGGAGACAGAGAGTAGAAATCTCCCTGGTTCAGTTTCTTTCTCCCAGCCTAAGTGGTGTTGATTTCCATGCCAGCATGTAGGTGGGGGCCTCTGGTGGCTCTGGTCCTCTGTCTACGTCCATGGGTGACCCTCAGGCCGAGGGAGAAGCTGGGGCAGCCCTAGCTACTTCAAGTGTAGTGAGATGTGGCTCATGGTGTGAGGAGAGGCGTCTGGAGGGCAGAAGGCTTGACGTCCCACAGTGTCCCGAGCTGCTGGAAGGACAGTGGTGTGGTCCAGCCTGTGAGCTCTGAGCCTGGACATCCTTGGTTCAGATCCTGGCTCTTACTTTCTGATTCAGCCTGTTTTATTTCCCCCTTTCCTTTTTCAGCTTTATTGAGGTATAATTGACAAAAAGAAATCATAGGTATTTAAAGTATATACTGTGATGATTGGATATACATATACATCATGCTAGGGTTCTTCCCATTTAGCTAATTAACATATCCATCATTATATATATATATATAGTTTCTAATCACTATATATATAGTGATTAGAAATATATATTTAGGTTGTACTCTTTTAGCAAATTTCAATTATACAATGCAGTGTTATCAACTATAGCCACCGTGCTTTGCACTAGATCCTCAGACTTTATCCATCTTATAGCTAAAAGTTTGCACCCTTTTAACAACCAACCCCTAGCAACGACTTTTCTAGTCTCAGTTTGTATGAGTTTGACTTTTTTTTTTTTTTTTTTTAAGATTCCACATACTTGTCTTTAAAGGCTGGAGCACCTCGTGAATTTGCAAGTCATCCTGTGCCGGGGCCAATGTTAATCTGTGCACCGTCCTGATTTCAGTATATGTGCTGGAGAAGTGAGCACTCCTGGTCCATTTCTTAAACTCTTTGGGTCTCGGTTTCCTTATCCATAAAATGGGAATAATACTAGTACACACCTCTCGGGGTTCTTATAAGGATTAAAGAAAACAATCTCAGAAAATCACCGAGGGAGGGCCTACCCACGGCGAGTACCTGTCACATTGCAGTTGCTTTTGTCCCTCTTGCTGCGCGGAGGGTAATGCCTACCTGGCACGTGGGGGGAGTTGCTCGTGAATTTGGAGGACGATGAACGAGGGTGGCCCTCATGGAGTTTCCCTCCCGGGTCAGCCCAGCTCCTTGCTGAGCTTACCTGTAACAGTTGTGGGCTTGCATCCTCCTGCCCGTCCCCCTCCCCACCCTAGAACCAGGGGCACAGCCTCACAAACCTTTGTGCAGCGATGGGACCAAGGACAGGGGAATCAGACCCTAACTGGAGACAGATCTCTATTTCCCTGGAAACTGGTAGGACGTTCCTGCTTGCTGCTTTCCTAGGTCAGGTTCTACAGATACTTCAAAGTCTTCGGAAGCCAAAGGAAAACGTGATGAGCCGGCAGCCGCCTGGCGGATGCTCTGGTTGTAATAAAACAGGGTTCCCAACAGGACTCCTTTGATGGCTCCAAATGTTGCTTTAGGATCCTCTGAAGAGTTCCGCTGACAGAGGGAGTGTATTATTCATGGCACAGCGGCTGGCCGGCTCTGATCCCTCGCCCCAGTCTTTCCCGGGGTCAGGAAAAGATCAAAACTCTACCCGGAAGTAGCTGCTCACCTTTCAGGTCCTGCGGGTTGTCGATGATGAAATTGCCATTCCACACCACAGCGAAGTCCACGGCCAGGTTGCTGATGTCCATCCCATCATACTGGTACTGCGGGGAGAGGGGCAGGGGGTGCATGGCTCGCGAGGCTCCCTATCAGAGGGGGTCAGGGATGCTGCGGGCATCTAGGGGGACCAGGACTACAGCAGGAGAGAAACCAGGGGCTCTGGCTATCTCTGGGCTGAGAAAGGAGCAGAGGGAGAATCTGGGGAACCCCATTTGCTGCTGGAGTGATGTCTATGGCACCCTCCCCCTGACTCCCAGTCACTAATGCCAAGCGGATCCCACCCAAACCCCTTAGTGTGGTGCTCAGTGCCTCCCGTAATCCAAATCCAAACTCACTTCTCTAACCTTCTCTTCCACTGCCCTCCTATAGAAAGCTCTGAATCCACCTGTCTCCAGACGCACCCGCCCCAGTGCCTCTCTGTCTCCATTCAGCTCACATCTCCAAAGGAACGCCTCTCTCTCCCTAGGGCCTCCACCCTTCAAGCAGCCTGTGTTCTTCTGGTCCAGCTCAGACTCACCTTCCCCAGCGCGTCTTCTCTGACATCCCTTCCCCAAGCCCCAAGCTCCCTGTCCCTCGGCATTGCCAGTTTCTGTCCCTCGCTTCCTGAGAGCCGCTCTGCATCTTTTCCGTACAAGTCCAGTCTCTCTAGCAAGTCCACGTCCTGCTGTGCAAACCCCACCAGAGCCTTGAGCAGAACATATGCACAACAAACAGGGCTGCAGCAGTAGGTGGGCTGGGCACCGCAGGGGTCCTCTGGCTGCATGTGAGCTTTACTTTGGCCAAGAGTCCATTAGGGAAAGAGCTCAGAGCTTCTGGGCACAGATCTGACCAGGCCGACCATGAAAGGCCTCAAGCTGTGGCCAGGAGTCCACTCTCCCATGCTGGTCTTCAGAAATAGGCTGTCTGGTGGCCCGGCCCCTGCCCTGCCCCTCGGTGAAGAAGGCCTCTGGGAATCCCCTCCCCAGAGACCTGGCCCGCCCTGGCCACTGAGCTCTCAGGGCAGGCCACGTTCCTGTCCGCCCTCCTGCCCCCGGCCCTTCCTCCCGCTTCCTCCCTTTGTCCTGGTGCATTTCTTCCTCATCCCACCTTCGCCTTGTGCTTGGCGGCCTTCCACTGATTACAAATTCTATCAAGCGCCTGTGACCTGGGAATCTGACAGCCCCCTGATAAGAAGCCCAGATTCTCTTTATCTCTCCCAGGCGAATTAGCTTCCCTCAACACCTTTGTCACATCACCCCCCATCTCCAGCTGACCCCCCATAGTCAGAGACAGGCGTTAGCAGATAAAAAAGATCTTCTCTGGGCTAGTATTATAATTAAACACCTTGTGCTTTCTGTCTGGCGTGCGGGGCTGGTTTAACCCTTGCCACTCTTGAAACTCACTGCTCCCTCCTTCCCCCCACCACCTCCCCTCACGCCATTCTGCTGCTGAGCTCCTGGCCCGCCATCCTCTGCTTTATGCCTAAATGGCGACGGCGGTTTGCAGGGGAATCCACTGGCTTTGGCTGCAATTTCACCAAAGGCCAAGAGGTCTCTCTGAACTCAGGAAGAGCACAAAGCTCTCAACTGATGCCAGGGGTTCCTCGTGTCACTCGGCTTCCTCTGTCACCACCAACCTCCTCTGCTCTGGTTGAGGGCTGCTGGGTGCCGGCACCCTCCTCTGTCCCCGGGGATGTGGGGTCAGCCTGTGGACCGGAGGGTTCTGGGAACTGGGGCAGATGAGGCTTAGACCTGGGCACAGGTGTGAGAGATAACCCTGCTGTGGGCAGGGCTCGAGTGTGAGCCCTCTTACCGAGCTGTTCTGGCACTGGACGCTGGAGCTGTTGAAGCGCAGGGCGGGCACGCGGTGGACTGCCCCCTGGATGCTGAGGACGCACTCATAGCCTCGCTGGCCCGACTGGGGCTGGGGCAGGTTCCGAGCCTTCAGAGTGATTGGCTTAACCTCTCCGACTGGTATCAGAATTTCCTCTGTGGGCACCAGCTGGGGACAGTCCTGCGGGAGCAAGCAGAGAGATGCCATCTGTCCCGACTCACACCTTCCTCTGCATCTCAACCGGGGCAGGGGGCCGGACCCGGGGGCCCGGCCAGACCCTCTTGCACCCGGGTGGGCTGCCCACGAGAAGGATGTACCTTGTTTAAGGGGCACGGGGGAGTCGGCAGGGGAAATGAAATCTATCTCTTAGCTCCTGGGGCTTTGATATTGTCATCCCCAGCCCACACGTTGTCCCCGATCTGGTGTGCATGTTACAACTTAGGAATTAATTTCAAAGCGCCGGTGTGTCAGGCTGTGGATTTTATCTCCTGCCACATAGATAAAAGAGGCCCCTGTGTGTCCCTCTCCCTAGCCTGGAACGCCCACCTCTCAGTTTCATCCCCTCCCCAGCTCCTGTCTTCCTTGCATGGTCCGGCCGGAGGCACTCTGTTATCGACAGCTTCAGCTTCTCCTCTCCGGCTGAGTTGGCCTTTCCAGAAGGGGGATCAGCCCTCCCGGCAACGCTCTAAACACTTGCTTTGGCTTTTTATCTCATTTCATTACCAGGCCCTGCATGAATGCCAAGTTGCTTCGGAACACAAAACTGAAAAAAAGAAAGTCTTGGTGGGGAAGGGCTGTGGGAAGGGCCATGAGAGCCCAAGGAAGTGAGAGAGCCAGACTGATCTTCCCGAGTTCTCTTCCTAGATGTTGCTTCTCTCCCGAAGGTCAGGTTGCCACCTTCCTGAAGCTCTGATCCCTGGCCCGCTCTCTCCCTCGTGGGAAAGACAGAGCCCAGCAGCCTCTGTCAGTGAGGATGGTAAGGGCCAGCCATCTCTGCGTGTGATCATTTCCTGTCTCCCAGGGACCCACTGCGGAAATTCTTGAGGGAGGCGCCTGGCTCGGCATCCCCTTCCCCTCTGCAGTGGTTCTCAGAGGGAGCATTTGGGAGCATTTGGGGCTTGATGTAGCTATCCTGCTGAGGGGTGCTACTGGCATTGGGGCCGGAGCTGCTGAACTGCCTGTGAGCTGTGGGACAGTCTTGAACAAGGAAAACTGTCCCCATCCCAGGGCTAAAGATGCTCCCTGCTAAGAAGCCGCTCATGACACAGGTAGTGTCGAGCAATGGACAGCCTCAGAATTGGGAGGAGACCTAGGGGACCCCAGTGGAAGGCTGAGGAAGTCTCTTCTCTCCTCTGGGCCTCAGCTACAAGCCCTCACCACCTGGCCTCCGCCTCCTTCTTCTCCGGGGGCGCTCATGCATCCTTCTTCCCCCGAGGCTCTCATGCATCCTGCTCCAGCCATCTGGGACTTCAGGTGAATTCTGGGGCGGGGGGGGCGGGGGTTGTTCCTGACTCATGGGCCTCTGGTCCTTTAAAGATGCTTTTCTCTCTACCAGAAACACTCACTGCCAAGCCCTGCCCCCTTCGACCTCCTAGCCCCTGCCTTAGCCCCTCCGTAGCTGAATGCCTCGTAATTAGCCTTCAAATTCAGCTCTGCAGCTCCTTTTCTGGAAAGCCGTCACTGACCCTTTCCCTGCCCTGGCCTTCAGGATGGGTTATGGATGTTCTCCCATGATCGCGTTTAGCCCTCAGAATTGCAATTGCCTGTTGACTCATTGTCCTCACTGGTGTGTGAGCCTGGAGGATCAGGCTGCATCTCATCCACCTCAGTATCCTGTCTTTATCCCAGTTCCTGACATGTCTTGGACACTTGGCCATTGCTCGTGGGAGGGTAAACAGAAAATGAGAAAATGAAGCGACAGATGAAAAGATTGCAAACTTTCTCTCCACCTCCGGCTTCCTACATTCTTCAGAGTTGAGGGGAGAGCCCTGCCTTCTGGACACCAAGAGACTTGAGAAGCAGTTTGATTCCAAAGCTGGGGTTGGAAATGGTCACTGCTTCTGGAGTCACATGATTACTAAGTAGGCCTGTCCAAATCTAGTAAGGAATCCTGAGAATTTATGAAACGCTGGGGAAATTTTCCACAGAATCTTATCGAGCAGGACCTGGATGAACTTCCTGGGGTCACTGGTGCCCTCTGTCACCTGTAGGGCGACTGCATGTGAGGACGCCTAGCAGACAAGGTCTCTAAAAGAGACAGGATCATAAGGCAACCCCGGAGCAGATGGGTCCCTGTTTAGAAGCTAGTCACTCAAGCTGCCAACTCATAAACGCGCTCTTTACTGCACTTTTCCTTTCATGCCCTGAGGGCACGCTTGACAGTCTTTCATATATTTATAGCCAAGAAAAAAAATGAACACCACTTTAGGGAAACCCAGGTATCCTCTGGAAAAGGAGATACTACTTCCTGTTGGCAGCTAAAAAATCCCCCTAGTGTCTAATAAATTAAAATTTTAATTTAGACTAGAAATAAAGCTGAATTATAAGGAGGGTGTGTGTGTGTGTGTGCGTGTGTGTGTGTGTGTGTCTGAGACAGAGAGAATAAATTTTCAGACACAGAACTAGTTGATACATTGTAAGTGATGACTTGTTGTTTTTCATCTCTAATGAGCTCAGAGAACAAATTCAAATTTTAGCAGCACAGTCTTAAAGATGTGTTTCTGGAAGTATGATGTCTTGCGTTAGTAAACAAGATTGTAGGATCCTTTTAACTTTGACAAATTTACATATATAACAAATATATTTATATACGTACTTACTGTATCGCATGTTTATTTACATATAATACACACATGTGTGCACATCCTCATCTTTTTGTCTGGGTTAAGTCTGATCCAACCTGGAGGTTAGAGAATCGTAAGAAGACACTTTATGAGTACTCCTTAGGAGTTTTATTTTTTTTCTTTTTTGAAGGGATTCTAAAATTTTAGAAAAGGGTTCATGATCTGCTGTTTCGGACTTTCTGGGACTAAATTTAAAGACAATGATTAGGAGCTTCCCAAATGCCGAAACAGGTTCTAAGATTGCCTCAGTAGAAACAGATGTCTTATCCTTTGTTTTTGTTTTTCTTCCTTTTTTTTTTTTTTGGTTTTGTTTTGTTTTTTGCTATTTCAGGCTACACGGAGTAGGATTCTTTCTTTTATTCTCTAGGGTAGAGGAAAGAAGGGGTTGGGGGTCAGGTGTCCTGTCTTCTTGGGAAGCAGGGGAAGATACAGAACGCTTGAGTTGTGAATGGCTCAGGTGAATATGTTGATGAGGGAGCAGCGAATCCTGGGTAGCAATGGCAGTAGTGAAGGCTGAGGGCAGATGCAGGAAAGCCAGAAGCCCAGAAAACTGCCAAGTTGTGGGAACTTCAATGCCTCGGGGCCTTGAGGAAGGCGTTGGGTTTCATCAGATACAATGAGGCCACTTACAATCCAATTGTTTCTTTGAGCGCACGCGCGCGCGCGCGCGCACACACACACACACACACACACACACAGTTGTTGTCCTAAGAATAAGAACACAAATGATCACGCTATGCTTTTCCTGCAGAATGTTAAGACGGTTGTCAGTGTTAAAATGCCCATCGCTATTGCTGGTCTCCACTGTCTTTAGGTCATCTTACTCCTCTCTCTGTCTCTAGGCCAACTTGGCAGCAGGATCACCTCCTTGGCAGCAATCTGAGTTTCTGTCAAGATGAACAGATGTCCTATTTCAGAATATCCTGAGGACGGGGGTAGTCTGGGGAGGAAGAGCCACGGCTCCGGGGAGGGCAGGACTCTGGCGTGGGAGCCCCGCGTGGCTCGCGGCCACATCACCCACTCTGCTTGGCTGTGCTTCTCAGCTCGGGGGACCCTTTGGCCCTCGGAAACGACTTCTCCCGTGTGGAAATGGCATTCTCTTCACCCGCTGGACTTCAAAGAGAGAAAGCAGCCAGTATCCTGGGAAGTTAATCGGATTTATTTGGTTCTATCTTTCCCCTGGGACAGGACGTAAAGAAGATATTTATGTATCTACATCTCACTAGGCCTGCTTTAGCCATGGAAGGAGATGAGCTTTTAGAGCTGAAAGCCATACATACTCCCGTGCACGTCTGCTTGCTAACACCATGTCACAGCTTGATCTGGCCCAGGGAGGCAGAGATTTGGGGGGCCCCATCAGAGATCGGCTGTGCTCTGCACGGTGGAAAGGTTTGGCTCATAACCCTAAAAGAGCTCAAGAGATGGTTCAGTTGAAGTTCAGTTTCCTCATCTATAAAATGGGGCCAGAAATACCTGACAGGCCTAGATGGCTTAAAAGAGGCCTATGAAAGTATGTTGTAAGTGGCAATAGACTGGATTAACAACATGAATATGACTGTATTTCTTGTGTGTGCATGTGGGTGTGTCCGTGGGGGGGCACGACGACGCAGGATCAGAGGATGTCGACTTCCTCATAGTCAGCCTGGGGAACGTTTTACTCTGAGTCATGCTTTCTGCATGTATCTGATGGTCTTAGGAAAATTGCTTAACTTACCTAAACCTCTGTTTACTCATCTGTAATAGAACCCATTTTATAGAGATTTTATGTCTATAGAAAATGTTGCATATACAATAAGCACTCAAGAAATGTTCACTACCAATATTTTTATTTTGAATTAGGTACTTTCTTGTCAAGCTTAAGTGTGGACTTGGTCCATCAGACCTCTGGAAAGAAGTAGGCAGATTTACCTCATGTGCTGGCTGGCCGTGTATCTGTACGTGGGGACTCCTGACCCAGATTCCATGGGAGCCTCCCCATCTGGGGAGATGGATTTGTACCAGTCCCTGCATACCCCAAACCCTCACAACCAAAGAGCATAAAGCCAAATTGGAATCCGGCCGGCAAGTGTGGCTGTGGCCATGGAGACAAGCAAGCTAACTGGCTCTGATTTTCTGCAGAAAGCATACTGTACTCAGCTCTTTTGGATGCCGGAGTTCTCTGTAGCCTTGGGCAAAAAACCTAAATTTTTAGCATCTTGGTTACTACATGTGTCAAATATGAATTATGTGGAACTGCAGGTCTGTTTCGAGAATCAGTTGAGATGCCACATGTCCGTGACTCTGAATCTTTAGACTCATTTGCGATGGGGCCCAAGAATTTGAAAAATTTTTTAAAGATTTTATGTATTTGCGAGAGAGAGAGATCACAGAGGCAGAGGGAGGGGGAGAAGCAGACTCCCCGCTGAGCAGAGAGCCCGATGGGGGGGCTCGATCCCAGGACCCTGGGATGATGACCTGAGCTGAAGGCAGCCACTTAACTGACTGAGCCACCCACGTACTCCAAGACTTTGAATTTTTAACAAGTACCCAGGTGATGCTGATGTTACTGGTCCCCCTACCCTGACATACATGCTTTGAGAACTCTTGGCACATTTGAGAGAATTACAAACGTGTGCTACAGTCATGTTCCGTATACATCAATGGAGCTAATCAGTTATGTATTGTTTCAAGGAAATGGACATAAAATTTTGATTCAGAGTTAGGGGGCCCTTACTGGATGTATGAAAGAGATATTCTAGGACCCCCAAAGAGGTACCTAAGGGATTTCCAAACCCCAGAAAAACCTAAAGACATCAGATCAGACTCCTAATACAGTAAAGAACACCTCACCCAAGGTGGACATGTGTGCTTCTGCTGTTGCCCACATTTTCAGGAATGGGCTCCCCAGAAGCAGAGCTTTGGATGGAAAAGAGCAGGGCCTGGGAGCTATTTGCTGGGAAGGGATGAGCGAATGGCTGTGGCCAAGAGCCCTGGCAGTATTTAAGGCAGCTGAGGAAGTGGCCCTCACAAGCTTGCTGGGAACCTGAATCGATTTTCTTTCCTGGGCGAAGTCAGGAGCCAGACACAGACCGGACTTCCACCCCCGACCTCCAGAGAGCCAAGCCCCAGGCCCGCGTCAGGGGCCTGTGCTGATATTATCAGCAGTAGGAGAATGGCAGTCCGGCCCAGTCCCGCTCAGGAGAAGCAGGAACGTGAGCGGGGACGAAGGGTAACTCTCCGTCCCAAGCAACAGACATTCAGGAAAGAAAGTGAAACTAATAGGGGGTGAGAAGCCTTTGGGGTTCCCCCCCCAGGCCTCCTGCGGTATTCACTCAATCCGAGTGGCCGGGTGGCAACAGCTTCTCTTAGGCCCAGCTCTCTGGAACATTTCGGTCTCTCCCCCGTGGCTGAGAGGGAACCGTGTTCTAGTGACTTCTAAAGGGCACGAAGGGAGGCCGGAATGTTTCCAATTAGCCTTCTGGCCTCCACACCCGGCAGAGTTTATTTGTCTTGCTCTGTGCTCCACTCCTCCTGCCCTCGCTCCAGCTGCAGGCCCCTTTCAGGCTTGGCTTTGGGTTTCTCTCTGCTCAAGGGGGAGCCCCTGGGAGAAAACGTTCTCGTCTAGATCTGCACTTCTCTCTCTCTCTCTCTCTCTGCATTTTGTGGTCAGCCTCGCTTTATTTTATTAAGGAACTTAGAAGTTTAGAAGTGGCCCATGTGAAGGTCAGTTTCTGAGACCCTTTATCACCATCTTTTCACGGCCAGGCCTTTGCCTCTGAGCAGCCCCGTCTGTGGCTTCTGCTGTTCCTGGTCCGCCTTGCCTCCCTTCGCCATTCTTCCGTCAACTCCCCAGCTGGGTTAACCACCCTCCACTCCATACCCGCAGCCCTTGGGTCCTATCCTCTGAGTAAGAAGACTGGCCTGAAAGCAGTTCCATACTCTTGCACAATCCCAGAGCTGGGATTAATTTGCAGTGTCCACTAAGACCAGGGTAGATCTTTCAGGCCAGCTACATCAAAGCACACCAACTGGCTGGAGGGAAATCTTTTTCTGAAAGGTTTTCAGGGCACTAGATAACTGTGTCCATCACGCTGGGGCACCTGCAGACGGCCTGTCTTAAATACCACCCGTGGGTACCAACTATGTTTCTCTCTTTCAAGACGGGCCCATTTTTACATTTTTCTGGCTGAATGTAACATGTATTATTTCAGAAACTCAGAATAATTCAAGGCCACGGGTGTGTGTTTGAGAAACAGTTCAAGGCCTACTATATTCTTATTTAATTTTTTTTTTTTTTTACCTTTTGAGGTATAATTGACAAATGAAATTGTAAGGTATTTAAAGTATGCATCATGATGATTTGAAATATGTATATCAAGGTCTACTTTCTTATGTTTATTCATGGAAACAACTAGCATTTCTATCAAGATTAGGAGACACAGAAGACTCTATTTCTTCTTTTCTTCCCATAAGACTCTATTTCTTGAAATCATGGACAAATGTATCCAAGGAACCCTTCCTATCAATGGCATTTGGGTAAAGTGGCCATTCCTTCCTTCTTTCATGCATGCATTCTGCAAACAGTCACTGAAGAAGACACTGAGGATTTAAAGATAAGATGTAGCCCTTGCCTTCAAGAAGCTTCTAGCCTACTGCAATGGCAACAGGTGTATGGAAAGAGTATAGTAAAATATGCACATGCTATGCTGTCGCTTATTTACATTTGCCGATTTTCTAAAAGGTGGAAGAAGAGGGGAACGTGTGTATACACACATGTGCAACTTGTATGACTACATAGGCCTCTACAGTCGTTCAAACCCAACCTACTGGCCATGCTGCAGTGTGAAAAACATTAAACACGAGAAAGGGAAATTGACCAAGCAGGCTTCATTTTCCTAAGGCATGCTGTGAATGTGTACGAAAGTCAACATCAGTAGATAATCATTGGATGTGATATTCCTTGGAAAGACAAGCAATTTGATATTTCACGGTGTTGATAACAAAGGTGGGTTAGGCCTTGGGGATGGAACACTGACTGTATAATAAGCTGGGGCTTTTAGCAAGGCCTGGTTCTTTTCACCAGCTGAATTTCCTTCTCTTTCTGGAAGGCCACCCACCCAGTCATACATCAGAGTCAAAGAATCATTGAAACTTGGAGTTGGAAGAGAGGTTGTCATGAAAGAATGGTTGAGAGTGAATGTTCTGTTGAATCAGACTGTGTCTGCAGCCAAGCAAAGGGCTTAGACTCAAAGAATCAATGTCATTCACTGCCCTCTTCCAGACAATGGAGTCTGGTTGATTGGCTATGTCCTCAGCTTTTAGTCTCAACCCTCAGTTCCCCTCAAGCCTTTGAATGTAGAGAGTCTTAAGAGTCTAGAAGAGACAGCACATTTCTCTGCCTCTGGGGTATTTTCTGCCACTTTTTTTTTTGCGTTTTATAATAATGGGGCTTACTAACATATAGAATCTCCGGGAAGAAGACCAAGATGGGTCAGGGCAAGGAGATGGCCAAGCCACTGGACTGCCCATCTGAGAAGGGAGGGCCACTCAGACTCACTGGGAAACACCACCATGCCAAGGTGAGCCTTGCTTACCTCTGAAATATTGATCCGGCCCTCTTGGAAGGAGCAAGTGGTGGGGTCGTGAGTGCAGAGGTTCCGGTATTTGCACCAATGGCAGCGGAAGGCGCTGTTGACACAAGACAGGCACCTGCAGGGATGGAGATAGTAAGAGGCAAAGAGAAGGGAGCAAACAAGGAAGGTAAGGGTGCCAGGTAGCCCATATGTCATGATGGAAGTAGGTTACCCTAGTCTCTCTCTCAGGAGGGCTGATTCGTGGGGCATCCCCCAGCATGAGAACTGTGGATTCTCCTTTAAAAGATGTTCTTAGGACCAGAAAATTGAAAAAAAAAAAAAAAAAGAGTCCAAAGTAGAAATAATGTAACATAGAGCAGTGGTGTTCTAGAGCTGGCCTGCATCAGCTCAGAAGAGCTGATTATTTACCTTTCCAGGAATTTTCCAAGTGGTTGGCATCGTGTTTATAGCTTGAAATCAGCCATGGACAGAGTATTGACACCATAGAAATTGGCAAATGCTACATACTAGGTTTTTTTTCTTGATTGCTGGTAGTTAAATATTTACCAGCATTCCACCACTTATAAGAGAATAGCTTGGAAGACATAAGACAGAAAAGCATGGGGATAGAAATTGGGCAGATAGGATTCCAGGCTTGCCACTGCCACTTGGGTCACCTTGAGTAAGTCACTTCACTTTCTGCATTGGAAGTTCTTCATCTGTCTGTAGTAAAACTTTCCCGTCTGCTCCACAGGGCTGTTGAGCATCAAACAAGATAATGTGTAGGAAATGGTTTTGAAAGGTACAATGTTAAATGTGAATGTCACATTTGAGCCTCAACGACTAGTTCAATCACCTGTGTCTCTGGGCTTTGGGGGAGTTAACAATATTAAATGGCAATTTTGTCTCACTCTCCAAGTAGCCAGGCATAGGCAGTAGTATGTGTGTGGCTCGCGCATTTCTTGCCAGGGTAAGCGCTTCTCTCCCTCTAGTTTTACCTGGGGGCTGTGTGTGACCAGACCATTAAAATGGAGTTGGGTTTTGTAGGTGGGGTTGGTCTTCCTGCTCCTTGCCAGGCTCCCCTAATCTAGCCTTTGACAACTAGACCAACCTGGAAGGGACACATCCGGCTCTGCGATCTGGCGCCATCTGGTGGGCATTCCCTTTACATTTAGGTGGATGGGTCTCCATTCGGGGGTGACTGGCTAATTTGCCACCCTGTTTTGGGTGCATTAGCACATCTACACCTCATCTTCCCCATGCTGATCAATCTTATCCCCTTCCGGATATGCCCAAAGTGATTGTATTTCTGAGCTTAGGCCAGACTGACTGGTTCTTGCTAATATCTTATGATTCAGCAAGTAACTAATGAAAATGGACCAAGAATGATGAGATGGGGTTCTAAGCCTGGCTTTTCCACTGGCTAATTTTGTGACCTTCACTGCAGCACTTAACCCTTGTGGGCCTCAGTTTACCATATTAAAAGCAGCGGACTGAACTTGATTCTGTGACTTTTTGCTATGGATGCCAGGAGTGGAGTAAGGGTAAGACAGTGTTTAGCAATAAAATGGAATCTTTGCTGTCAAGCAGACCTGCCTTTTTTTTTTGGTTAAAACTTGCTGCCTGTGACTGCATTTCTGTTGCCATAGCAATGCAAAGTGGTGACATCACACCGAACTGCCATGGAGATGAGGATGCTCTCACAAACAATGAATTCCATCACCACTGTGTTGGAGTTTAGAAGGAGGTTGGGAGTTTCTTTCTCCAAGATGCTTGCATTTTCCCCAACAGGGTTAGCTGGGAGTGGGAAGCCATGGTTAGTGGGCAATTTTATTTCAGCTTCTGCACTTACTGCCCTGCCCCCACCCCAGGCCATTTTTACTATTTGTCCTGTCTTTCTCAGCACATCTATTGACTTATCCCAATGGGGCTCAACTGTGTCTCCTTTCTTAACTACTTTGGAGATCCTAGAGTCCCAGCAGCTGATTCCTGTCATAAAAATCAAGATCAGAGGAGGTGAGGCTCGGAAGGACTGACTCACGTGTCTCTTTTAATGGCTAAAGATTCCTTTCAGGGATAGCTGCAAACAGACCTCTCCCCATGTGGATTGCTGAGCCCCTCTTGTCCATAGCCTGGACCCTACAGACATGATGCCTTGGAGTCATGTAGACCTCAGAGTATTCCTGTCTTAGGAAATGGGAAGGATGGGTCCATAGACTATCCCCAGAGATTGCTCCCTCTGGTGTGGAGTTGTTGCTTGATCTCTCTCCTTGGGGAATGTTCATGGGCACTGGGCCAGTGGCCTTTATGTGGCCCTATTATAGAGACCTAGTTCCCTCTTTCTAAACCAGGCGGTATAGAGTTCTCAGTTTGTATGGAAGGAGTCTCAGTTTCTCTTCCAGTGAAGATAAAAACTAAATACGGGTCTCTCTTCCTGCCCAGCTGTAGAAGTTCTTAGCTTGTGGGCACCAGTGGTAAGTGTCCCACTGCTGGAGATGGCTGGTGAGGTCAGCTGGGCTCTACTCAGGCCCCTCTAGAGGCTGCTGGTTTCCCCCTCCTCTTTTAAAAAGCCAAAGGCTGGGTCTGGGTCACAGTGGCGTGAAAGTCCCCTCTCCCCCTCCCAGCCCGGGGCCCTTAGATCATGTCCTCCCCTGGGGGCTGCTGTGTGCACAGCTGCCTTTACCTCTGTGTCCCTCTCCACTTGGTCATGGAGGATGTGTCTAAACTCTATTCACTGTCAATCTCTACGTTCAAAGCCACCACCAACTGGTCTAAAATGGAGAACTTTTCTTATTGTCCTTGGACCACGACCTTCATCTTCATGTCAAACTTTCTTTTTACCATCTTAGCTTGAGAACTGGGGGTAGGGTTGTAGAGGGGTCAGGCAAGGGAGTCTGGATGAGATCAGAGGCTGTGGACAGTGAATGCCATTCTGTTTAATACAACTGAATAAACTGAACAGAACTGAAAAGGAACATTTATGGAGAGCTCACGCTGTCCCAGACAGTGTGCCAGGTCCCTTGGGGAGACTGAGAGGTGAAACCAACATGACTGGAGCTTAGAGAACCCCCCACACCCGTATCCAGGCCCCAGAATGCTTACAGTTGGTGGGCACTACAGTTGTAGAACTTGAACTCGGTGCTGACAAATATCTTCCCAGTCTCCTTGGATCTCAGCTGCAGCTCTAGCCCAAACCAGTCTGGGGGAAAAAAGGAGAGGGTAACAACCTGGGGGCCCAGTGGAGAATCTGAGGGTAATCCATGAAGCCACTCCAGGGCTCTCTTGGGGCACAGACGGTAGATGAAAACTGCCTGAGGGTCCCTTTGGTCCCGTTGAGACACCCGTCACTGGGACCCAGCCACCCGCACACCCCCTCTTAGGGGAAACTGCATGAATCACATCCCACAGAAACCCCTGCTTTGGTCAGGCATGTTCAGCTACTGAAAGACTTTCAGAAATACCAGGCCAGAACCCCTCAAACCCCCAGTTCCATGGAGAGACCGCTGAAAATCACTGGCTGGAGCCACTGACATTCCTTGAAGGGAAGGGAAGTCTGGAAAAACTCTCTGCACATGGTGAAGACTTAACCCAAGTTGGAGCAAGGGATTTCCTTCTTTATGACAATGAGCTTTCAAACTCAAACAAGTTATATAAGCCCATGTTTAGCATCTGCGATATGAAGGCTCAGGCAGGCAACTTTGGCGCTGGTACTCGCCACCACATCCCCCGCGCCCTCCACTTGCTACCCCTTCCACTGTGTACTCTACTGTTGACCATTCTGGTAGGGCAGCCCCTGGCATGTGACTTTCATGGCGCTCACTTCTTACCTTGATCAAGAGGGATGACAGGGACATCCTTGGGCCCTGGTGAGATGCAGATGACCTGGCTCCCAGACACCTGTCCCTCTACCTCAGTCAGGTTCCCAAAGGCACAGGAGATGCCCACAGACAGGTCAGGAGCATCACTCACAACCAGGTTGAGCTGTGGGAGGAGCAAAGAGGCTCAGGAGCAAAAAACGATGCCATAGGAAGAATCCTAAGGGCTCCGGAGACCAGAGCTCCAGGCCTGGCCCTGCTGTGGCCTGCTTGTGGACTAATGTCCCCTGAGCTCATCTCTAAGGAAGGACATTGGTCTAGTGATCCTCTGGCTTTGACACAGAACAATTATAAGAGTGCAGAGTCAGTGGGTCTTTATTAATATCACTGTGCATTTATTTTTCAGTCTTGGCCAGCATCAGAAAGGACTGGGTGAGGGGACCTAGAGGGAAAGGTACCAAAATCCACCTCAGACCTCATCATTTTGACATGAAACCATGACCCTGGAAAGCAAATCACGAGCTGAGCCCTTTGCAAACAAGCCTTAACACTGACTTACCAATCTCGAGGTTTACCAGGTTGGTGGGAGACAGCTAGCTCCTCAGCCTGGCTATGATTCAGGCGCTGCTTATCAGGATGGCAAGTGTCCTAGGGTTTCTGCCCCTCTGTCCTCCCAACCCCAGGTGCCCTGCTTGCTGACAGCCCCCCTCCAGTAGGGCAGTGGCTTCACAAGGAGCTGTGGGGACCAGAGAAAGCAAAGAACGTGGACACCAACGGCCCGGATGATATCTGCTGCTGCCTATGGATTCCAATGATCTAGGCCAGCACTTTCTGGCTTTTTCAAGTTTGCATACCGTCCTTTGAATGGTAAAAATACCACTGACGGCCAGAAATGAGTTTGTTCGCAATGACCACAATAGAACATCTAAGCGATATTTGACACAATAGGTAAAAAATGCCCCTGGCTTCCTCTAGCAACAGGGGGTGACCATAAGGGTTCATGGCAACAATACCTGCCCCTCCCCAGAGCCTTCAAGTTGGGAGCCACAGTGTAGGTAGGTCTCCCATTGTCTTCCTACCAACACCTGGCTGTATTTATTTGCAGAGGTTTCTCACTCACAATGAGTGTCACCTAGCCTCTCCAAACATTTGCTTGCTGCTGAATCCCTGCCCCAGTTTCGTTTCCATGGGGCCAAGAGACTTAGGTACAAACTCCCCTATTTGTTCCCTCGGCTCCATGGGAGCCAAAACCTCCTGGTGGGGATGAATGAACAGAAATCTTGGAAGGTTCATTAACTAATTAACATCCATAAACACTCATAAAACCTTCAGAATGAAATAATCGTGCAGGGCCTAAGGACATGAAATATTTGGGGTTGTACCTCGACAGGTGGTTAAGGGCTGTTTTATTCTCTTTAATATTCTCTTTAAGTACATACCAACTGTGACTTAAGCCTCAGTCTCTTTGTCTCTGTCTGTCTCTCCTCTCTCTTTCTCTCTCTCTCTCTCTCTCTCTCACACACACACACACACACACACACACACACACACACACACAAAGGCAACTCTAAGGTCTCTGTGAAAAACCACATGAATGGAGGAATGTAAATAGAGCATATAACAAACAATGTGTTAATTTAGTATCGGATTGCACTATGTTGTAGATGCTTGTTACTAAATGCAGAATCTAGATTTACAAAACAGATCAATGGGTAATGAGTTTGCAGGGAATACAGAGAATGACTGTGCCCTTTACAATAGGAGCTACCATAGGTTTTATATAAACACAGTTTCCTTGGAGCATTTAAAGTGTGATCCAGTGACAGATACACGAGCAAGTGTTGAAGGAACACATGCACACCACGTGTGTGTGCTCTGTGCTCCCCCACCAGCCCCTGGGATACGTTTCTTACCCGCCGGCTGTGTTCAGACACTGAGATGCTGCTGGGATGCACCTCGAGGCTCATGCACTGGCTGATGCTGGCCGCAAATCGGTTAGGTTCCCAGGCCCTCTGGCACTTGTCCCTGCGGGAGCACCTGCCACAGACAGAGATGCACAAGAGGTCAGGCCTCTGACACCCATCTGTTTGGCTCCACTGTCCCCTGAAGGTGGGGGGTTAAGAGGGGTTTGCTGCTCTGGGGCTCTTGGCTTGTCTTCTCATTACACTTTTCACTTACCCCAGAGGGCCTGGGTGACTCCCAGATGGTCCTGATCACAGGTAAACACAGACTAAGAGGAAGTTGGATTAACCCCCAATACGAGAGGTACAGTTTAGACATAAAGAATAGCTCCTGGGGGTGCCTGGATGGCTCAGTCGGTTAAGCGTCTGCCTTCGGCTCAGGTCATGATCGCAGGGTCCTGGGATCGAGCCCCGCATGGGGCTCCGGGCTCAGCCGGGAGCCTGCTTCTCCCTCTCCTCCTTGCTCTCGCTCTCTGTCGCTATCTCTGTCTCTCTCTTTCAAATAAATAAATAAAATCTTAAAAAAAAGGGGGGCGCCTGGGTGGCTCAGATGGTTAAGCGTCTGCCTTCCGCTCAGGTCATGATCCCGGGGTCCTAGGATCGAGTCCCACATCGGGCTCCCTGCTCCTTGGGAGCCTGCTTCTCCCTCTGCCTCTCTCTCTCTCTCTCTTTCCCCCTCTGTCTCTCATGAATAAATAAATAAAATCTTTAAAAAAAAAAAAAAAGAACCTCCGACTCTTGATTTTGGCTCAGGTCATGATCTTAAGGTCCTGGGATGGAGCCCTGGGTGGGGCTCCGTGCTCAGCGGGGAGTCTGCTTGAGATTCTCTCTTTCTCCCTTTGCCCCCCCCCCCGCCCCACTCCCTCACTCTCACGCTCTCTCTCAAATAATTAACTCTTTTAAAAAAAAAGAAAATGGCTTTTTAGCCCTTATAATAATAATATTAACGATGATGACTACTAATGTTATTACTCTACTCCAAAAAGATGTCAAACGCGGGACAGGTCTTCACCGGGTGGGACAGCATGCATGTGATCTCATGGCTGGACTAATGGCTCTCTGAAGGCAGGGGCCATGTTTTATTCATTGAGATATTCTCCCTGTCACATGCTATATTTTAAATAAATATTTGTGGTGTGAAATAATGCCTGGAGACAGAGAGGCAGCCCAGGAGGGGCAGCCAGGCCTGCCTCCATCGGAAAGCCGAGTGGCCGTCTCTCCCGACAGCTTCATCTCTGCCCAGGGCGGCAGGTGGGCATGGTGACGCCTGCGGGCAAGAGCATCTGGTCACCACCTATGTCACATGGGAACACACTCCAGGGCTGGTGCTTCTCCAGACCAACGAGCCCCTGACATACCAAATGATGCCACAATCAGGCAGTGATTCCCACCCAAAGTCCCCCCGCCCCTCCCCTCTTCCTTTCCAGGCACATAATGGATCTAAATATGAATGCTGTCAAAGAAAAGAATTATTGAGGTTTAAGTGAATCCTTAAGATAGCTCTAAAGTGAGCTCTTGACTGGAGCCTTTATCTCATTGACTCGCTGAAATGGCTCTTTTTTATCATACTATTTATGGCAACAGCCCTAACAGAGATAAATAGCCTTGGAGACACTAACACACTTGCAAGAACGAGGCAAACAGAAGAGACAGGAAGGTTTCAAATCCACCCAGACCCAGAGCCTCTTCAGCAATCTCCCTGGGCCCCTGCCTCCAGTCCAGCGTGTGGGCCTGGGAACAGCAAGTGGGCGCGTCAACTCCTTCCTGTTACCGAGGCAGGCCCCTGGTGGCAGGTGCGAGGGCATGGCAGGAGGGCTGCTGACCACGAGAAGGACCTAAGAGGAGAAAGCTCTGGGTGGAAAGAGGAAAAAGTTCATTCCCAAGTGCTCTTGGCAGGCAGAGTGGCTGGAAGGAGAGGTGTGCCCCAGAGGTGGGAGGGATTCCCTGCCACAGGTAGGGAGTTCAGAGGACGGAGGAAATCGGAGACTATCCTGATGTGGCTCAGTCATTCTAGAAGCCACAGCCCACCCAGACAGGAGGATGACAGGGGTGGTGTGGGGCCACCGGGAGACCCGAGCACCGTGATAGATTGATAGGCTCAAGCACAAGCTGGGGAACACGGTTGTCCTTGGTGTTGAATTAATGACAATCCCCCATCTGTAAGGGGTGTGTTCCACCTGTGAGAAGAGCCACTGGCTCAGAGGCTGGGAGGGCAGGGCAGGGAGCAAGGGAGTGGGTGGTGTGGCTGGGCATGTGCACTGCACAGGGAGAGGGCAGGTAGCCTGGGACACTTTGCATGGAGTGGGGGCAGCAGTCAGGGTCCTGGGAGGAAGAAATCCTCCTGATGAGAGATTCAGCTGGCTGGCCCGTCAGCCACACTGAGGGAAAACACATGGCTAGCCACCTCTGCCATTCCTGGGGCATCCACATCTTGTCTGACCGAAATGGCGACTCATTGCCTCAGTTCTGGCAGGAACATTTTCGGCAAAACTTCTTGAGGAGAATCTCTTACCTCCAAACCCAAGCAGGGAACCCAGTAGTTGTGGGCTCAAATCCAGTCCAGATTTTGTATCTGTGAGGCGCCTGCTTCCCTCCCTCCCTCCCTAGCCCTTGCAACACCTGCTGGAGAGGCCGGAAGCCAAGAGCTATTGTGCAGGACCCTGAACTCTGGCCCCCTGCCCCCTCCGCCTCCACCCCAAACCCGGCACATTTCACGGAGATGCGCTGCTGGCTGGCACTGAGCCACGGAGCTTCCAACTCCATTGGGGAACAGAATTCCCAGCCAGGTCCTGCCTTTGGGTTTTCACCCTCTTCTCTCCCTCCACAGCCCTTCAAATTAGGAAGTTTAAGTGTGATTTTGCATTTCTATTGAACTGGTATTCAATGGCCAGGATGTATCTGAATAGGGGTGTGAGGCTAGTTAGAATGAGATGCAGACTTCTTAAAATCATGAATTAATGAGGCCAGAAGTGTCCTCCCAAAGGTTCAGAGATCATAATAATTATTTTGATTTGTATAGCCTATTCTGGGCTTCCTTATTTCCAAAGCATTTATTATTTCATTTAATCCTCACAGTGTACCTGCGAGGTAGGCATTAGCCCTATTCAGCGCTGGGGAAGTGGAGGCCCAGAGTTGTCAGTGGACCATCCAGGGTCACACAGCAGCTCACTGGAGTCCAGATGCACACCCTCCACCCCGGCCCCCAACAGTGCGCTACCATCTGCACGCTGGTGGCAGGATGCACTGAGGAGGTTCTGAGGAAACCTAGAGAATTCTATAGTTTCCCTGGTGAGTTCTTCTGGTACCACTACCCTTGCCAGCGTTGACAAGGTGCAGACGCGGGAGCAGCCGGGAGGGCAGAATTTAGAAGTGAAATGAGAGGCAAAGGCATGACGCTGGGAAGAAGGACCCCTGCCTACCCATGGCCTCTCTTCCTGCTCTCCAACCCAGATGAGAATTATTGGAAATTCCCCTTGCCCTGGAAACCATGGTCACATCCTCATTAACAGTCCCAGGAAAGCACCTGGTCATCTGCATTCCAGGCCTGTTTTCCGAACGATCCCCAACTTACATATTGTGCAGGGCACACCAGCCACAGTGAGGGTCCCCCGAGCTCAGACATTCCCCACAGGTCGTGTACTGCTCACAGGATTCTACGGGGACCCTGGTGATCTGGCAGAGAGATGAAAGAGAGCACAGTTAGACCAGGGAGTGATGACTGGCTGATGTGTGTTCAGACTCACCTACACCTACCCACAGTTACTCTGTCACCGCCCCTAAAAGAGGTAACACTGGACGGCGGGGGGGGGGGGGTGGGAGTCAATGGCCTCTCTCATTTGTTTGCCTGGTGCAATGGGGGTACAGCTAAGGGGAATGTGTTTCTGGGGGTGGCCGGCCCAAGGCTGCTTCTTGCCTTCACCAGGGGCAGAAGCAAATCTTCCTGTCTCTATCTGCCCGCCACTCAAGTCCTTTTGAGAGCTGGCCATGTTCGTGAAAATGGTTAACTCTGTTGAAAGCCTATTGAGTGCCACCAACTTGTCTCTGAAGGGCTTTCAGCTGGGCTTGGGCTGAGACATCCTGCCCACACAGAAAACATTTAAAAAGGGAGAGAAGGAGAAACTTTTCCTATCCAATAATATTCATCGTATGCCACAGTCTCTTTACATCCAACCAAACATACCACCTGGATCCAATTATCCCATTCTCTGATGTTTGCATTCAATTTTTTCTAGTAAATCTAACATCCTTTGAAAAGTCTGGCTAAATGGGAACATCCACAGAGATGAGCTGCCTGTCTGAGTCCGTCTTGCTAGGGAAAGTGGGAATTTACAGATCAAGTCCCTGTCCCCCACCCCAAGGATGCAGCCCCAGCGAACTCCTGCCAGTTGCCCCGTGGAGCCCTGCAGGCCCTTGAGATGGGCCTGTTTGGACCCGACACCACCACCTGTCCAGCGTGTGACATTCAGGCCAGGTAAGGGGGTCAGAAGATTGAAGTCTTCCATTTGCGATACTAGGTACTGCTGCAGGTTGGGGCCGGAGGCTGCTGGGCTGCAAAACCATTTGCTGGGCTGGGGCTGGGCTCTCCTTTGTCAGGGCAGAGATGTCCCCCACCCACCGGATGTGTGATCACAAGTGCAAACCCACAACCCAGGGTCCAGCCGTATGGTGTTCTGCCTCCGGGCAGAGCGACAAAGGATCTGCCCGAGACACTTTCACAGCATCCTCCTGAGAGGCTTTGGAGTTTAACATGCTTATCTAGCAAATCTTTATCATATGTCACCACAGTGAGGCTCCGGTGCTATGTGAGAGGGAAATACCAGCCATCAGGACACAGAGCCTGCCCCGCAGAGCTGAGTCCAGGGGGACTTGGTAACTGCAAAGCTGGAGCTCCTCGCCTGGGACAGGCGTGACCTTGGAGGAGGGGCACCCAGGACAAGCTGTTGGGGAAGCAGCCGCTGGACGCTGGAGAAAGCGTGAGTCAGGGTAGGAGACAGATGCTGCAGAGACATGGAAGGGCACGGCACGCTCAGTGATTATCACAAGCCAAAGTGATCATGGACAAGTTCAGCAGAACTCAAGGGTGTAGGCCGGCTGGGGTGGGGCGAGATGTCAGGGCATGTACTCCCGGGCCAGACAATGAAAGGTCTCGTGCCCAGCTCCAGGAGGCTCCTTTTCTTCGTTGGGTGCTCCTCGTTCTTAGCGCATCCTAACAACTAATATTCGTATCGCAAGGCTTTCCTATAAGTGGGTGGACATGATCAGCTTTAAACAGCCCTAACCTCCTTTGAATAACAAAAATAGGAAATGCAGGAAGGATAATAGTCAAATCTTGCAATTCAGTTGAAGAAATTGGTACTGTGAGTGGAGGCTGGTCTGAAATACCTCCTATATGCTAGACCGAGGGTGTGAGTCCTGTGTGACCTGACCAGTTGATATAATAGCTCAAGGGGCTAATTTGCTCCTGGGCTGCATAAACAGACAACGTGTCAGGGTGGAGAGAGGACACCCCACAGTGGGGAGTGCCCAGCTCAGGTCTCAGCTCCAAGAGCGGTGTTATTCAACCAGAGGTCCTTCCCAGAAGAGTGGTCAGGACGGGGTGGGATCCAGATGCAGCATCTGAGGTGCAGCTGATGGACCTGAGATGTTTATTTAGATCCAAAAAGATGAGGCTTGAGGTGGTTTTCCAATGTTTAAAGGGCAGCAATGTAACCACAACAGGACTCATGGGTGAAAAATTTCAGGAAAGCCCAAACTAGGAAGGTCAAAGTTGTCCAATAACATCCAGCCCTCGCTTCTGCAAGGAACTCCCATCACTGGGATGCGAAAGCAGAGTCAACGTGACAGGTGTCTGGAAGACTGTGAGAGGGATGTCTGCCCTCAGAGGGAGGCTGCATTTGTCCTTCACATTCTGACCTTTGGGAGTCTATTTCCCACAGTTTACCTAGCTCCTCCTTGAGACTGTTCACGATTTCTGCCCCGAACAATTTGGTACAATTAAAAGAGACCATCCAGGGGCACTGGGGTGGCTCAGTCGGTGAGGCGTCCGACTCTTGATTCTGGCTCAGGTCATGATCTTGGGGTCCCGAGATCGAGCCGTGCGTCGGGCTCTGCGCTGGGCATGGAGCCTGCTCGAGATTCTCTCCCTCCCTCTCCCTCTGCCCCTCTCCCACTGCGCGCGCGCGCACACACACTCTCCCTCTCTCTCAAATAAATAAATAAATAAATCTTTAAAATAACTAACTAACTAACTAAAAAATAAATAAAAGCGACCACCCAGCCATTGCCATGGGCCACGGGCATCATCACATCGCCTTAAGAAGTAACCCTTGACCTCTGACTCATGGCCTGTGATCCCTCCAAGCAGCACCTTTCTGAAAGCCTGCCTCTCCGGGGCCTGGAACTCTCAGCCCTCCAGGATCTCTGTGACCCCATGGCCCGGGGAGCTTCCGCCGGCCCCCTCCAACCCGCCCTCTGAGCCCTGAGTGCCACTGCAGCCCAGGGCCCAGCCTTCTTTTCTTGGGTTCCGAGCTCCGTGTGAGTGATGTCTGCATCTGGCTGGAAATTAAAACAACTGTCTGCATTGCATTCGGCCTGTCTGTCAAAACACAGCCCGGCTCTCAGCAGCTGGGGAAGGCGGCCCTGAATGGGAGCAGTGTCTCCAGCAACAAAGCCCACTTTCACGCCAAGTGCCACGGAGATAGAGAGAACCCTGTTCTTCTCCAAACATGAAACCAATAGCACAACTATTTTTCCTGTTTCCTGGGCCCTCCTGGTGGGAATTTCTCTCTCTCTCTCTCTTTTTTTAAGGCACCGAGTTGAAGAGCAAAGTGAAACAGGAAACTTCTGGGGTGGGGGTGGTTCTAAAACTTGAATGATTCTCTCCTCTGAGATCTACTAGCCAGGCACAAACCAGAGGCAAGAAATGTCACTGGGACTGGGAAGAGACCCTCCACGTCAGATGTTTCTGTGGGTTCTCTGTCTTTTCTATATTCCTGTGTTTCCATATTCATTCATCAGCCCATATTCATTGATCACATCCTACATATAGAGAGGGGCCAGTGCTAGGCACTTCAGGGGAATGAAAGCAATTGCACATTAAAACACAGCCATCAACTTCAGGTTGCAAACAGACCCGCAAGAAAAAGACAAGAGAGTGATGTGTGCTCTAAGGCATTGCAAGAGAGCTGAGGGGATTCGGAGCAAAGAGAAAATACTTTTCTGTCTGCCGCGTCCAAAGCGACAGCCGCTAGCTTGTGTGCTTATAAGCACCTGAAATGTGGCGGGTTCAAACTGAGATGCGCTCTAAGGACACAAGATGCCCTGGGTCTTGAAGATTTTGTATGGAAACAAAAAAATGTAAACGATCACATTAATACTTTTTTTATTGACACATGTTAAAAATGAATTTTTTTCAGATACTGGGTTAAATAAAACCTATTATTAATTCTACTTCATCCCTCCGACTTCTAGAAATCTAGCTGTTAGAAAAGTTACAAGTAAACATGGAGCTTGCATTTGCGGCTTGCGCTTTGTTTCTCTGGGCCAGTGCTGCTCTAGATGGGAGTCCCAAGCAGCTTCTGTGAGAAAACAAGGCAGGGGCCTGGGTCTTGAAGGGTGAATCATATTGACACAGATGGAGAGCGCTCCGGGTGGAAAGAGTCACGGCACGAAGTGGAGAGCAGAGTTTCTTCAGCAAACCTTGCATGAGAGTGAGGGAGCGGTGGGTCTAAACTTGGAGAGGCAGGTTTGGCTTAAGCTGGGAAGGACAGGGAAGACCATGGGACTGGGGACGTATGAAGTGGCTGAGCTCTCCAGACTGCCACTGCATGGCCAGAAGAATGTCCTCCAGAAAGAGGCGGCCCAGGGACTCTCAAGGAGCAATGGCTCTCCATGCATGGTCTGGACCCAGCCCTGTTGGCATGACCTGTGAGCTTCTGGGACAAGAAAACCCAGAGCCCACTGAGTCAGAAACTCTGGGATGGGGCCTGAGCAATAGTTCTAACAAGCGCTCCAGCTATTCTTAGGACCGAAAAATTGGGAACCATGGATGCAGATAACCTCACTCCTTGGGAGAGTCTTTTTAAACGTCAGGTCCCCAGGACAGGAAGAAGTGGAAATAGAACTTGGCTTTGGGGCTATGGAAGGAACGAGATTGCTTTAGGGGAGCAGGAGAAGGGGGCATTCTGGGGACTGCTCTTTGCCCAGGGAGAAATTGGCCCTGATAACTCTGAGTCTATGGAGGCCCTAAAGGACCAAGTTCGAATCTCAGGAATCTGGAGGCTTCACCCGGCATCCCCGGTGACTGGCGGGCACATGCTCTGGGACTGGGTGGAGTGGGGCAGGATGGGGTGGGGTTGGGAGTGGTCTCAAGAAGCTCGAGAAGCAGCTCGAGCTTTCTCCAGCAGAGCATCCACTGAGTCAAGGCGGCACTTTGTCAGGGCTGACTCAGAGTTTAATGGGACACTCTGTGACGCTTTAATTAGTGTTTGTTTATTATGATTGCATTTTAATTATGCCTGAGGCTCCCCCACCCCCTTGGCTGAGTGCTGGGATCCAAGGGTAGCTAGGCTGGGAAATGAGTGTAGCAATGAGAAGCCTACCAGTCGGAGGACGCCCTTCTGCTGACCCCTCCACCGCCTTCTCCCCGGGACCACGGAGCTGCTCCGGACAGATTCCACCCTCACGCTCTGCATTCTTTTCTGCTTGATCTTAGGTCTTGTAATTATACCTCTAATGAATATAACTGTCCTATTAAGTCATTTACTTAAGAAATGCTCTTAATTAAAGGTGACTCACACTGTGTTCTTGGCTCCTCTGGCCTTGGGGCCCTGCATCTCTAGTGGCTTCCTTGGCCTGATTCAGCAGGATTGGAGCTCTATGTGGGAAGGGATCAGTGGGGCTATGCAGAGTTTAGGGTGGTTCCCCCTCACGCTCCCTCTTCTTAGCACAACACATAGCCCACAGGGTGGGAGGTTCTGCACAGCCAGGGACATGACATCAGATTATTATCGGCTATGGCGGCAAGTCACTGAGGGAATGGCTGGGGCCAGCCTCGTTCCTCCAAATCTTGAAGAACGTGGCAGACTGCTGGGGTTTGGACCACCCGGGGTGAGGCCAGGAAGGCCCCTGAGGCCCTGGACAGTGAGTACCTCAGGTACAAACACATCACCACTCTTCAGAGTCGTCCAATGGTAGGCAGAGGACCCAGAGCCCTTTGCCAAGTGAGCTTGGGCACAGAGAATCAATGCCATGTCTCTGCCGCCCTGTGTGGACACCTGAAAGGAGCTACATGCTTCTGAGAACCCAGATGGGTCTACTGGGGAAATATCTAAGGTGAGGCAGCACAACACATAGGCTTCTGACAATGGACTGTGCCTGGGTCCCCCACAGTCCTTAAACATTTACTGAGCATTTATGTTGTGCTACACTCTGGGGCTATGTTCTTTGCCTTCCTGGAGTTCTTGGTTTGTTTGAGGACAAAACCAAGGAAACAGATAATCTCAACACAATGGGATAGATGTCACAAAAGAGGCAGAATCAAGAGACCGTCATGGCCCAAAGGACACAGAGCAGAGGTTTACCTCGGGGGAGCATGGTGCTCAGTGTTCCCGAGGCTCTGCAGGATTCCTCTGCCATCGTGCAAGACAGAGACACAGAGAACAGGAAGCAATTAGGGAAAGCTGCTCTCCAGGCTGCCAGGGCCCCTCAGAGAATGAGCATTTAATGCCCTGCTTCCCTGGAATCTGCCGCACCCCTGCCAGATGGTACACCTGTCCCCACACGTGTCCCCGGCCTCTTGACACAAGGAAAGAAACAGAGGCCTTCTCAGTGGCCAGGAGCCAGGTGGCACACACAGCCTGGCTGGGGGCAAGCAGTTGGTCCGATCAACAGCCTCCTGGCCCCCGGGGCCTGGGGCAAAGCACACAGCAGCTGAAGCCAACTGTCTCCCCAAGCCTTGCTCCTTCCCTTTGTACCTTCTTTAGGTGGTCCCACCAGCTGGCCCCCTCTCCCCTTCCAGTTAGGAAGGTCTCAGACCCACTTTCTCCTTTTGCTCCAATTCAAGCCTGTTTTCCACCCAAGTGCTGACGCTCTTGTTCATCCACGGCAGAGGGCAGGCTGAAGAGAGCGGTGGCCAGGCCTGGCACGTGGACTGCCATCGTGGCATTGACACCACGTACCAGGGGAGGGTTTCAGCTTTTCTGAGCGCTTTCACACACTTTATCTCCTTTGACCTGTACAACTCCCCAGGGAGGAAGACAGGGCGGCCATTGTTAGGGATTATGATTTCCATTTGATCCACAAGGAAAGAGAGGCCCCCAAGGGGCTGGCTTAGCCCCAGCTCCATCTCAGAGTGAGTGGCAAAGTGTCTCCTCCATGGCCCATGCTGGTGACATATTGTAAGGGAGCTTTCTGAGGATGCGGAGGGACAGGAGTTTCAGAGGACAGTTTCAGTAGGACAAGGTTTGAGGTGAGCCCAGAGCCAGGTTCAGGAGGCAGGAAGGACCCCGAGGGCAGGTAAGCCTTTTTCTTCTCTGTCCCCACAGTTCTGCGTAGCTTGCTGGCACCCAGTAGTTGTTCATGGGGCAATGGATAGGCGGGTGGAGTCTCTCTTCACAGGCTTTCCCCAAATCCCGTCAGCCCCGTGGCAACGGGTGCAATCAGCCTCGAGAGGCCCGAGTGCTTGGGGCTCTGTACCTTCCCTTCACACCTGATGCGGCCAGGGTTCAGAGTCCTCACCAGGAAAGGGACGCAGGCAGCTGATTGGAGAGGCCTAGCCCAGTGCCCAGGCCAAGCCCCAGTGGACCCTCCAGGGACAGGACAGGCTGCACCAGCTCCTGACATGCTTCGTGCTACATCGCCTATGGTCCAGCAAGTTTCCATGGGAAAAGCCAGCTTCTCCCTCATGTCCTTTCGGGCAAAGAGCTAACTGTCTACTGGAAGCCTGAAGCCGCATCTTCATCTAAACCTCCCTGCTGGGAGTGGGAAGGGGCAGAGGTATGGGGCAGCAGTGAGATTCCCTCCTTGGATCTGCTCCCCAAGGACAGAGGGTTGAGGAGGCGATAGGGCCTGAGGTCTCCTGCTGATGGCTGGCAGGCTCCTGGCCGGCTCCACCCGGCTCTGGGCTGAGCAGTTGGCTGAGCTTGTGGAACAGCATGAGGCAGCAGGAATAATAATAATGATAGTTTTCTATCTACCGCATGCCAGGCACATGGTGTATATTATCTCATTTAATCCTGTGCCAACTTCGCAGGCAAGGTATTCTTAGGCTCGCTTTACTTGTTAGAAAACAGTCGCAGGTGGCATAACCCACCCAAGGTCACATGCCTCGCAGGTGGCAGGCACAGACCTGGAGTCCAGGTTTGTTTGACTCCCGGGCTGAGGGGGTAAGGTGGAGACAGGCCGCCCTGGAGACGGAAAGCCCCCTCTCCTGAGGCTGCCCCAAGGGCTGGCTGTCGGGGCCACCTTTCTTTCTCCTGGAAATCAGGCATTGGCTGCAGTGCCTAGGCATGCTCTTGGACGCTGCAATCACAGACCTAGGATGGTTCGACTTCAGATTTTTCGGCTTTAAGATGGCAGGAAAGCGATACGCATGCAGCAGAAACCGTACTTTGAATTCTGAATTTGGATCCTTTCCCAGGCTAGCAGTACATGGCACTGGGTGGTGGTGGCAGTGACCACAGCGCCTGGTCAGCCATGTGATCCCAGGGGTAAACCACCCGCAGACTTAACACCATTCTGTGCCCACACAACCATGCTGTTTTTCACTTTCGGTACAGTATTCAATCCATTACATGAGCCAGGCAGCACTTTATTATCGAATAGGCTTTGTGTTCGATGATTCTGGCCCAACCGTAGGCTGACGTTAAGTGTTTTGAGCATGTTTAAGGTAGGCTAGGCTCAACTATGATGTTCGGTAGACCAGGTGTATGAAATGCATTCCAACTTATGATGGGTTTACGGGGATGTCACCCCATCCTAAGTCCAGGAAGATCCGTACTATCACCCACCTGACCACTGCATGCCTCTTAGCTCATTTTACTCTCCTGTTCGCTAGCAACGATTCAGATGGTGAATCCAGAGCTAGACGCAACAAAAGGGGTGATGTCAGAGTGCCGAGAGGGAGAGAGGCTGGTGAAGGTGGAAGAGCCCCTGCTTGGTTCTTTTTCAAGCTGGCCAGGACCCAGACCAATAACGGGAGAGGCTCTGAGCAGGTTGAAGAGTTCCCATCCCGAGCCTCCCAGGAATGTCACAGAGCCCTCAGCGCAGAGGCGGAAGGTGCTTTCTGTCCTGGTCTGGCCAGGAGTTAGCTGTGTGGCTTAGGGCAACCCAGTTCGCCTCTTAAGCCTCCAGTTTCTTACCTTTCTCATGGACACAACAGTACCTGCTCATCAGGGAGCAGAGCATCCCTGAGCTCACATTTTCTGCTTCGGTCATTCCTACGAATCAACCTCCCAGTAATTAACGTGAAGAATTCACTATGGCTTGTTCCCAGCGTTAGATTCAGTTCTTCAAAAATCAATAGCCATGTGTGAGACCTCCTTAAATCCTCATAAAGTAAACACCGGCCCAGCCTCCTGCCTGTCCTTGGAGCTGTGAAAAGTCACATGATCAATATCATTAAGAAAAAGGAGGCACCGACCCCCAGAAAACCAGCTGGAGGTTCTGGAGTCTGTGATTGCAACTAAAGCAACATGCAACCTTCTGACCAGAAGCTGACCCTGGGGCTGACTCCTAAGAACTCCTGACTATCTGGGGACCCAGAGCGGAGTGGAGTTCAAAGAGAAAATCTATTTTTAATGACTTGGGGGAGAAGAGTGGAGTGGCTGAGTAATTCGGAGTAATTAAAGCTATCTATCACTCAGAGAGTAGAATCCAAAGTTGGTTGAACTTTTCAATGACAGTTTTTCCTCCTCATTCATAAAACCCAGCTGAGGGTTATGCAGGAGTCAAAGAGGAGAGGGCGGTGGGAAGAGAAATTTCTGGCCCCGACCAGTGAAATTTATCCTTTTGATGAGCACTAGAGCAATGGCCTCTCCTGGACCCCTTTTTTTCAGCGAGAGGCCATAGTTTGTACTGAAGGTGAACACTGAAGGGGACAGCTGATAAGCTGTATGACATTAAGTTGTCAGCTCTCCCTACCTCAATTTCCTTCTCTGTAAGATGGTGACGATAATGATGTCAACTTCACAAGGTTGTTTGGGGGCTTCACTGACACCCGCACACCAAGAGCCATGCACACAGTTGGTGCTCAATAGTGGTAGTTCTTACCGTGCTCAGTCTTTATCTGCAGACCCCACTGAAGGTGGCAGTGTTTGCACGGGAAAGCTGCAAAGGGCCCTCACCCAGGCTCTGCACTCCCGTGCTGAGTGACCTTGGGCAAGCCACCTAGCCTCTTTGGGCTGAGACTGCTGATCTGTCATATGAGGAGAATTTTGTCTGCCCTTTGCATGAAGAGGGGTACAGCCCCTCCAACTATTGTCCTTAGCGATGACATAAACCCTCTTTGAGGCCGAAGCGCACTAAAACTCAAGATCCTCTGCTGAAAGAAGTCAAATCAAGCTTCGTCTCCTAAGGATTCAGGTGAAACTTGGGCAAAGAAAAGGCACAAAGAGGGTAGGAAACCGAATGGGCAAAGCAGATATTCCAAACACCATAACGTATTTTCTTAGACAGGAGTTCTGGGCCAGAAATACAAGGGAGGTAGACATAGGGCCCTTTCTGGTTTTGTTTTTTGGAAGGATCTATAAAGCAGCAGAGATGCAGATACTATGTTGTCTCCATGACAACTGTGGGTTTACTCAGTTAAGGAAAGCAGGTGGGATAGGAAATCAGGGATGAGAAATGGGGCCTAAGAAATAACTGAAACAGATCTCCCCTCCGGGATCCAGATGTCTAGGACCAGCCAGGTCCCCTAAAGTTCCCTATAGGGTCAACATCAACTCATCTACCTGAGGAGGGGAAAAGTGATGAGGGCAAGGGGATGGGGTAACATGGAAGGGGGGACTCTTTACCCGCCCATTCCCGTTCATTCATTCCAAACTTCTACTTGTTCGGGTGGTCCCGCTGAGGCCCCTAGATGCCCGGGGCCTGAGTATAACCTTACCACGTGGAGACTGATTTTATTTAAGAGCTGGGCCTCTGGGGCGCCTGGGTGGCTCAGTCGTTGAGCGTCTGCTTTCGGCTCGGGTCATGATCCCGGGGTCCTGGGATCGAGCCCCACATCGGGCTCCCTGCTCCGTGGGAAGCCTGCTTCTCCCTCTCCCACTCCCCCTGCTTGTGTTCCCTCTCTCGCTCTCTCTCTCTCTCTGTCAAATAAATAAATAAAATCTTAAAAAAAAAAAAAAAGAGCTGGGGCTCTGCCTTATAGGCCCTGGTTTCTGGGCTCCATCCCCTTAACTTCTGCTCCCCTTGCTTCCAGTTACCAGCAGAGCAAGACGAGAGGGAGTGGAGCATCAGTTAATCCCAAATTCTCTTTGAAGCATCTATGGTGCATAAGCTTGGGAAGGTGAGCTTTGTGGTGGGAATCAGCAGGGCCCAAGAAGAGGCTGGTCAGGATCTGGAATAAGAACACCTTCGGCATTGTCTGAGTAGAAGGTGGGGCCTACCTTTAGCGTGGTTTGGGATGAGGACACAGGGAATCCTTGTATAAAAGGGGAAGGTGGGCCTCTAGGACATCCCTGCTCCTGAAGGGGACCCTAAGAACGAGCTCCTTCTGGCAGAGGCCCTGGCACTGCCTTCCAACCAAGCTCCAGTTTCTGCCTCCTGGTGCCCAACTGCACTTCTGGCTCTGGTGTTGGCACTCATGGTTACTGACACAAGCTTGTAGGTTCTCAGGGGCTGTACGAATTGTGTACGAATTTCCCACTCTTGATATCTTCCCTGGCAACTGCTCCTGGGGTTATGAAGGGTCCCCATGTTGAAGTTCCCAGGTCACCTTGACCTAAGGAGAGCAATCTTACTGAAGAGTATAAGGTTTGGCCAAGCCCAACTGCACAAGCCCTCCTCCAGGACACCCTCATCAACAGCTATGCACATAAGAAAGATCAGAGCCAGCTTCGCTCCATCCACAGGCACTAGATCTGAGATGGGCCTCCACCTCTCCACCTAAGGTGTTGTATAGATCTGAGCACACAAGAAGCCATCGGAGCCTCACGTTGTAAAACAGAATTTGGGCTTCCAGTGGACCTCATGGAGGGCATCTTCTCAGCCATCTCTCTATTCTAAACGTCTGAGACTTGGCCATCTTGACTTCCCTGACACATGGGGTCTGAAAATGTTCTCTCTGACTTTTCATCATATGCCAAGTGTCTGGTTCCCTTGGGAAGGACAGAACAGTGTCTGGTCACTCACAGCTTCCTAGGGCAAGTTAGTAGGTGAGTGGATGAGTGTGTGCGTGTGTGGAGAGAAAAAAAGAGACAGAGGGATAGAGATGGTGGATAACAGTACATGTCAAAGCTCTGACTGAGGGAAAAAAAGAGTCTCCGACACTTACATTAAATTTTAAAAATTTCCTTTCCGTATAGAGCTCACGTGTTCATTCATGCAATCCTGGCAAGGTGGTGATGTGTGAGGCAGGAAGGCTCCAAGCTTTGCTGGATCCTGAGCCGCTGTGCTGCTCCGGGCATCTGCATAGACCGGTCAGTTGGATAAAGACCATTCCCCTGGGGCAGCAACAACGACAAGGCCACAGTGCCCCGTACCCGGGCTTGGCTGACCTTGGGAAGCTCCATTCATGAGTGGACCTGCATACGGTTGTTTATAATTTGGTGCTTATAATTTGATCTTTATAATTGGTGCTTATATTTGTTCATGGGCTCATTGACTCATTCACTTATTCGTTAGTCCATCCTGGTATGAATCCTTCATTCACTCGTGTCTTCATATATCCACCAGACCAGGTATCAAGTCTCATACGGTGGCGTTACAAAGACAAGTTAGTCATGGTCTTATGCTGCCCTCGAGAAGCATACCCTCTGGGGGGTAAGCTAGAAAGTCCAAGTGTCATTAGAGAGGTTAATCATCTCTAGGGGCCAGGAAAGTGCCACTCTTTGCGGCCTGGGAACTTGGTGATATTTAGAGAGGCAGGAATAGAGAGAAGGGCATGAGCAGAGACCAAGCATGAGGAGGTACAGAGAGGCTTCCAGGAATGAGCACTGCTGGAGCAGGGAACTAGTAGGAAAGGTGAACTGAGGGGACAATCGCGGAAGGCCAGGGTGGTGGAAACAGAGCAGAAAGGAGGAAAAGGGGAAGTTCTGCATTTTTTCTTTCACCACGTGTCCCCCACCTGTCCCTGTCAGAGCATCCCCGGTGCCCCTCCGCCTCCCCCCGCCCCCCCCCCCCCCGCAGGCCCGCCTCCTCGGAGCAGGATGGCGGCTGTCGGCCCCATGGATCTCCATTCTGTTCTCTGTACACCGGATGTGTCCTGCATACCCTCATTTCTCTTTTCTTCCAGAAAGGTTGAGGGCATGGGTCCTAGAGTCAGACCACCCGAGTCCGAGTCCTAGCCCCTTCGCCGATTAGCTGTGTGACCTTAGGCACCTTCCTCAGCTAAGCCTCAGTTGTTGATTCGTGAAATGGGGATAATAGCACATATTTATAAAAGACTCACTATCTGCAGATGAGGAACAAATGGAGGCTCAGAGCGTCTTAGTGAATTCATTTACGGCCATAGAGCCAGGAAGTTGTAGAGCTGGGATTCGAGCCTTGGCTGCAGAGTTCGCGCTCCAAGCTTCTACACTAAATTGTCTCTGAGGCATGAAGGGTGGCACAGGTTAGGAAACCATTAGGCTGGTGTCTAGGATATAGAGGTCAGTTATTATGAACAGGTACATACTGAGCACATGCTATGTATGCTGCATAGGCATGAAGTTCAAAGGATGAACAGACATGGCTCTAATCTTTGGGTACTCAGAGTGTAGAACAGATAAGCCCCCAGAAGGCAGATAAGCCTCTCCCCCAATGATAATGAAATATTGGCGCAGAATGACTGAGATGTAGTATAGCTACCAGAGTAAAGGGAAAATCATGGAAGGCTTCCAGGAGGCAGTGTTTTATAATGATGCCCTCAGCTATAAAAACCTAAATAATGTAAAAAAATTTTTTTCAAAAACAAGAAAAACTGCCTCTTGGATGAAGTTTATAGTCCAAATGCCCCCCAACCCCAATATTTGAGCCTTTTATTTTCTGCTCCCCACCAGGCTGACATTTCCACTCTAGACTCCCTCTGTCAGTGTCAACGCCCCACTCCTGGCACAGTGGCCTCTTGTGCTCTGCACAGCCCTGCCTCCTTAACTTTGCTCACACATTCGTGCTCATCAGAAGGTCCTCTCCTCTCCTGCTCATCCCTGGGCTTCCCCTCTTCCATGCAGCCTTCCTTGATCAATCTCTATGATGTCTCTGAATTTAGAATCTGACCACCTGCGCAGCTGGCAGGACTCTAATGCACTTTGTAAAAAAAGTCTTCTTAGGACTCTATCCTTTTAGGTTACTCATAGGGCTCTGCTTTTTACTTCTTCATATGAGATATCCCTGTATGCTCCAACTTTACTTTCTTACACAAAATAGGTCTATAAATACCTGCTGAGAAGCTAATCACACTTGCCCAGTGATCCAGGTTTTATTTTAAGCTTCTTAAGTAAATGTACTAAGAACTATGCGAAGGTTCTCTGGGTGTGGCTGACGCCCCTGGCATTCTGCTGGGATCCATTAGGTGATGTGAAGGGTTTTTGTTTTTGTTTTTTCTTTTTCCTTTTAAATAGACTTACTGTTTATTACCCAGCAGAGGTGCATGGTGTCATGGAAAGGACATGACTGTTTGAGTTAGAAGAACTTGGCTCAGCATCACCCTGTACTAAGCTGTGCTGAGTGAACCACTTAACCTTTCTGAGCCTCAGTTTCTACTTTTGTAAATACTATCAGATATCAAAATTAAAGCATTCAGCAAAGCACCGAGTTATAATGAACACAGCAAGCTCACTAAGATGGCCGACGATCACACAGTTTTTCAGAGAAGATTCTCAAAATTCTTCTGCCCTTCATCTTGGGTCCTGGTCCCAGATCAAAGAAATACAGGGGTCAAGGAATGAAAAGGAGGAGATTTTGTGAGATGTTTGGAGGAAGCCCTTGGAATGCTGTAACCTAGCCAGCCACCCTTTAACGGGACCACTTGAAAAGCTTGCGATGCATGCCCTGGAATGTAAGGGACACAGTGGACTGGAAAACCCAGAAGGTGGGAAATTCAGAGACTCAGCTGGAGAGCTCGGAGGAGGCAGAGGGAAGGCAGAGCCTTGGGCAGTCACCGAGCGCCCCCACCCCGGTGACGGTGGCAGACTGAGGATGTGCAAGTGCTTTCCTGCACCAGATCCAGATGTGGACACCTCAGGAAGGAGAGCTGGCCTGGGAGCATCTTGTGACCCGTCTAAGACAAAACCCTGGAGTTGGGTTCTATGTGGACAGAAGAGCTGGAAAATCAGGGCTGAGAGCAGGGAGCTGTCAGATGGGAGCTGGAGCCACGGCAGCTCAGCAGAGGGGTGTCCACGGGCCCACGAAGGACCCAGCCCCCAAAGAGGCAGAAGTGCTAGCCAGCTCAGACAGCAGGAGGCTATCTTGTGACAAGTCCACTTCAAGTGCAAAAGGGTCTCTATGACCCTTTCTCTCTGCTTCCTCGAAGGTTTCAATAGCAATACTCAGGTGAGGGGAGGTAAGTGAGAAAAAGAGCAGAAACAATCCTCGTGGCTCCAAGTGTGGGGCGTGCAGAAGGCCCGGGCTGAGGGACAGGTGAGATCTGAGCTTCGGTCAAGGTCAGAATTTTACTTCTGGTTTGGTGAACTGGACATTGTAACTCTGAACGGAGACTGTGTTTGAGACTCGAAGGCCTTCGTATTACTATCCAAGAGTGAGCTGAGGAGCTATGCAAGTGCCGGAGACAGAGGCAACGGGCCCGGGGGAGACAAAATAGGGCAGTGTTTTGGTGCTGTCCGCCAACGTATGGGCGGGCATGGGAATGCTAAGGACCGCCGTTCCTAACTGCATGTCTTCGTGATGGGCACACGAAGGGAGAGCCACGACCCTGCATGGCTCAGGATCAGGCTGATTGCACACATCCGGGGCAATTACTGGTGTTACTTCTGGGGACAAAGTGATAACCTCCTGATAACACGACCTTAAATAAAAAGAAAACCCTGGGTGTTGTCTCTCAGATGGTTCCACTGAGTGTTCTCTCTGAAACCCTGGTGTCCTTTCAGGACAGGAGGGGCAGCAGTCTCTTTTTCAACTCAAGAGGTTCATGGGTCAAAAGAATTTGAGAACTGCCCCAGTGGGAGCCTCAGGAGATGCGAGCACAACCATTAAATGTGACACCCCAAGCTGGTCTAATGAAGACAAGGGTGTTGTTAGGAGCTGGTTCCTGGTGAGAAGCCCTCTGGGGGCTCCTGCCCCCCCCCCCCGCCCCCCGCCAACGCAGGGCCAGCCCTGCCTGAGCCATCAGTGGGGATTACAGCTCTGCCACACTCCCTGCCTGGAGGGCAGTGGCGGGGAATGTTCGAATCTTCACTTTCCTCACTGCTTTCGACTCCTCACCTCCTTCAATGGCTGCCTCAGATGGAACCATTGTCATGGACCCGCTCCGGGATAGAAAGGGGTGGAGGGGAACTTAGGGAAATGGAAGAGAAACAAAAGATTCTTTTCCTTTTTTTTTTTTAACAGGTGCGTAGGAAATTAATTAGAGCAAATAATCACCAAGTTGTCTGAGTCTCTATTTTATTTGGTGCATGCTGGGTCTGCTAGAAAAAAAAGGGGAATTTTAAATAATTTTGGAGTTATAACTGATGTAATTAGGTGCTCAGTGAACACTTAGCATCGAGCTGTGCTTATTAAAATTACTGTTTTAATCAGAACATTGCTGGAGAATCATTAATAATACAATGGCTTGATTCCCTGGAACTCTAATTAGACCTGGACTTTTAACCACCTGAGTGTAATCTGGCTCTGTCTGGATGCGCACCATGGGTGATGCATTATCATTTCAGGGCATGTGGGGATGGAGCATCAATACTGCTATTTAGTGATGGCCTGAATGCTTTATTTTGGAGTGTGAGAGTGTGTTGAGGAGGCTCGGGGGGCACTGATGCTGAAAGGTGGGGATGGAAGTGAAGGGGGCCAGCCAAGGGCTCGGGGTTGGAGGTCTTCAGGAAGGCAAGGCAGGAGATACTTCTCCTGCTGCTGGGCATGCCTTATCCATCGTTCTGCCAGGGAAACAATCAAGCCATAATGTCACAGACCCAGCTAAGGGTCATTTCCTGGGATGCTCCACCTTCACGGGGGGCCTGCCGGTCATCCAAACCAAACACAGGTCCAGACGGTGCAGCTTTAGTCCCCTGCAAAGCCACTGTCATCAGAAATCTAACCTATCACTCACTGAGTGATAACCAAAGGCTAATCTGGTGAAGGGCTGGGACCACTTCTTAAGTTCCCTGTCCAGCACTTCGGGTCACCCTAGAGAGAGACCATCAGATGGGCTGAGCTTTTCTAGAACTTTCCAATCCTTATAGACCTTTCAGGGTTAACTAGGTCCACCACAGCCTGGAGGGAGGCTGACTGGATGTGTCCGTTGTCTCCTGAGACACTTGGCTGAGCTGGTTTTTGGGGAGCGGGGTCAATGCCCTGGCTCTGAGCACAGAGCCCTGGTTTCTCCTTCAGTGGGTGGCTCAGTTGTATCAACATTGATTTGGCCCCCACTGGGGGTGGAGTGCTCGGATAGATGTCACGGGGATGCCCAAGAGCAAAGGGAATGGAAACACGCTCTCTGCCCTCCTAGAGCTTGCTAACTCATTGGAAGGATATAACAAAGATGTGAAAACAAGATTTAGGATACTTAAAAGGCAGACACTGAGAAGGGAAAATTAAGCTGGAGTGGGACAAGGGCAAGCGGAGTTGAGTGGTGATCAGAACATGATGGGATTAATCAGAGAGGGGGTAAAGGCCTTCCGGAAGAGGACATGGGGCCAGGAAGGGGAGGCGGCCCTCTCTGTGCCCTCATTAAGCATTTTTCTGGCTGCTACTGGAGGTCTTGAGACAATAGGATTGAACTCTCTCAGAAGCTCCCGTTCTGGGCCACCTCTAACCAGTACAGCACTTGTGTGCAATTGGAAAAAGGTGACCCCTCTAGGTGCATGGTTGGTGAGATGATTGAGGGCTCTGTTTCCGTCCCCACTTGCGTCCTCAGCCAGACGCTTTTGTGCAATACACAACCTGAACCATCATATCTGGCGGCCCTGACGCCCAAAGTCTCTAGGGGAATAGAGAGTCGAAATGTGTGGTGTGGGTCTACTGGAGTCCAAGCCTAGCTGAGCCAAAGATAGAATATGTTTAAGGGCTAAACACTGTACCTCTCATAAGCCCTGTGGGGGGGCGGTCCGTGGGAGGCACAGAGAAAGCTGGAGTCCAATGTGGGCTGAGGAGCAGGGAAGTCTCCACGGAAAGGGTGGGGCTTGAAGGCAGGGTGAAAAGTCCTGGGCAGGAAAACATCACAAGCCAAAGCAGAGAGAATGAGCTTCGGGGACACGAGAAGGACGTCCCCTTTCAGATTTCTTTTCTTACTAGTTCCAGAGGGAGTATACATTTTAAATAACATCCCTCCAGGCCTCCGTCAAGGAACCATAGGCCAATGGAAGAAGTTTCCTATAAACCAACAAGGCCGGGTGGGAGAGCTCCCCTCCCACTGGGGGGGAGCTCTAAGGAGAGGCTCAAGGTCCAGATGAGGGACAGGAGTCCCTCTGGCTTCCAAGACTGCCTCATGGGCAGGCCCCTTCTCCCTTCCAGGATTCCTAACAAACCTTCCCCTCGGCAGGATTTCTACACACTGAAAGGGAAGGGGCAGGTGGTCCCTGTGCTTGGGAGCAAACGGCCGGACCTCAACTCAAGGATTCTTGTGCTTCTGAAACAAGAATACTATGACACACACACACACACACACACCACAAACTCGTGTTCTCACGCAAACACACAAGGGAACACAAACACACGGCATACCACACACTCACCTTCCACAGCAACACCCTGACCCCTCACACATGCTGCACACACGCTAATGCCGACATTCCACACACACATTCCTGTCACACACACTTGTAACACACAGACGTTCCTACCACGCTCACTGCCCCCCTCCACCCCTGCCCGCACAGAACTGTGGGCAGGAAGAGCCATCAGGAGCTGTCTCCTTCGGGTTTGTCGTGAAGAAGGATTAGGGCTGCCCAAGATTAAACAGAGGAGTTAAAAATGACAAACAGACTTCTAAACAGGATTAGAGTCTTAATGAAAACCATAATGAATGGAAGAACCACACAGATATCATCCATTAATGGCCATAAATATCAGACCAACAGATGAGATCTTAGATACTGCAGTTCTGAACCCCATCAAATTACTTCTATTGTAATTCATCAATAAATAACCAGGCCTAACTTCATATCTGAGGTCTCATCATGCTGCAGAGAATAGACTCTGAGGCCAGACAGACCTGGGCTTGAATTCTGGTTTCGCTCCTGACAAGCTTGGGCATGTTACTCTGCTTGTTTGATCGCAGTTTCTTCATCTATAAAACACAGATAATTATCCCCCTAATGGGGATGTCGTGGAGATTAAATTAAGTCCTAGACAGCTCTTATAATAACTTATAATAATATAAATAATTTATTATTACAGTTATGATTAATTTTCACTGTTATCTCCTGTCCCCTCCCCTTTTCAGCCTCCTGGGGTCAAGGAGAGCCAATCGGCTGGTAGGAGCAGCAGAGAGAGAAGGATAAAGGAGAAGGGAGACGGGAGGAATAGGAAGAGTAGGAAACTGAGGCAGGAGCAGAGCAGACAGAAGACAAGAAAAGGACAAGAAAAGGAGAAGGAAGATGACAGGCCTCTTGGATACTACACCCTGGCATCGTCTGGGGTGGGCTGCCCGTGCCTGCCCGTCTGGTGGTGGTTACCAGGGGAAGGTGAGGTTGTGGGTGGCCACACGATTATGGTCCCACCTTCCTACCACTTTTTTTTTAAATAACAGGTTTATTGTGATATAATTCACAAAATTATAATTCATAATTTCATAAAATTCACCCACTTGAAGTGTACCCTTCAGTGGTTTTTAGTAGATTCACAGAATCCTACAACCATCACCACCATCAATTTCAGAACAATTTCATCACCCCCCAGAAGAAACCCTGTACCCATTGGTAGTCACCCCCCGCCCCCTCTTCCAGCCCGGGACAGCTGCCTCTGTTCCAGCTCTAGGCAACCGCCAACTTTCTGTCCATATGCATTTGCCTATTCCGGACATTTCATATGAATAGAAGCATAGGGAATGTGGTCTTTTGTGGCTGGCTTCTTTCACTAAGCATCATGTTTGCAAGGTTCATCTGTGTTGTAGCATATATTAGTGACTTCTTAAATTTCTTAACTCAAAGCCAAAAAGGTGAAGGAAGAGAGCTGCATATACCCACACCTAAGCAAGTGTCAATGCGGTGACTGTCCAATAGTTCACCCTAAGAAAGCTCACTGAACCCAGGTCAGTCCCAAAGGTACAGACTCAGAGGCCAGCCGGTTTGAGTCTTCATTCATTTTTACCATTGAGGAAACCAAAGCGCAGGGAAAGGATACGTGTTTCGAGTGTGTGCGTTTTGCGCCCCTCCATTTGCTTCTCACGAACAAAGGAAAACAAAATAAGATCCAAATGTAAGAGTCTCTTGTCTATGGTTTTATGATTTAGATTTAATGTTAAGAGGCAAATGAGAGTCCCTTGGTATTCTGCCCATATGTCTCTCTCTTACCTCTTAAAAGTGACAATTCCCAACTCTATTTTTATACTGTAAAAGGATGACTCTCCTCTAGTGGTTATCTGTCATTGTTTATGTTTAAAGTAATTTTATACGTTAAGACTGTAGCCTTAGGATGCAGGAAAGCCACACCCCTGGGCCACAGGCAGTCCCTGAGGTAGGAGGGGCTTGTAATCTGGTTTGAGAAGGAGGAGGCTGGTCACTGGCCTCAGGAAATGTCAGTCACCTTTGTTCTGTCACTGAAGCAAGATGTGTCCCTTAGGGCAGCTATGCTGAGAGTTTCAGGAATGACAGGGCAGTATCTATTCAGTCCAGATGACCCTAGAGATAGAGAATACTTAAAAACTAAATTGTGTGTGCTGCTTCACGCCCCGTATTGGCGCCTACCACCATTACCCTATGGCCACTGGATGTTAGTCTAGGGCCACTGGTAAAGCAACTGGACTTCGAGCAAAATGGAACCAGACCTATCACTGACTGACTACTTATGCTTCAGGGAAGCCCAACGAAAGAAGGTGATGTGAGGCCGTCTTTCTTCCCTACAAATCCCAGTACTGATTTAGCTTGAATCACAGGGAGAGGAGGTTGTCCACAGGCTGGCCAAGACAGTGCTACAAGCTAGTGTCCTTAGATGCCACGCACGGTGGCCGTGCTAGCAGCCACAGCTGGAGAACCGGGGAAGGACTCCGCTAACGAGGAATGCCCTTGAAGTTCAGGTATGACTACTGGTCACTTCCTATCGGGGCTATTCAGTGATCAGTATCTCCAGTGATCTCAATGGGTACTGTGAGACTCACAGAACTCATTTTTAGAACTAAATCCATTTGAAAATGGAACAATATCGATACCAAATGGCCTGTTGTGTAGGACCCTATTTCATGAAATAAAACGACACAATGTTGCCACTCTAACAAGGTCAAGCATTGTTTACTAACAATGCCCAAAGAATCTCATTAAATCCAGGAGCGTGAGGACAGAACAAACGAATATCATACATGTGAAGTGATCTGCATACCGAGAAGGACCGCCCTGGGACCAGACTGGCAGTTTAAGTCTCCCGTGGCTACTGCTCAGAAGTCCCCGAGCTTCTCGGGGTGGTGTTGGGGGAATTGCTGTCTACCGCTCAGCGTTGCTCTTCATTCCGCCTAGCACAGAGGGGGCACTGGGCAGATTTTCCCAGCCCGTGTTCCTTCCTCTATTGCAAATTACTTCTCGGTGCATGGCCAAAACACAGGGGATCCAGGTGAGGGAAAGGGGATTCTGGAAAAAGCGAGGTGGCTAGAATTTTCTCCATTAATCTGGGCATGCTCCAATTTGCACTCTGAGCATAAATTTGCATGTTGCATTCCAGAGGCCCTAACTCTAAGAACATTAGCTAAAATAAAATAAATTCTTGTCATCCTCTGTGATCAGAGTCAAGCCCAATAATTCTCAGCTTGGCCCACAGAATAGGTCTGCCTGCCCGCTTTCCTCCATGCTTTCCTATTAAAAGCATTTTCTCAAACACTGATTGAGTGTACGGTCGGTGCCGGGAGGGGCGAGGGTACCTCTGACCTGCGTCCAGTCTCCTAGAAGCTTAGAGCCTGATGTGAGAGGCGCCGGGTATTTCCTGTCGTTTTTACCACGAAGTTAAAGAAGCTCAGAGAGCTGAATTCATTCTGACTGCAGTGAACTGGGATGGCTCGGAGTTCTGCTGGGGGCATACGAGCAAGGACACGGGGACGTGGCAGCAAGCGGACACTCTACAAGTTCAAAATACCGGCATGGTTCTCGAGCCTCGAGTCTGTTTTTCCTTCATCTAGGGAGGCTGTTAGTGAGAGAGACAGCTCCTTGAGATGAGACGGCTGGAGGCTGAGCCCAGCAGGCCTCAGAGGCTTGGGAAAGGCCCGGGACTACAGACAACTGTGGGATAGGCCAGGCGGTGAGTGCGGCCAGGCCACGGCAGAGAGCCAGATGCCAGCTTAGCCTGGCTTCCTGCAGAAATCTGCTGGGCCTCGGGAAGCAATCTTGAATCGAGCGGTGGCTTGGTTTTTTTCTGGCTCCTCTAGGAGCTTAGGCTTTTCCTGTGGTTCTGGAGATAGGATCAGTCATGGTCTACGTGGCCCGCCTTTCTTAGAGCAACCCGACTCCCTGCGAGCCGGTCTCTAGCGGCTAGTGAGCTAACAGCCGCCCAGTGCTGCCAGGGTGGGGCCAGGATGATGCAAGATCTTTTTAACAAGCTACTGTTTCTTCAGTGTTTGCTATGCGCCACGTCCTACGCTCAGTGTTCTGGCTTCACCAGTTTAATCCCTGCAACAACTCGATAAAGGAGACTCTATCATTACTGACAATTGATCTGAGAGGAAACTGAGGGCTTACATTCAGTAATTTGGCAAAGGTCAATTTAGTAAGAGGTGGGGCCAGGATTCCAGAGGTGCTGCACAGAACCTGCCCTTGCACCCCTGCCGCTGGGCCCCCCAGCAGCAAGCAGGCAACACAGAATGGGTTCAGAGGGCCTGGAATCCCCTTGCCTGCGCTGCCTTCCTGGGAAGCCACAAGCCCTGCTCTGACTTCCTCCTCTGCTACTCCCCTCCCCTGCCTCCAGAGTGCTCCTGGAAGAAAGCTCATGACAAGGGATGCAGGCACACTGTGTCCTGGGCCCAGGGACAGGTGACCTTTCCAATTCAGCACCTTTATAAATCTTACCTAATGAAGTTAAGGGGAAAAAAAGAATTAATGAATAAATGAAGGTTAAATCATTCCCTGCAGAAAATTGATGCTGACAGCGGGGGCCAAGAAGAAAGCTTGGAAAGCAGGGAGCTGACTTGCACAAGAGGCTTTTAAAATTCCTTTCCCTGAAATTTGAGGGAGCTGTGCGGCTGGCCAGGCCCCGAGATGGGCCAGGAAGCCTCTGGGACGTCCAAGGCAGATGGCCTGAGGGCAATGGAGCAAGAAAGCCGTACTCTACCTAGGGTAATTTTTTTGGGAAGCCAATTTGGGTGTTTTTGATATACAGACATGTGCGTGTGCAATGCACACACACACACACGCACAGACACATACACACACTGTATACATACTGTATACATAGTTAACTCCTGCAGCTAAGCAAAGCATGGGCACTTTGGGTCTGCCTGGCTCATTCCTGGCCTCCCGGGGCCTCTGTGGAATGTCTTTTTGTCAGCACCCACTTGTTAGTCACGTTGGTCTCCTTGTCACCACCCTTAAAGTCCACCCCCATAACCCCGGGGCTGCACACCTCAGCCCAATTGGCTCAGGGGGTCACGGGGTGATGGCATGGCTGGGCCAAGGGAGGAAGAGGAAGAAAAGCAGAAAGAGCCTCTGGTTAGAGCAGGCTGGGGGCCAGAAGGGGATGGAAGAGGAGATGCACGGTAAAGCTCACAGGGTAAAATCTGGGTTGGGGCCTGGGAGAAACATCCACTCTTCCAGGCAATGCTGTGACTCACTGAGTCTCATCTGGGCAGGTCACTGGCTCACCTAAACCGACCTCCTTTTGGCTCCTTGGTAAAATGGGACCAAAGAGAAGGCCCTACAGAAGAGGATCAAAGGCAAAAATCCTCCCTAGTGCCAGCACCAGGAAGATTCTGCTTCTTCCTCTTGTCTGTGTCCGCAGGCTTTTAGGAATCTGATCATGAAGACAGGGAGGCTCCAAGGGACCGGCAGAGCGTGCTTGCCCCGCGGTGGGATGGGGGGCACGGGAGGCAAGAAGCTGGCGCTGGGCTGGTGGAGGGGTGCGAGTGTGGAGGGTGGGCTGGAGGCAGGGGGCGGGGAGGCAGAGAGACCTGGGCTGACTACATCAACCAGTAAATAAAAGGTCACGGTGATTTTTCCAGGCACCCAGGGAGAAGCCGGCAGAGAGCTGTGCGGACGACAGGAGCTGACAATTGGCAAATGAGCCTCTGCAGTTATCCGTTTCCCTGCCTTATTCTCGTCTCATAAGACAGAGGCTAGAAATGGATGCAACTGGCAGATGACTTAAGGATGAAAAATGAGCAACATGTTAGTTATGGGGGGCTCAGTGGCAGTGAACCAGGGAGCTCGGGAGTGAACCTGAGAGAAGGAGCTGTTTCCAGGGTTTGGCTCCTGCTCTGTCCCAGTCACTTTGCAGGGCTCCGTCATTTAAGCTCAGCAACCCTAGAAGGCAGGTATTATGGTTTTCCCCACTTTACAGAAGAGAAAACAAAGGCTTAGAGAGGATAAGCCAGGCCCTGCCGAAGAATGGTAGAGCCAAGATTTGAACACAGGCCGATCTGCCCCCAAAGAGGAGCTCCTTACACTATCCTACAGTGTCTCCTTTCCACGCGCTCTCTCTTTTCTTGTCTCCTGTCTTCCCCGCCCTCTCTTCCTAACTTTCAACAAGTGTTTATTAAGCCCCTAGTAAGGGCCAAACACTGCAGTATCTCTTGGGGAGACAGAAGGGGCCCAGAGAGGCAAGGTCTCTGCTACCAAGACATGTTGTTGGAAAGACCTAATGAATGAATGAAGCGGCACCGTCTCTCTCTTCATCTTTCCCTGAACCTGAGATGAGCAGAGGATCCCCCCCCCGCCCGCCCCGTATAGAGAAGCGGCCGTCCTGAGTGGCGGTGCGGATTGGCATGATCACAAAGGGCTTCAGTGGTGGGCTGTGACCCGCCCTGGCGTCCTTTCTCTTGATGGTGCCTCTCAGATCCCTGGCGCGCGGGGCGATGGTGGCGGGGGGGGGGTGCTGCTGTCAGCGAAGAGGAAACGCTGGGAGCTTGGGGCATGATCCTTTTCTCCTGAGTTCTGTGGGGCAGTAGCAGGGGCTGAGGGAACCTGAAGCACCTTCTCTTGGGTGGAGATAAGGGCAGGTGGATTAAGTCTACCTGAAGTCCTCTTGCCGCCTGTGAGCTATAGATAGTCTTCGTGGACTGATACCTCCTAACCCTTGCCTTCAACTCCAACAATATCAAATCTGGGGGACTATTCCCTGAATATGCTGAACTTTTTCATGCCTCTGTGCTTTCCTTCACTTGAGAAATACTCCTTTGCCTTCTGCTCCACTTGGTGAGCTCCTCCCCTTTCATGAGTCACCTAGAGCAACACCTCCTCCAGGAAGCCTTCCTTGACTCACAGAATGTTGGGTAGCACCCTCTCCTGCATTCCCAGCGCTCTGCACACTGTATCACAATACTGTTTCCCTGCCGTATGTGTGATTTTTGTCAGAACGAGCTCTATGCTCACAATAGGTCCTCAAAGGTTTGATAAATTACTTGGAAGCTGAGTGGTTAACTAAGACATTGTTCTCAGCTCTGTTCATTTTTCTCTTTCCAATCTTCCTCCTGCCTGACTCTCATCTCTGCCCATTTCCCTCTCCTCATTAAACATGACTTGAGGGACAGAGGCTGAACCCAGACTATTTGCTAAGCCACCAACAGCAGATGACACAGCCAGTTCTCCCTCCACCTGGTGCAAATTTCAAACCCCAACCTGTCTGCAGAAGAGAGGGGTGGGAATAACCAAGAGGGGGAGTGAGGAAGGTTGCTCTGTGAAGAGTGGCAAAGGCTCCAGGAATTTAACTGTGGGGCACGCAAACCATGAACTGGGGATGGTGCCTGATGTGGGGTCCCAGAGCTGGGCAGGCTACAGAAAGATCAAAGGGCCAGCTTGGAAAGTGCAGCCAAGTGGGGCTCCGAAAACCAAGCAAGCCTGAGGAGAAGGAGCACAGACCTTCTCTCCCCCTAGTGAGCACAGCCCTGACCTGTGGTCTGAAGGAGCCGTGTAGTGTGGATATACTTCTGCACTCCCAGAACACACGGGAATGCCTGCTCTCATCTGACACATGTCACATACGCTGTTCTCATAAGCACACACACTCCCAGACCCAGGTCAGCCTCTGTCCCGTACAGGCTCGTGGCCAGAAAGGAGGCGCTAAATGTCATGGCCACGGGAGACATTCAGAGACATTTTCTCGATAGGGAAACTGAGGCTCCAGTTGGCCTGTGCTCAGACACACGGGGGAAACTCCAGGGATTAAGAATTCTAACTTACCACTCCCCTGTCACTCTCCTGTCACCCCCCACCACCCCTCCACCACCCTCCCCACACACCTCCCTGGCAGCTCCCAGTTGGGTTCTAAAGGTCCCTAGGACCAGCCCCCGAGAGACCCGTTGTCTGACGGGTAGCATGTGTAGGTGGCTGGCCAGAACTCATGGGCCCTGAGGAAGAGCCCCCTGTGTTTCGGTAAGCCTGGCTGAGGAGCGCAGAGGCCATTGTGTGGAGAAAGCGACCCGTGGTCAGCTTCCCATCTCACGGGAACCCTATGCTCATGGGACCTCACCTGGGTAAAGGGCCCGAGCCCTGGGTACGAGCAGCCAGCGGGAGTAGGGCCCAGCTCCTCCCCCATCCTTCACGGGCACCCAGGACCCCGGGCCACAGAGGAAGGAGCCTCAACGAGTGGGCCTAAAGGCAGCACCCACCTCCCGCCCTCTCCGGCGGGGGGGGGGAATGTGGAGAATGGGTGTGCACCTCAGAATGTCAGATCCTGCTCCTCGTAAGGGTTCACTGACTTCCCCTCCCCACCCTCCCCCTTCACTGATGCTTGGTGCATCTCTTGGCACCTCCGACGCTGTATCTTCACATCACAGCAACTGTCCTGCTCATCAGTGGATGGAAATAACTCCTCACGACGGCTCCTCTGGTGTTGCCATCTTTTGTGTTGATCAAAACAACAAAATGAATCAGACTTGCAGCGTTTGATTGAAGCCTAATTGGAAATCCAAAGTGGCACTAAATGTTATGGTCTAAATAAAACACATTCAATTACAGAAACCCAACACGGGGAGCATGAGAGCGAGCTCCGGGCAGGAGCTAAAAAGCAGGCTGCGGACTTCTGGGGCGTCACTGAGGGGCTGGATGAGTCTCAAGATGACAAGCACAGAACCCAAGAGCCCAAGAACCCCCGTTTAGGGCAGTGAAGGCATGGATACCCGTTCGCCTGGTTCACACTAGAGCTGCACGGGATAGGCTGAATCGGGGCCTCATGTGTTCTAGGCCTGCTCTCCTTGCAAAGAGGGCCGGCTGTGGATGGGGGTAGAGAGAGTACAGGGAGTCATGGTGTCACCCACTGGGGCCTCCCTGGTGGTGGGGTGAGGGCAAGCAGGGCAGGAGCTCTGCAACCACACCAACCTGCACCTCCACCCCAGCCCTGCCTCCTAGGAGTGGTATGAAGGGCCTTGCTCAGTTCCCTTAACTTTGAAGAGCCTTGCTTGTGTGTCAAGTGGGGGTGATAATGCCTGCCTTTCAGGCTTGTTGTAAGGAGTCCAGATAATGCTTGTGAAGCCCGTGGCCTGCCGCACAGGCCAAACTGCAGCTGTACCCTCCTCGGGCAGGGCACTTTCTCTCCATCCACCCTGCCCACCAGAGCCATCTCCCGGGATGGTCCATGTAAGGCCCCGGGCTGCGCTCGCTTTCCTTTGTTGGTTTTGAAGACAAAACAGCGCACTACTCCGGTCTCCTTGGGGGTGTCAAACGAGGACTTTTGAGTCCGCGCTGGTCCCCTGAAGCCTTTAAAGCCCATGCTAAACCTTTCCTTTAATTGGGAACCCCGTGGAGAGGGAGCAGAAGGGGAGGTGCCTTGTGCCCACACGCGGCAGCCAGGGGGCGCTGTCTCAAGAAGCGGGAGGTGTGGATTTGGCTTCAGAAAGGTGGGGTGGAGTCCTGGCTCTGTGGTTAGCCGGCTTGGTGGCTCTGGGCAAATGACTTAGCCAGACTTGAATTTCAGTTTTCCTATCTCTAAAAGAGGCAAGGACAATACTACTTCTCCCATGGGATTGTTGGATTAGCTGAGGTCATGTTTGTAAACTAAAATAAGAAAAACAACCTGAATGTTAGTTAGATTTCAACACATCTTAAATAAAGTAGAGGTGAGAGGCAAGGCAGGGTGGTTAATTTTCTTTTTTAGGTGTGGCTATATGCAGAGCATGATCTGCAGGGCTGGGCCTGGTGATTATGCATGGGACACAATCATAAAAATATAATTATGGCTACCACCATTTATTAAGCAGGTAATATAAGCCAGATACTTTTCAGAGTGCTTTTTATGTATTAATTTATTTAATTTAATCCTCAGGCAGATGCCATAATTATGCCCATTTTACAGATGAGGAAACTGAAGTACACAGAGGTAAAGCAACTTGCCCCAGGTCACCGCATAGCAATAAGTACTGGAGCCAGGACTCGAACCTCAACAGGCAGGCAGAGTCTAGAGCCCACACTCTTCATGGGGTCAGGAAATTGCCCATCATCACCACCATCTGCTTCCTCACGTTCCGGTTTGAGAGACCTTCCCTTCTCAAGAGTCACTTCCCCCTCTGGTCTCCTGTCCTCAAAGAAAAGGCCGCTCTTCACTCGATAATCCCTGAGGTCTAACCAGCTCTGAATTGCTGTGTCAGAGAGAGAGTGAGTCCTCTGTCGGAGTGACCCCGAGAAGAGAAAGACAAGGACGGGCCTCTCTCCCTGGTTGGCAAGCACACCGTACGTCTCTCCGCTACAGCACTGCTCACTTTGTATTGTAATTTACCTACACGTGGTTCTTCCCCACCAGAATGAGACCTCCCTGAGGGCAGGGATTCTATTTTATTTACTGCGACACAAAAGCACACTTAACAGTGCTACCGTTGCACTGAAAAGAGCAGAAAGAAATCAAGAAGGTACCTATCTCCAGACAGCCCTGTTTATAACATTTTGCTGGAATATTACTTAGAACGACTGCCCTACCTAGATCTGCATATGCAAATGACTTGTCAGTGGACAGCTCTATGCATTATACATGGTAGACACTTAACGGTCTGTTGAGTGAATGAGTCTAGGTATGCAAATGATATGCAAATCTTTCCCTATTTTAATTTGACCCTCGGGAACATCTTCAGTGACTCTCTTGGGCCCAGGTTGTTTTTTAATTTTTTTTAATTGAAAGTCTTTAAAGACAACCAGTTTTCTTTCTTGCCTGTGCTGAGGGAAGCTGTTGTCAAGTTGGGAAAAGAATGCTGGGCTGGACCAGGTTAATTAGGATTAATTCTGCTTCTCCTGCTCTTTCAGGGGAAGACATCAGCAAGGGACTCCCCTCTCTGGGCATCAGTTGCCTCACCTTTAAGAACAAGGGAGTGGGTTTCCTGCTGGCATCAAGACACTATGATTTCCCATCTCTCAGTCACAGGAACATCATCCTGGGCAGGCAGAATGTCAGTGTTCAGCACTACCTGCCTAGAAAGAGAAATCAAATCCCTTGCCAAGGATTAGAGAAAGTCTCCAGCCCCTCTGCCCATTTAGAGAAATGAGTTTTTTTGGCACTAGTTCTCCCAGCCTGGGCATTGTGTTCAATCATTTCTTTCCAAACCAAAGGATTTTAAAATAAGAGGCTGGAGTTTTCTCTCTTAAATACAACAAGCCAAGCGTCTGATTAATAGGGTGGGTTTGCATTTCCTTTCTCTCATGTGAAAATATTTATTAGAAAAATGTTCCAATGAGAATATTAATAGCCAGGGAATCAGCTCTGTGTCAGCTTCTTTGTTCCTTGACATTTGAAATGGGGGGTGGGGAGGGGGAGAAAGAAGGAAAATCAAAACCCAGGCTTGCGGTGGTCACCTTTCCCCGGGCCCCCTCCCCCAAGAGGCAGGATTCTGCCCTTCCTTTGGGAAAGGCACTGAAAGGAGCAGCTTAGCTCTTGGGCCACACTGGGGTCCCCCGTCCTTAACCAGAAACACATGTGCATCAAAGGCTTGGATTGCAAGTGACACATTTGAAAACAAAAGTGCAGCCGAAATTCGCTTATCCTCACTTTCCTAATCCGCAAACTCTGTAATTCTCCCCAAAGCCCCTCAGGCTCTGCTACAGTCCAAGCCTGTTCACATCCTCTCCTCCCTCCGCAGCTCAGCCCAGGTCTCCTGCTCCCCCCACCCCCCCCCCCCGCCCCGGCAGAGGGAGGGCTCCTGTTACTGAGACCCTGAGTGCCTTATAAAAATATACCTTGGCACGCTCTGCCTGCGCCCTGGGAAGCCTTATCGCCTGGACTAAACAAATGTGCACAATCAAAATAATAGTCTGAGTTGTCAAAATAAATGAGTTGGGAACATCTGGAAGTGTGGCTCCCCACATTTTTTCCTTCCCTTCCTCAAGCCTTTAGATGCCTTAGGGGTCTGGCAGCTCAGTGGCTCCGGCCACTTGGACTAGTCCGAGGCTACTCAGACTACTTCCGAGTCACAATAGCCCCTTTGAATATGCTTATATTTGGTGCTAGGTCCAGGTTTGCAGTAGGTAGGCCCTCCCCCAAACCAAGGAAACCCAAATTAGTTCTCTGCTTAGCCGAATGGACACTCCGGGATGGCATGCTGGAGGGGCATGGCCAGTCCTCCCCACCCAGCACACCCCTTCAACCAAGGCCCCTTCAACTGAGGACCAGGGAAGGGGTCTCTCCTGCCCATGAGCCCCTCAGAGAAGGATGGCTTCACAGTCTTCCCAAATGATTTTTGTTTCTGTTAACTCCAGGCCAAAGTTCTTCTTGCTCCAACCCCCTTGAACTACTAAGGCAGGAATAGTTAAAAAGTCAGTTTCCTGTACGTACCCACAGGATAAGTCACCACGGCCCTGCAGAGCCAAGGTGGGGCACCCCGGAGGCCTGCCTTCCGAGGGGGCTGATGTAATATTGCTGCAGAGACACTGCCTGGGAGAACCTTTTAAAATTGTGTGCCAGTGTCTGGGCAATTTCCTGGCAGTGTGATCCTGCTCCTGCTGGATTCCCTCAAAGGCTTGCACGAAGCACTTTCCGAGCCCACATTTAATGTGGGCTTCATTTAGGACCTAACGCAACCTTTAGCAAATCAACAGTAGGCTCTAGAGCTCCTGGCACTTCCCTGTGAGTTTTGGGAAATCAAGCCAGTTCTGATGACTCTGGACTGGGGTGTTGGGCGTGGCCTGACACTGAAGGGGCAGCTAACCTGTTCAGTTGCCTGCTGGGCCTCCTTGTTCTCATGTGGGGTCAGGATGGGTGATCCCTAAATTCTTAGCAGCTCTGACCCTGGGGGTCCGGAAACCACGTATGTATCTTCCCTGAGCCTTGTCTCGCAAAGTGTGCTCATGGGCCACCGAATCAGAATCACCTAAGGTGACTGGCTGTGGAGAGGTGAAGAGGCAAGGAGGAGAGACAGCGATGTGGCTTCTGAGGCTGTGTCATAAAAAAGGCAATAATTCTATCTTATTTGTGGGAAGGCTCACTCTCTGAGTCCTGAGCTGCCACGATCTGCCATGCTCAAGAAGTCTGACTCTCGGGGCCACCATGCTGTGAGGAAAGCTCATGTCCCATGGAGAGGCCTTTTCTGAGGCACTCTGGTCAACGGTCCCAGCTGAGCCCAGCCTTCTAGTTCCCAGACAGGAGAAGCTTCCAGATGATTCTAGTCCCTAGAATTCTGAGCACCACAAGTCATTTGTGTAGTAGAGAAGAGACAAGCCCTCTTCAATGTACCACGTCTGTGTCCCTGACTTCCATAGTTTGGGAACATAATAAAAAGTTTGTTTTATATCCCAGAATTCTGTAGTGGTTTGTTATGTAGCCATAAGTGACCAGAATGGTGAGCCAACTACAGACAAACACAAGGTCATTCGGAACTGGGGTCTGACTGCCCACTACTTGGAGAATAGCAGCCCCATCTTTTGAGACCTGCTTTCCTTACCCATAGAGACCAAAAATGAAAAGCCCCATGGGTAGCCCCTTTCTGGCCATGTGTTCACACATGCAGCCAGACAAGACCCTGAGGGCTTGGGGCCTGACCAATGCTCAGGGTGCCCCTCCCTTCTCTCCGCAGAGGCCTGCAATACTGGCCTCCTGGGCCTCACATCTGGGCCCAGGGCTGCCTCTGCCTATATCAAGGGGAGTGGGACTGTTTAGTCTGCTGGGCACATTCCTGGATTTGTAAAATAAATAGCAGATTATGAGCGACTTAGCCTGATGCTGTCATTGGGCCAGGCCACAGGCTTCTGAGCCGTCCCTTAGGAGGGAGCAGCAGGAATGGAAGGTTGGAGGTGTTTGACTTGGGAACTCTGTCCCAGCCATAGTTTAAGTGGAGAGGCTTCTAGCCTTCTCTGGGATTCCAGAGATCTTCTAATAATAAGACTGATAACAGCAATGATGATAATAATCATACCGCACACTGAAGGCACTGTGTGTCAGACACAACGGTTACCATTACTCGGCCCATTATAAGATGAAGAAACTGAGGTTTAGTGGTGTGAGATCTCAAAGCTGAATGTCTAGCAAGTGGCTATGGGTTAAATGGAGATCAGTCTGATTCTCAGGCTCCAGGTCTTAACCACTACACTATATTGCCTTCCCAGGCTCTGAAATAGAGAGCTGCAGCCCATGCCCCCACCCACCCTAACATACACACACACACACACACACACACACACACACACACACACACACACACACGTGCGCGTGCATGCCCCCATCGCCAGCCTTTCTGCTGTTCCCAAGGCCCTTTCCAGCCTGCATGGAGCCATTCTCCACTGTGACTCCCTTTTTCCATTTCACCCTTCGCTGGATCATTTTATGCTTCTATTCCCTCTGCTAATTCAAACTAATTAAAGTATAAAATAGAATAATTGCTTCCATCCCCATACTCTTTCCCATCCACACTGAAGACAGAGTTGTAGTCTTTATCTGGGAGTGGCCAACCTGACAAGTTGGGTGGAAACTGGGGCTATCAAGTTTCTTTTCATCTTCTCGCTCCGTTTTGCACTTGGCTCATTGCCTGATTTTCCCTGGACTTGCTGACTGACTTCCATTAGACACTGAGGATACGGGAGAACTTGTATTCACACCCACAGCATCTGCTGATCTGCTGTTGAGGAAGCTGGGGCGGACTTTCTAGGGAAGAACCAGGCATCCTATCCGTGGGGCACCTGGGCAATTAGCAGGATTGGGAAATCAGTTCCCAAATGTTCCCCTGGGACTGGCTGGCCCTGGATCTATTAACAGTCCATTAACATTGGCTTGTTAGGCAGTGGCACTAGCAACCCAACACTTCTTACTAGTCCTATTTCTTAATTATGCGTAATTAACTGAGAGAGGGGGAGGGAGTGAGAATGAATGAGCTATACGGGATCGTTGGAGCTCTGTAAGGAGATGCAAACCTCTCCAGGCAGAACTTGAGGCTGGAGACTTGGATCTACACTCCTATGGTGCCAAAGATACAACAGGTGCCATGTTTTGGGGAAGCATCAGGGGGACAGAAAGACAAGAGGTGGGGATGAGATGAGGGCTGGGATGACAGCAGGCTGCTCAGAGATTTATTAGAAAGTGAGGGGAAGCCCCATTCCCATGATGTCTTGTAAGGTCTCAGGTCTTTCAGGAACCTCCGAAGTCTTTAATCACTGCCTCAAAACAGGAATACGCTTATCCTTAACCAGCCAGCATTTTCCCTCTTTCTGCAGTGGTCATCGTTCAGGGAAGACGTTCACATGGGCACCCCTGGCCTCATACAACTCTTGTTCCAAAAGTTCTTCATTTGGTCTAACCTCAGGCCTGTCTACTGTAGTTTTAGTGTTGTCTTCTGGATATGGAGAAGAGTCTCAATACCAACACCTTAGAGAAGCCTCTTTAATATGAAAGGGAGTGTAGCGTTAGATTTGTTAACTGTATCTCTAAAAGGGAGGAAACTGAATCTCTGAGAATTTAAGAGTGTAAGCCATCCAGCTCGTTAGAGGTGGGTCGGGACTAGAACACAGACCCCCGGGCTCAGCCTAAGGCCTACTGGATGTGCCCCACAGCCACTTGACTTCCCCTTAATCATCACTCATGGTTACCACCCTCCTGAGCTGGAATCATAGAGGCCTGAGAGCTGGAAGGGGCCATACAGAAGCTCAATGATCAAGGGTTTGTGTGGCATGTGAGGCCGTGGGAAAGAACCTCCCCTCTGCTGAATGGAGTCTCACGTCGACCCGAGTGAGGCACAGTGAGGCCAAATGACTGGCCTAATGCCATGTGGCTATGAAATGTTGAGACGAGATCCAAAGCAGAGCCTTGGACTTCAGAGACAATCCTATTATCTGAAGCAACTATTTCATGACCTGGGAGAGGGTCATGCTTCCAGATCTAGCAACAGCTGAACTAGAACCCAAGCCATCCAACTCCATCTTCATCACCACCCACTAAACTGTTTCTTGAAAGATGTCCGAGCTGTCTGTGAATATTCTGTACTCAGAGTTGCTCGGCCTCAGACAGATGGGCCCACTGAGCTGTTCTTGGCCCTCATCCCTGGGCCCAGCCCCAGGTGAAATCACCTAACTACCTATTTCTACACGATTTACAGCTCTCAGGGTGACAGGTCTCAGAGCTCTGCCACAAATCCCCCGTAGACTCTGCCCACTGATCACAGCTCCACCTGGCATAGGGGGCTCTCTGGACTGATATCTCACCTGACTGGAGACAGCCCCACGGCATTAACCCCAAATTCTTGCCATGTCTGCTCAGTGGGACTGGCTACTACTGAAGCCCTCTGTTTGGTGCAGATTGTAACAAGAATGACACAGCTGTGGCAGAAGATGAGGACAAAGGCCAGGAGATTTAGAAATAAGCTATGTGGACACTTGGTAGACCCAGGACTGATGCTCTCACAGGTGATACCGGATATGATCTCAGGAGGTCAGCCCAGTCCCTGAAGGCCACTCAATAGTCTCAAGCTCTGACTCAGGCCCCTCTCCTCTGGCCACATTTCGAATGTAATTTCACAAAGCATCCCATTTGAGAAATAGCCAAAATCTGAGCCTTGGCATATTCTCAGTTCCATTAAGGCCTCACTGATCACTTCTATTTGCTGTCAGTGCTTTTCCACCACACCAGGCTCAGAGAACCCAAGAAAGAGTTTTTACCCAGTTACCTGCCTGGTCCTCAGCCATACATAATGTGTTCTGAAAATATCACATATATTGGGGGTCTGTTGGATCCCTCTGACCAACATTTTATCCACCTATCTGGACTGCCATCTATCCATCCATCGCCTTGTCTGATTATTATCCTGCAGAAGCATCTAGAATGGTGTTCACCAAATGTTAACATGGTGTTACATTTTGGGCAGACCCATCTGGGGACTCACTGCTATTTTCTTTTCTGTGTGTATTGCTGGAATTTGCATGGTGAGCATCTACTATTTCTGTTTAAGAAATAACCTTATGTCTATAAATAGGAAAAGGAAGAAAAGGCAGAATATTTATAGGCTTCAGTGGGATGTTACAGGTAACTGGCTATTTGTCTCCCTCCCTTGTTAGACTGTAAGCAACTTGAGGGTAGTGGCCAAGTCCCATTCATTTTAAAGTTTTCCCAGCACACTATTCCCGAAAAATATATTCCCAGTAATGGGCTTTGTTAGGGCCCACGGACTGTTTTATTAGAACGAGACATCACTGTTTATTTCCAACTGTCTTGCCCACCGTAGGTTAGGCTAAGCCTCCTCCAGCTCCGCCAAATTCCCATCTGCACCTGTTTATGCCTCACCTGCAGGGGCCATATGAAAGAAGGTAAAAAGACAGGTGGGTTCAAGGGGGTCTGGATATAATTTGCATGCAATCTGCATATTATTTGTGTCATCTGTTCTCAAGAAGTAATTTTTGAGTTAGAGCTGCATCACTGCTTCCCTGAACGCTGTCATGTGCCCATTTGTCTCTTTGTTTCGCCCTCCATTCTTCCCTCATCCCTGGATTCAGAATTCTTACATTCAAAAAAAAAAATGAGGGAAAGAGAACTCTGGGCAAGGTGGTGTTCAAGTACACCAGGAATCTTTGCAGAGTATTTTGGGAATGACAAACACTCAAGAGCTGGGAGGCACCTCGTGAATGCTCACTGGTCTTCCAGCCCAGCATCCTTGTCTAGCCTAGGGTCTAGCCTAGGTCTTGGTCAATGCCAAGACCATGCTCCTGGTGAACAACAGTAGACTCACTGACTGAACGAATGGAAGGAACCAGCCTTTCTTAAGGTCTTTGCTTTGCTTTTTGCATCCCCATTAATTTGTGAATCCTCCGTTTTCCCTGCTTCTCTTGCCCATCACCAGGGCTCTCCTGCATCTACCTTCTGTTTGCTCACATATATTCAGAGCAAATACACTCCGGGGGGAATAATGCTCCATCAGAGAAGGTGGGGAACCTGCTCAATGGTTACCCCGCAGAGGGTAGAAGTCTATTTCTCAGGCCAACTTTGGCTTCCCGGAGCTGGCCAGCTTCTTCTGACATCAGTCTATGACTCAGACCAAGATTTTTATCTCCTTCTGGGGCCCTGTCTTGGGTCTGTCTCTCCCAGGATCAGGTCCAGCGAGGAGGCCTGGATTATTTACACTTCTCTGGCTCCTGGAGCAGCAGACTCTGTGGGCCTGGGAGCTGTAAATCTACCTCCTAATCACACCAAACTGCTCCATGCAGTCTGGCCTGTTCTTGCGGGGCTGTTCATCACGCACTGAGACAGGGGCTGTGGCCTGGAGAGAAGCTCCGGGAAGTGGCTGGCCCCAGTTTTTTCTCTCTGGCTCCCTGCAAAAGCCACCAAGGACTCTGCCTCTCCCTGAACCCCTAGGCCACAAGCCCAGAGGTCTCTCTTGTTCGAAGAACAGTTTCTGAACAAAGGTCACAGGTTATCAGTTACTCCTGGGCTTTGAAAAGAAGGGATGGGTGTCAGCACTTACCTGTCTCTCAGACATGATGTACAGGTAACGCTCATCAATGGAGAAGGCCATGTCCCGGAGGATGGGGCTCCCATCTTTGAGCACAGAGACCATCTCGTACTGGACCCCTCCATGGGGGGGACCATCAGCTCGAATCTGAGAAAGAAACAAGGCACCCTCAGCATCTGTACTCAGCAGTCCCCTGCTTTGGCCTAGAGCAGGTCACTTTCCTGAAGTGCTTGTATTTCCCGAAGATAATTCTCCCCACCCTACCCCCAGTTACTACTCTGAACCAAACTAGGCTTCAGGGAAGGTAGAAGTGCTTTTCAGTTCAAACAGTGGGCTGTTTGTTTCCACGAAGAGAGGTCCTTTCCCAAGTGGTCTGAGTGTGCCAAGTCTGGGATTTCTGATGGTGGGTTCATTTGTGTGTGCATATGTGCCCTTAGGGGCAATTCTGAATATCCCAATGTGGTTATTGTTGCGTGTGTCTACATATATTTACAGCACTGTGTGGAGGGTGTGTGTGTGTGTGTGAGTGTGTGCTTGTGCACACTTACTGGCGTTTGGGGTAGGAGAGTCAACATCTGCTCACAGTGTTTCTGTCTCAGGAGGGTGAGGAAGAATGGGTAAACAATCATATAAACTATTAAAAAGCTGGTCATCAAGAGATTCAAGATTTTAGAATCTCAGGAAGGTCTTTCTGCCCCCAAAACATATCCCCTATATGTGTGCAAATTCACCCTGGGATTTTGGGGAGCCAGGAATCCTGGATCAGACTCTTAGAGCCCAGCTCCGGATAATAAGTCAGAAAGAAAGGACTCAGACACCATCAAGTTCACTGCTCCTCAGCCCTGGCTGCACATCAGAATCGTCTAGGGAGTTTTAAATGATACAAATGCCAGGGCTGAATCCATTAATCAGAATCTCTGTGGGTGTGGCCTGGGCATCTTCTTGGGGATTCAAAGCTCCCCAGGTGAATCTGATGAGTGGCCAGGGTCTAGAAGCAGCTATGGAGTCCAGTGGTTTTCAAGGCTGCATGCCTTGAGAATCAGCTCTGGGGGCTTGGGAAAACACATTGCTGAGCCTGCCCCTGGAGTTTCTGATTCAGGGGAAATGAGGCTTGAGAATTCTCACTTCTAACAAATTCCCGGGTGATGTGGAGGCTTCTGGCCTGTGGATTCGAGAGGGCTAGTCTAAGCTCTGTGTAGACTCAGGGGAAGATGGTCCCTAAGGTCATACAAAAAGCTAGTGTCCGGGAGTCTTGGGTTTGAATATGCTCCTGCCTTCGACAGGTGACCAATAATCCCCACTCTGGCTTGTTTTCTCTGTCCTCTGCCCATCTACACCCCCTCTAGCTCGAGCCCTATTTCCTCCATGAAGCCTTCCCTAATCTCTCCACCACACTAATTGCTCATCACCCTGATGCCTCTTTTTTTTTTTTGTCTATCAGACATTTTGTCTTAGGATTATAATCAATTGATCTGTCCATTGTGTATGTACTAGCTACCACGTATTGACTACCCACTCACATTGTTCTCTAATTGCCTCACATGTGCGTAAGTCTGTCAACACTGAAGGCAAGGATGTGTTTTCTATTTCTCTAATAACCCCCTGAGGACTCGAATGGGGTCGGGAACCTGGCTGGTGATGGATAAAACGGGATGCTTGAGAAATACTTGTTGAAAGGACATGAACTATGAACCTGCTGATAAAGTCTCATGAACTCTAGCGCTAAATCAAAGTGAGATTCAAAGGCATTTTCTCTGGAAGATTGTAGGATTCAGGTTGCCCCCTCCCCATTCACATTCCCTTTCATTTTTTCTTGTACTTCTAACCATGTCTTTCCCTCTGCCCATTGCTCCCACCACACCAGGAGCTCCTGAAGGCAAGGACCATGCCTTATTCATCCCAGGGCCACGCTCAGTGCCTGATGCCACAGTAAATTCCCCTTTGCCCTTCTTCTGCCCAGCTAGTGGCTTCCTGCATTCAAAGCTATTGCATCCAGGGGAGGGGCTTGGGGGTTCATTTAATTCATTCTCAGAGAGTGGAGGAAGACTCTGGGGTCAGCAATGATGTCGTGAGGCTGAGGTTACTTGTCCTCTACCCCAGTGCAAATATGGTTGTGGATTCAAGCAGAGGGAAGGGTTTCTACCTGGGAAAATAACTCACAATTAAAAAGGTTCCCCTTAACATTTGAAGCAGCATTCTCTCTTAGATGGACAGATCTGAAATTTCCTTGGGATCCTTCCAGAAATATAGTAGTTTTAGTCAATAAAGTTCTTGGGCTATTGCAGAAAGTAAAGAGAAGATGTGATAGTCTTGGCTTCTGGCTGGCTTGACCTCAGTTTTCCGTCTCCTTTATATGGGGGAGTTCAGGCTCTATTTCTTCCTTTAAAGGGGAACTGGTCCAGGGCTTCTCATCACCCTCCCTATAATGCCTGCTTCTCTTCAGGGAGATTTAAGTCTCCTCAAGGTACTGGCTCCTCCCAGGAGCTGTGGAACCAGTACCCTCCCTCAGGCCCGACCCAAGATCTCCCTGCCCCGAGAGGCTAGTTAACCTTCTACCAGCTGGGGCGGCCTCCTCCCCATGAGCCTGGGCACCTGCCTGCCTCCCTGGCAGGGCCTGGACACAAAGTCAGAAGGAGTAACTCCACAGGCCTGGCCTTCCCTCTGTGGTCCCTGGGACGAGATGGTACCCACGGCCGGCTTGGAGCTGGAATTGAATCAAAGTCAACTTACCATCACACTCTCTGCTGCATCCCACTTAGGACCAATACCAGCCATTAACTTTTTCCTGAATCAGAGATCTACGCAGGTTTTTTTCTTTTTCTTTCCCCATCTGCAACCCCAATCTTTTAACAAAGCAATTGAAGCCAGAATCAAACCTACCTACCTTTCAAACGTCAAAGCTAAAACCAAACCAGAACAGAAACTGTTCTTGGTACTGAACCTGAACGAGGCGATCCTATTTCATTCAGTCTAAATCCCTGGAGGGAAGAGCACTATTGCCCCCCCCCCCCACTTACTTCCTCATCCCATACTATCTGCCTCCAGCTTGTGTAACCCTCAGAGACACCTGCGGGAGGGCAGAGAAGATGGAGGATGCGGCAGGAGGCCAGGGGTTCAAAGGGCACGGGGCGGGGGGGGGGGCTGGCAGGCAGGTGGCAGGAGGGGCCAGAGGGGCAGCAGATAGCAGAGATCTTTCCCCTCCGTGACACCTTGTGCTCCCTCTGAGCTCGCACCGCAGGGGGCAGAGTGTAGGTCTGGGGCGCAGGGTTCCTGGATTTCTGTTCGGACTCTGTGCCTGGGCTTGAGTTCTGCCTAATGGTACAGTTTGCGTTCAGATCCCTCCCCTGAGCCTCAGTTTTCCCTTCTGGATAACAGGCCAAGGCGATCTGCTCGGTGCCGGCCACAGGAGAACCACAGTAGCAAGTACTAGAGCTGTAAGGGCTTGGGAGCTCACCTCACCTAAGCTCTTGCATTCCAGGCTCGTGGCTGGCCAGTGGTGGAACCGGGGCTCAGAGGAGAGTGCATGGCGGATGGAGACAGCGCCCCGTGACCACTGCCGGGGACAAGGGTCCTGCCGCAGGGCAAGCACACGGGTTCCCAGACTGCTCTGCCTCGGAGAGAAAGTTTTGAGGTTCAAAGTTGTTTCTGTCCTTGCCAGACACAGGATGGTAGTGGTGTGGTGATGACAGTCAGGGAGTCTTGAGCAAAGGTGGGATTTTCAAAAATCTGACCAATTGAGTCTATTCGGGGCTGTCCCAGAATAACCAAACTGCTGTGACACAGTTTTCAGCTTTCAAGCTTGTGGCCCCAGGGCCAGGTTTCAGTGACCACAAGGATAACAACGGACTGAAGTAGATCACGAACCTGTCCAAGAGAAGGGTGTCAGCAGCCCAAGCTGCACAGGGCAGGGGAGGAGCTGGGGCAGAGGAGGGAAGTGACACACACAGGGACACGCGAGTCACCTGAACATGTCTTTCTGGTTGGGCTCCTCCTCTCCTGACAGGGCCTGGCCTCAGTGGGCACACAACAGCTCTGGAGGCCATTTTGCTTGGACAAAGCTCACAAGGTAGAATAAGAGGGCCAGTCTGCTGCAGTGGAGGGTGACAGTCTTTACTGAAACCCACAAAAGACAGAAGGTGCCCACACTGTCTCGCAAGGAGATTCACGCTGGTTCTAGTGAGAATTCCTGTTGCGTAGAGCCCTGAACTGCAGGATGAGTGGCCGCAGGACCCTGCAACCTTCTCAGGAGGGCTTGGAACACAGGATAACTTCTTTTGCTTCATGGCTCAGCGTGGCCCTACCTGAAGGCGGGAACACGGACCTGGTGAAATTTTGAAGGGTCCCATTTGCCTCAAGAACTTAATAACAGCTACTGAGCTATTGCTCTTACAATGTGCAAAGTGCTGTCGAAAGTACTTAACAAAAATCAACTCTCTTATCCTTACAAGAACCCCTGACGTAAATGTTCTTATTATTCCCATTTTACAGATAGGAAATTTGAGGCCTGGGAGAGTTAGGTGCCGTTCCCAAGATCACACAGCTGAAGGGCAGCAGGGCTGGGGTTCCCACATACAGCCCGATTTCTCAGGCGCTCTGTGACTCTCTTAGGAGAGGATAATAATGGGCAAATGGAGCTGTTCATCGCCGCCAGGAACAGAACAGACAGAACAGACCGAAAAGACTGAAAGTCCGAGTTCTCTCTTCCCCACCCTTCCTCTTTTGGACCCCAAGGCCCAGGCGGGGCAATCACCCATTTCCTGGAGTCAACAATAAACTCAGAACCTAATTTTGAGGGACCTTGGCTGGGGGCAAAAACTCAGTTTATCAGGGCTGTCTGTGGGGTAGGAGGATGTGAGGTGCAGTCCAGGGGGGAGCGACTGCCAGGCCCTCCGCGTGGGAGGGGTCTCTGCTAACAGAGAAGGAAATAGTAATCCTATTAGGGCTTCCCTTTAAACCACAGCTAGGCCTGTGCAGAAATCAATGACAGCCTCTTTACTTGAACATCCAATTCAAATCAGCATATCCAATTCCAATTAACTAGCTTACCTGTAGGCTCCTCCAAACCCTTTTTCTTGTGCCTCACTTTCTTCTATAGTTAACTCTAAACTATGGAGCCCCTGCTTGGGATTTGTCACTCTAATATCACTTTATTAGTAGTACGAGTATTTATTTATTTATTTGGCAAGACCTGCTGAAAAGCAATTGGGAGTCTTTTTCTTCTTGGGCCTCTCAGTAGGAAACAGATTGGCTTGAGAGGCATCACCATGCCGAGGGAGGCACCGGTTCATGTCCTTAGGCCTGGGATCTAATCCCAGCATTCTCATTAATTGGCTATGTGACTCCAGGCAAGTCACTTCCCTTGTTTGTGTAATAGTTTCTGTAGCTGCCAAATAAGGTGGGAACTCCTGTCCTTATGAGCACAAAAAGGATGCTGGGAGAATGAAATGAGTTATTGGCTATGAATTTCAGGACTGTCCAATATCCGTTTATTATACGTCTGCCGTGAGCCAGGCCTGCGCTTGGCGCTGGGGATACTACCCCAGCTCCCCTTCGGAAGCCCCAGGAGCTGGGGAACGGACAAGCCCACCAGTCTTCACAAATACAGGGGCTACCCCTTGTGAGAGGAGTTGGCACCGGGGGGTAGGGGTGGGGAGCAGGGAGGCCAACACCCCAGGGAGGCTGGGGCATGAGGGAGGCCCTGAGCCGGAGACTTTCTGGGGAAGGTGATGCCTGAACGGATGAGCAGGAGTGGAAATGTGAGTTCTTTGGCTAATTTCAAGTGTGATGTCAGCATAAGCATGTTATTGTTATGTCTGAGCTCAGATTTCTTGGAAACTTAGTCTCTCAGACCTGAGTGTTTAGAGAGGATGAGACTTTTGATGTGCACTTATTGAGGGCTCGACAACAATTTCTGCAGGCCTTGTCACTTTATGTCCGAAAAGGCACTTTGGAAGAGGCCTTTATTATTTGGTTTTATCTCTGCCCCAGGACTCAGGGCTTGCATACTGTATGAATGTGTGTGTGGTGTGTGTGTGTGTGTGTGTGTGTGTGTGTGTGTGTGCACGCACACACACACACATAGACGTTTAAAGAGGGGAGAGGTGGGGCAGGCCTGGTGCTGCTCGGACTGAACTTGGGGGTGAGTTAATGAGCGAGTGTATGTGCAGCTGTGCATTTAGTGCTGCGTGAGAGGATTCAAGCCGAAGTTTATTTTTGTAGAGCTTCATGACCCGAATTATTTATAGATTGAAGCCTTTGGTAAATTCAGTCTCTGAGATTCTTCCTCCCTCTATCCTGCACACGCGTACACGCATGCATGCCGCGCACACACGCACACAGAGACAGTAGCACCTTCCAGGGTGCCTCTGTCTCCTCCTTCCCCAGAGCTCTGTAAATGTTAACTAACCATCGAGAGTCACAGCCCGGGAGGCCGAGGATCCCCGGAGGGAGCCCGGCCCTAAATGCTTGGACAACTGGAGAGGGACACAGGAGCCGGGGAAACTCAGCCTGTGGGTTGCAATGAACCAGGAGAGAAGAGGGGGAGGGGAGACAAAGCCAAGGATCCCTCCTGTCCCTGAAAAGGAAGGAGGTCACTAAGATATGCTAAACTTTGTGAGTGTTGTGCCCCCCTCCCCCGCACATGCATGTGCCCTGTGCACAGACACACACCCTCCCACACATATGCAGATGCTTCTAGGACTGTGAATTGTCGGTCAATCACTGGGGCTTTGACACTGGAGACTGACATTTCCATGTACAATTACTTCTATTTCTGTGCATGTTAGGAATCTGCCCTAGATATTAAACTGGGCGGGGGGATGGATGATCTAGTAGAGGGGTTCATGCTCTTGAGCCTCCTGGATCTCTTCCTTCATGGAAGGCTAAGCCATGGAAGCCTTTCTCCTGGAATGTGGGGAGGGGCTCCCACGAGAAACCATTTGTTCTCTGGACCTCTGCATCTTGGAACAGTGAGAATTAAGAGCCTGGTTTATGATAAGCGATATAGTGAATATTTATTGAGCAATGACTAGAAGTAAAGTGTTCAGAGGTAAGGTTGAGGAGGTTGGCTGGAGTGAGTCTCTTTTCTTAAATCTTGGCTTTGTGTCTCCTCATCAGCCAGGGGTGGACGGCTAAGTGACCACTGATCCACGCGGCCCACAGAACTGAGAGGAGCAGCCTCTGCTTGAGACCTTCCCGTGGTTAAAGACCCACCGCATTTCACAAGGGCACCGACTTCCCTAACCCAGGGGCCTCTCCCTTTATGACTCAGCTGAAAGTGACATCAAGATCTAGAAGCAAAAGAATCCAATTCTTGGTTCTACCTCTGTCAGGGAGGGTTTTGAGTTCCCAGGCCCAGGACCGGGCAAGAGCTTATCCAGGTGAATACGACGGGCATTTGGGAACACAGGGCTCTGGCCTTGGACTAGCCCCACCTCTCAACACTGCTCCAGCTCAGACTTTGGCCAGTTAGGAGGATCCGGGAACCAGATGAAGTTGCCAGGGGCAGCGGAAGCACTTGATTGTTCTGGGAAACAATAAGATAAACACTGGCGAGGGACAGCTGAATCGTAAGGCAGCCTCAGACGAAATCACAACACACAGCAGCAAAGCAGTAATTCACAGGGAGGGCACAGGGTTGGGGAGGGGGGAGCACTGAGGGGTGTGTGTGTGGGGGAATTAATAAAGAATAATGAGCAACCTCTGCCAAATCGAAATCTCTGTGTACCCGAAGCTGTAGCAACGTGGGGCTCTCAGAATCCCCATTTGAGGTACCACACACAGGTTCCTTGCCTGGGGATGCCCCGCCTGTTTCAGGATAGCATCTAACCTCTTAGGCTTTTTGGACTGGGAATGATTTAGAAGCACCTCTTAGGGCCCACGTGGAGGGTGATGCAGCCTTCCTCACCAAGCTCTGGAATAGGGTGTGGTGAGAATCAGGCAGACTGACGCCCAGGTTAACTGCCTTGGAAATGCCCTGCCCCACCCCAATGGGGCAGAGGGGCGGGCGAGTAGGCAAAGCAAAGTAGCACTTCCTGGGACTGGACACGCAGGGCTTCTGAATCGCTTATCTCCCTTTATCAGCGTAGTTCAACATATTTACTGAACATCGATCGAGCATGTCAACCAACGTGCAAAAGGCTGGAGATAGAAACATGAATGATCTTGAACACTGTGAAGTCGGCCTCCCCATTTCACAGAATAAGAAACGTTAGGAGTCGAGAGCAAGTTAGTGACAGAGCCAAGCTCAAAGCTGAGTCTGCCTGATTCCAAAGCCTGTACTCTGTTTCTTTCATTAGGCTCCCTCTGGGGCCTCGCTTTTCCCTAAGTCAAACAAGAGGACAATGCCTGCATTGGGACTAAAAATTACATCTAAAAAGTGCTCAGTGCCCCTGGAGATAAGTCCTGGGGAACAAAATAGATCATATAGCTGTCTCCTCCACTATGACAAAGAAGGCCACCTGCAGTCTGGAAAAAGAGCAAAGGGTGGGGCGTTTAAGAGGGTTATTACCCTCTTTAATTAACTCATTCTTTTCAATGGCCTAAAATTACCCTGCATTTTATAATCTGGAACAGTAATCTCTGGCTTTCATTAACACCGAGGATGACATTTAAAGCTGTAAGGATGGGAAGGGAGGTCTGGACTTGTGAGCACAGCTATCTGACACGGCTTGTGCCTGGACGCGGGGGGCTCCCTGAGATTTTAAAAGGGAAAGTCATTTGGAAGATGCATGTGGCCTGCGTATACCATGGTGCAGAAAATTCGCGGTAACCGAGGGATGCGGAGAGCACACCCACACTGCCGCCGTATTTCTCTTCCCACTGCTGCGGGGTGAGGCCTGGGTCTTACTGCCTCTTATCTGTGCTACAGCAATAACCTGAGAAATCTCCCTGCCTCCAGCATATTCCTGCTCTAATCGGTTCTACCAACATGGCCAGATTAATCTTCTTAAAACACTTATTTGATCCTGCCTTTTCTGTATGCAAAATCCTTAAATTTCAGGTGTTTGTAATTTTCTTTCTCTTGCTTAACTCACTCCTAATTTTTTTTTTATGATGAACATACACTACTTTTGGAATATGAAAGAAAGTAAATCATTGCATGCAGGCAGGCACATACACACAGAGCACCTTTAACTGCCCCCGTTGAGATTTTAGAAAAGTTCACATCCCTTCCTTGTCACGTATGGATCTAGTTAGCATAGCCTTCTCACCATTCTCCAATGATGTCTCCTGGTGTTTGCTCTTCATGTCTTGGCTTGACAATTTATTCTCCTTCCTAGATCCTAACCATCCTTCAAGGCCTGACCCAAATGCCCCCTCCTCCAGGAAGCCCATCCTGACCTCTCCTTTGAACTCCCATAGTCCCTAGCGAGTCTCTTGGCATGGTTACCTATGAACACATGCGATTATCTCTCCTAAGATCGTAAGTTCCTAGAAAACAGACACTGTTTAGTGGAGCTTCATATGCCTCACTGCATTCAGTACGACTGTACACGTAGTAGGCCTTCAGGCACACCCGATGTTGGAATGAATGAATCCCTGTTACTTAAACTGGGTAGGGATTAGCCATAGCTCACATTTATTTAACCTCTATTTTTGTTAGACATTGTGCTAAGGGCTCTCCACACACCCTCTCATTAAATGCTCACCACAACCATATTAGTCCCATGTTACAGATGAAGAAACAGAGGCACAGAGGTGAGAGGTAACCTCAAGGTCACATAGCTGGTGGGCAGAAGAGCTAGAATCTCAACTCTGTGAGGCCTTCACTTGTCTAGGCCTCTGTTTCACCATCTCTGGAAAATAATGAATGGAGAAAGAGAGAATCTTGCTTTGCACAACCTCCCCTCCCTCCACCACATCTCCTGGAACCGGGCACGTAAAGACGCTGTACACATTTGCTTTTGTTGAAGCGATCTTTTCTGCTCCGCACTGGACTGCTAGGAGCTCTTAGGAGGAAAGCACTCTAACGTATCCAGGTGCCGCTCTGGAAAGAACTCCGGGGCTACTAAGCTGGAGCTTGGCGGGCTTAAAGGCAGATGGAAAGCAAGGGTTAAAGTGGCAGAGATGGGCTCAGAGCTGGGGTCTGAGACACAGCATCGAGGAGGAGGGTGGAAGGGAAGTGAGGCCAGAGGGCCTCTGTCCCCTGAAATCCCGAGACACCAGCGCAGGGGTGGCCCCCATGCTCTGGTATGTCTGACTTCCCTGCAGAGCCCAAGGGCAGAACAGACAGCGGCGGGGGGGGGGGGGGGGGGGGAGGGCCTGGCTCTTTTAAAAGATTCTGTTTGACTAGCTGTCGTCTTCACACCTTTCCCCATCTCCCCTCCCAGAAGAAGGACTTTAATAATGAGCTGCTTCGTGACAACAGACCCCTAATTAATTCATTGCTATTCTTCTGGGGCCAGATCATTCTAATCAAGGTGGGGTGGGGTGGGGGCCGCTGAGCAAGGGCCGTCTGATCTCCGTGGTCTGCCACTGACTCTAGCTTTACTCTCTAGCGTGGCTGCCTCTAGACCCTTCCCGGTGACCTTGTTCTAACTGGACACCTGCTTCTCCTCGGTGCCCAGCCCCTCCTGGCATGGACACCCCACAGCTGCTGGGCACAGCGCCAGGATGCAGTCCCTGCTGGTGGCTGGCTACAACAATACAGCGGGGTCCAGGATCGAACTGGGGAGGGATGGAGGGAAGCAGCGCCCGGCCTCGTGAGGAGCAAACTTTGCACTGCCTCCCTCCGAGCACGAGCAGAATACCCAGTGGGCTCCTGGTCAGCAAAGCGCAGCCCTGTTCTTCTTGTCCAGCCTCCCCCGTCATCCTCCCGACCCAAGAGGCTTCCACGTCCCAGGGTGCTATGTGCTCCTGGAGTTTGGAGAGCCGACATCACCTCATCCAGGGAGTGGCCACATGTCAGCAGCCCACGGAATTCTTTGCATGAGGATATGAGCAGAGGACTGGGACCAAGACTGACGGGAGGGAACGAGTCTAGGGACACTTTGGAACAAAAGAACCTTAAAAAGAAAACCCATAAAGCCAGATCACACTTGGAGCTGACAGAAATTAAAGGGCACACAGGTCTCCTCTCCAGCAGCCTCTTAGGCTTCTCGGTTTCCCTTCTCTATCTTTCAAGCCCCACACTTCAATCTTCCCTGCGGAGAGGTGTTGACTGTCCAGTCAGGGCTGACGTCTTCCCTCGCTGGGGCGGAGGTCACACGGGGCACTCAGCCAAGGGAGTTAATTCTCACTTTTCTCATCTGCAAAACTGGTAAAAAAAATCCTGCCTACTTGAGGAGGCTACGGGGGAACAGATTAGATAAGGAATGGGAAGGCATCTGGGACACTGGGAAAAAGCTGCAGGGAGGTGAGGAATTTTTGATGGATTTTCTTTTGATCCACAGACTTGGGTGGGACCAGGCTGAGGAGGAAAACTGGGCAGGGAGGAAATTCTTCAGGGGCCCACTGGGGCAATCAGTCACCCCCACTTTCTGTCCTTTCCAAGGGAGTAGGCTGGGGGTGGGGGGGGAAGGGTGCATGGGGGAGGGAGGTGGAGGAGGAGGAAGGGAAGAGGGGGGAGGAGGAGGGAAAGAGGAGAAGTAGAAGGGGAAGGGAGAGGAGGGGAAGGAGAAGAGGAGAGGTGGAGGGAGGGGAAGAGGGAGGAGGAGGGGGAGGAGGGGAAGAGGGAGGAGGAGGGGGAGGGGGAGAAGGGAAGAGGGAGGAGGGGAGGAGGAGGGAAGAGGGAGGAGGAGGGAAGAGGGAGGAGGAGGGGGAGGAGGGGGAGGAGGGAAGAGGGAGGAGGGGAGGAGGGAGGGGGGAGGAGGGAGGAGGGGGGAGGAGGGAGGAGGAGGGGGAGGAGGGAAGAGGGAGGAAGAGGGGGAGGAGGGAAGAGGGAAGAGGAGGGAGGAGGGAGGAGGAGGGGGAGGAGGGAAGAGGGAGGAGGGGGAGGAGGGAAGAGGGAGGAGGGGAGGAGGGAGGAGGAGGGGGAGGGAAGAGGGAGGAGGAGGGGGAGGAGGGGAAGAGGGAAGAGGGAGGAGGAGGGAAGAGGGAGGAGGAGGGAAGAGGGAGGAGGAGGGGGAGGAGGGGAAGGGGAGGAGGAGGGAGGAGGAGGGGGAGGAGGGGAAGGGGAGGAGGAGGGAGGAGGAGGGGGAGGAGGGAAGAGGGAGGAGGAGGGGGAGGAGGGGGAAGAGGGAAGAGGGAGGAGGAAGGGAAGGAGGAGGAGGGGAAGAAGGAGAAGGAGGGGGAGGAGGGGAAGAGGGAAGACGGAGGAGGGGGAGGAGGGGAGGAGGGGGGAGGAGGGGGAGGAGGGGAGGAGGGGGAGGAGGGGGAGGAGGGGAGGAGGGAGGAGGGAGGAGGGGGGAGGAGGGGGAGGAGGGAAGGAGGGAGGAGGAGGGGGAGGAGGGGAAGAGGGAGGAGGGGGGAGGAGGGAAGAGGGAGGAGGAGGGGGAGGAGGGAAGAGGGAGGAGGAGGGGGAGGAGGGAGGAGGAGGGGGAGGAGGGAGGAGGGAGGAGGAGGGGGAGGAGGGAGGAGGAGGGGGAGGAGGGGGAGGTGGAAGTGAGAGGGAGAGGAGGAGGGGCAGGGGAAGAAGAGAGGAGGAGGGGGAGGAGGGGGGAACAGGCGAGCAGGAGAGCAAGGGGGAGGGGGGGGAGTAAAGAGAGGGAGCAAAGAGCAGGGGCCCTTTGCATTATGGGAGTCTGCGGCCAGCTTTTGAAGGCAGCCTCTGGGTGAGAAGGAATGGTTGTGCTGGGGTCTCCACAGGACCTGTGCTGGGGACAGAGGGCCGAGGCCACTGGGGCCCAAAGGATGGCAGCTTTCTGATTCAAACCCTTTCTACTTTGTGAAAAGGAGAAAAGTGAGGGGGAGGCTCCAGGCTTTCCCCTACAGAGAGAAGGCTGCTGGGGCAAACCTACCCACTCCTAATCCGCTCCTTAAAAAGAGCTGGAAGGAGCTACAGCTTAGCTTTTGTGTAGAGTACTAAAGCATCCCCCTCTCCTGCCCCTCCCACACCCCCACTCCTATTTTTTTCTCTTAAAAGAGCGCTCCACCTCTCCAGGGACTGGAATCATTAACTGAACAGCACTTTGCCTCTCACAGCTTCTGACAACTTGGCAGTGAGCTGGAACGTACAGAGAAACCACAAAGCAGCAGCGCGAGAGACGGTGGGCAAGAGGGGTGTGTCCGAAGGACCGACCGGGTGTGTCCCTGGCCCCTGGCCCGGCACCTGGATGCCCGGCACCTGCCTCGGTCTTCCCGCCCCGCTCTGTTGCTCCCGGGACAGCTGGGTCCCCAGCTCTCAGGCAGGTGTGCTGGGGCGAGCAGGGAGCTTCCCATGGCTTCCTAGCCTCACCCCCGTCTGCGGTCACCTAGAGGCTGCCGGGGGCTGGCTGACCTCCAATCCGGACAAGAGATGCCTGGAGGAGAGGCAGGAGTTAATTATCCTCATCCTGCTGGACACCTGAGCCGCCCCATGACCAGCAGAGGAGGGACGCCCGAGGGCTGAGGTTTGACAAGGAAGCGGGAGCCTAAGCAGGGACCTTGCAAGGCCGCCAGACCCAAGCCCTGGGCATTCCCCAAGAGGGAAAAAGAAACGATGAGAGAAAGGAGGGTCACGGTTTCCAGAAGCAGAGTCAAGAGACAGAGAATTCTGGGGCCTCCTGGGAAAGAACCTAGGTTGGAACACCGGCAGAATTGGCTTTGGACAGTCCCAACCACAAGGGAGCTGATGGTTTTGAGGGGGTCTCTCAGCAAGGCCAGTGGGCCCCCCCGGCACCCTGGCGAGGATCAGAGAACTCCTTGTCTTCTTGTCTTGCCCATGGCTCCTCTCCTCCACTGGGAATGTGGCCTTATTTAGAGATCCTAGAGTGGAGTATTGTTACCACTTCTGGAGCACATACTTGGTGTTGAACAGCACCAGGAGCCTCACCTAAAATATCTACTTTAATCTCCAAAACCCATTTCACTGGTGAAGAAACAGAGGCTCAGAGAGGTTAGGTAGCTTGCCTTGGATCACAATAGGTGGTAGAGAGAGATTTGAGCCTGGGTCAGTTTGATTATATGATCTTGTATTAAGCCACATGCTTCCTGAAAAGGCATTCACCTTTGTCTTGTGTATGATGCTAACATCTTACCAGCATTTTAATGCTCTTCTTCTGCTGTCTGAGCCCCTGTAGAAGTGCCAACAAAAATTTTAAATTCCCAGATGTAGACGCTGAATCGTTATAGTTCATTTTATTCAACTTTTAGCAGAGTGCCAAGCACAATGGGGTGCTTAAAAAATTGCATTCGATCCTTGAATCAAGTTACAGCACCAGAAAGCCACAAACTTGGACTACAAAAGCTTAACTAGCAAGCTTTGCTTTCCTTAATGGCCTTATCTACTTGCTTTTCATTGTTGTTGCTCCATGAGAGTAATTCACTGGATGTTGATTGTTACATGGATATTGCAGCCGTGGCACGTTAGCACGAGTTAATACCAGAAATTGTCATATAAAAGTTGCTCTGATTCTGATGTCAAACTTCTGTTCTGGTTTATGTACATGGTCTTACATGATAGAACATGTTTAGCATGAAATATCTGGATCTCCTAAAAAATAGGTATACTTCTTTCTATCTGAGTATAAGGATTTCTAGTTCATCCCATTTCCCTTTTTGATCTGGCTACCAGGATACTCAGGCCAAATCTGGTGCTGGCTCCTGGTGCTTATATTCTTTATTGTTAGCATACTTATTTCTACTCCCCTCACATGACTGGAATTTTCTAGTTCCATGCTAGTTTTCATAACCTACGTTTGCCAAATTTTTTACTATAAGTTATCTATTTCCTCATTTGGAAAGAAGTGGAATGGGAATACATACAAATAATTACGCTCATGCTCTCACATGCTCTGTTTGCACCACATGAATTTGCACGCTGTTGTACGTTGCTGTGATAAATTCTCAGGTCTCTGCACTGTGTGCTCATATCCTTTCGCTGTGGGTAGGAGTCGGCCAGGAGGTTTCCGAGCAAGGGCCTGGACTACTCCTAGGATGGTTTAAATATAGGTGCCATTATGTTGAAAGAGAGGGAAGAAGTAGGGAGATACCACTAAAAACTAAGAACCAGATTTCAATTTGCATTCTGTTGGCCTACTGGAATCCACAGATCAGCGATGGGTCTTGCCCGTAGTAATGTTCTCTAACTATATGTAAAATGGGAGAATGAATAAATGAATTAGTGAATGAATGTTTTTCTAAGCCAAGAGATTCTTCTCATAGGAGAGAAGGCAAGGACTGTTTGGCGGAAAGCCCCATCTTCAGACCAGAGAAGAAACTCAAGATCACTAGGAGCCCAGTGGAGACCAAGCTCCCCACCCCCTCCTTGTCCCCTGGCCAGGTCGAGAGCATTTGTCACCTGCACTGTGGGTGGCAAAACTGGGTCACTGTGCTGGACACCAGGAGAAGGGGAGTGGGAAGAGAGGGAAGGAGGAAGGGAGGAGGGAGGCCTGTTTCTGCTGCCTTTCTGTGCTTCCCCCACTGAAAATAACAAAGTGGTCCACAGCAATGGTGGGGAGAGAGATGGTAGTCTCTAAACATATCTGTCTGTCTTTCTTCCCTGGCAATCTCCTTTCACCTCTAATCTCCCATCTCCTTCTCCTGCTCTTTCTTGTGTTTCTCCTGCCAATTCCTGTTTCTGCTCCTCTATTACCTCCTTGTCCATCTCTGTGCTGCCTCTCTGCCTCTCACCCTCTCTTTGGCATATGTGCACACACACATCTCTCTCCCAGCTCCCCGGGCAAGAAACTCTCGCAGCCCTCCTTCCACCCTCCTTCTCACAGGCTCCAGCAGTCAGGAGCAGAAGACACCAGCCCAGAGCATGGGACACTCCCACCTCCCTAAACGACCTGTGTCCCAGCTTAGATTCCAACTCTAATCCCAGTGGCCTTGCCAACATCGGTTGGGCTAATTTTTTCCTGTAATTAGAAGGGAACCCCCCCAATTCCATCTCTAATCCCAGATAATTAGCTCTCTGATTGCCAGTGCGAGGCAGGAAACCTCGTGTTTGGAGAGGGATTTTGGACAGACAGATTAGGCAAACACTGCGCAGGAACCTGCACTGGGGGACAGGCACAGAGTGTGTTGTGGAAAGAGATTTGGGGTGGGTATGGTGCCTGTTTCCCGCCTGGTGAGCTGAGCTGCCTCTGACCCTGTCAGTTCTCCAACAAATGGGTACCTCTCCTCAGCCTGCCTCCCTAGAGCAGGCCCCGTCTCCAGCACAACACACCAAGGGGATTCCCAGGGAGGAGATTCCTTCTGCTCATGGAGGGCAGTGTGTGTCTCTGCATGGGGGAGGGAGGGACAGCCCCAGAGGTGTCCACCCCCACATGCCGGCTGGGTAGTAGTCAAAGGTTAATAAAAGATGGTAGGCGCTAAGACTGCCATGCCTCCTACTGACCCAGGGAGTAGGAGAGATGCCAGGAAAATGGAGAAATCCTTCTCTCCCAGGTTTTGGGGAGGATTCGTCAGAGCGGCAGGGGATGGGGACCCTGAGGATCAGATTGGCCCGGCTGAGACTGGCACCTGTCCTTAGAAACAGCACTGCATTATCATCTGCTCTGCAGACAATGTGCTCTGCTAAGGACACTTCATGTTTTGTATCTGTCACCTAAATTTTCCTTCTGTGATCCTCACGATCATCCTGCAGGTGTGAGGATCTTATTAGAGAAGAAACAAACCGAGTCCCCGAGAAAGCACACAACCCCCTCGAGATCACAAAGCAAACCGTCGTGGCGTGGCTGAGGGTAAGGCTCTGGGCTCCGGGCAGCTGGGTGTCCCTGTTCTTTGCACAGTCCCACGTCTTCCAGCTGCGCGATCCTTCCATCGAGAGTTTGGGCATTTAGGATGTTGGGATGATGGAAGATTTGGGACACCAATATCCAGGGAGATTTAGGGCTCTGACAGTCAAGGAGGTGAGGGCCAACTCCTCCATGAAGAATCTGAAAGCCCAGAGCTACCGCAACACTCAAACTTTTTCCTGATGCAGAACGGGGCTGGCATTCTTGGGCCGCCTGAATAACCCAGGTGTGGCCAGAACTCTAAGGCTCCTTCCCTTTTCTTCTGCACTACCCTGAACCCTGAGATTAGCTTCTGAGAGGACGGGGCAGGAATGGAAGCCGGGGCCTGTGTGTGGGGGCCCTGTGCTTTCAGAGCCGGAAGGGAGCAACAGGGGCCTGTGGGCTGGCACCTGGGGGATTTGCCCAGCATGCTGATGGAGGCGCCTGGCCCTGCTTCCCCCACTGTGGCCCCTCCCATGAGCTCAGGGCCTGGGGGAGGGAGGCAGGCCATGGATGGATTCCAGATGGGCTATCAGGTTTGCCCATAGTCGACTCTGAGGCTCCTCTGGTCTCAGCAGCTCCCTCAGCTCTGATTCGGCTGCATGGCAGAAGCCTGCTATGGAATGCCAGTGAAACCCAACCCGCCTCCCGCACTGGCTGCCCCCCACTCCCTCTGCATTTCTTCCCAGAGACAGCACATTTCTTCCCAGTCCCTTCTCTCCTTCCTTAGTACACACCCCCCGCCCCAGAAGCAGAAAGGGCTAGAGCTGGGGATTTGGCTGATGGCTGGGCCCCCTGTTTGGGATCTTTGACCGATTTTCCCCTGAGAAGAAGTAGCTATATGAAGTTCTGGGTTCAAGGTCTGAATCTCTGAGAACAAGCTGCCTGCATGGGGAGCCTGGGAGGTAGAGGGCACAAGTTCCTGTGTCCCTTTGGATGTCAGATGTGCCTCATTGGCTGTGAGCCAGACACGGGAGAGGAGAAAGGAAAACTAAGAACAAAGCAGCGGATATCTGATATCACCCCAGCGCTGCGCCATGGCATGGCTTCCAGAACAGCAAGAGCATCTCATTCAACCCAACAGGCTGGAGGAAAGGGAAGCTCTCTTTATCCCCATCCTACAGATGAATATATGGAAGCACGGGGAGGTTGAGAGCAAAGATTTGTTTTTGGTTTCCTGAAGGTGGCCACAAACATTTTGAAACATTCTGAAGGATAGGGCTTATGCTTTGGGGATACAGAAACAAATATAACGTAGATCATGCCATAGAAGTCAGTGCTGTTTTCCTTATGTCAAATAATTAATAGATTAATTATTCTCATAGAGGGCCCTCGGGGTCTCATAATATAGTAAGACTTTTACACATCCTCACCCATTCACTGTGGTTTAAACAAGATCAAGTTCATTTCTGCCTGGCAGAGAGAAGAAGTATTGTGACTTGAATAAGGGGATTACATCAGGCTTTCCTGTCCGGTGAAATGTGCCTCAGTTTCCCTTTTGGTGTCAAGGTTCTGCTAGACAGTGATTTGAATTTGAAGTTTCTAGAACCTACCATCTCAGCCTCCTCCTCGCAGGGCTGGCACTCCTCTTCTCTCAGGTCTGCCTTGGGTCATTGGTTAATGACTGGCAGGCTGAAGGTGATGCTGCCCTGTCAGGGTTGATTAGTTGGGGCTTAAATTTGCATTTTGCTTCAGAAAACCAGTTTGGGATCTGGCTGGCAGAAAGCAGCAGGGCTCCAGCTTCAATAGAGAATGCCCCTGAGGCCAAGCATTTGAATTAACCACAGAAGCCTTTTCTCCCCTTTCCCTTCACTTCCTCAAGCCCCTTCCTCACCTCTCCCCTCACACCAGAAGGCTGGTTAACTGCAGCAAAGGGCTCTCTGAACATGCTTGCAGAAGAAAGGCCTTTTTTTTTGCTTCTTCAAAGAAGATGCGAAGCTCCCTCCAGCCTCTCTGGAGAATCGGGGAGGGAACAGGCTGTCTCAAAATGCCATTAAAACATCTCTCACATTAAAAACAGTTGGAATGTGCAGCTTCACGAGAGAGCGGTTCCGGGAAACACCAGTGGTGGTCTTCCACTACCTGAGAGTGGGGACGGACAGGTGTCAAAGGCGCTGCCCCCCCCCCCAGGACCCTGGCTCTGTCCTGGGACCTGCAAGTATCCTTGGGCAAGACAGTTAGTTAGGCTCTCTGAGTCCCAGGCTCACCCTTTCTTATTTAAAAAATTAATTAATTAATTAATTAATTAAAAATTAATAAATAAAATAAAACTGTTCTCTTTCTCCTCCCTCCCTCATTTCAGAGAGAAGTGGCCCTGTTCTTCTCAGAGATAGCAGTCTCAGTTCTCATCACACACCATCTTCCCAGCCTCCCTCGCCTGCCCTTCCTCTCCCCAGTCCTGGTGCTATTTTAAGTTGAGGCTTCCAGCCAAAATCTGTACTTTATTAATTACGCGTCAACTACTCTGTGTAATGTGTAATGCGTTTTCCAGATTGTATCAAATCCACAGTGAAGGGAGGAATCTGAATGCCGCCTGGGTGCCTGGCAGGGTGGGTTCTGGCAGGGGGTGGGGGCCAGGGGCTGGCCAGCCCCTGTGTCTGCCTGACTAGGGCTCCCCTCCCCTCCCCTCCACACCTGGAGTCTCTGTTAAGACCAAGCCCCTATCCGACTCACAGCCTTCTATTTAAAGAACACGTAGCACCCCAAGAGGAAGGTAGGAAAACCTGCCTCATTAGGAAGGGCCACAGGGCTTAGGGCAACTGAGATCAACTGCAGGGTGGATGGAAGGCTGCAGGGGGCAATCTGAAAGTGTGGCTCAGTGATCTGCCAAGGCAAGGCTGGAGATGATACTGACCATCTGTTGTTCTCTCCAGAGAAGATAGAAATAGCATTTGTAACCAAGCAAGAAAGATGTGAGTAAGACCCAGACATTGTATTCCTGACCGCCAGGTTTCTAGCACTATTGTTGACCGGCTGGGTGATTTGAGCAACTCCTCCAGCTCCTCTGGGCCTCAGTTTACTGATCTGTAAAGCTAGTATTGACTCAAGATGACCTCCGGGGTCCTTTCTAGATTGGGTCTTTCGTGTTTCTTTCTGGGAGAAGTTATGAGAGATTATGGGGAGAAGCAGAGTCTCTTTGGGGGAATATGAAGATAAATTCTGTGTGCTTCTTGACCTCCAGGAATTCACAATCAGGAGAAGACAGATTACAATACCATAGAACATAAAGATAATAGCGAGTGGGCACCATTCCATGTACTTTACCCATAAGAACATCTAAATGCCCCTAACAGCTCTCTGAGACAGGTTCTACTACTAGCCCTGGATTGCTGATGAGAAAAGTAAGGCCCAGAGAGATTCAGTCACTTGTCTGAAGTCACACTGCTAGCAAACGGACAGATCTCATTTTGAACCCAGGGAGTCCCAATCCAAACACCGCTCACCGCTGTGCACACCGCCTCGGGGAAAGGAATGTAAGTAGTTCACATTTACAGCTGGCTCTGTTACATTGCTATAACCAATGATCACGACTCAGCGGCCTGGACAAATCCAAGGAGGCTTCACTGAGGAGGTGGGATTGGAGTCGACCCCGAAAGGGAGGATGGGGCCTCAGGAATAGCTTGAGCCAAGGCACAGGCAATGGACTGAGGAAGGGGCGCTTAGGTAGAGAAAGAACGTGATCACTACCTCCGGGGACAGGGAACAGAAGCCGACGCAAGTTCCAGAAGAACGGCTGATCAAAGCTCAGCTGGAGCTGGTGGGAAGGAGGGCAGGTGGGGCCCCTCTAAAAGACGGACAACTAACCAAACATGGGCCCTGAGGGAGAGGGTAGAGAAAAGTCCATGGGAGCTCTCCTGGAATGACTGGTGAGGGACGTGGGGTGGGTGGGAGGGAGGCTAAACTGTGCACAGCAGGGGTGAAACAGGGGGCTGCTGAAGCATTTAGGATTCGGCTTGCCTTGCATATCACTTCCCCAGGGAAGCCTCTTCTGGCCCCTCCCCCACCCCCAATAGCTCGGGGGCTCCCTAGTTACAGGGTCTCCGCTGCTGACGGGACTCTTGTACGTCGCTTCCAACTGGTCACCACTGTAACAAGCCGTTACTCGCACTGTGACTCGCTGGTGTCCTTTTCTCCACGAGCCCATGCTGTGGGCAGCCTGCACCCCGGTGCCGGACCCGGCACAGGGCTCGTCCAGGCTCAGGAAGTCCCTGCTCCAGGAATGGAGCTCTGCCTCTCGGCTGGATGCCCTTCTCCCACCCTGCGACGTCAGCACCGTGGCTTCTCATCACCATTTCCCCCGGGGTCGGTGACTCCCTGTGGACCGCGGGGCGGGCAGGTACTCATGTGTTCACCTGTCCACTCTCACCACACTGATGGGTTCTGACGCTTCTGTGCAGTGTTGCCGGGTGGCAATAATGAACAGTTTAGCATGGAAATTGGCCTTCGCAGGAGGGGGCTGTGTGTGCGTGTGTGAAAGAGAACAGTTGGCTAGGGGACACCTTCAGACCTGCGGTGCTCTAGTTGAAGAGATTTTTTTTAGGGCTTTCCTTCCTTGGTCGGCCTCTCCTGCTTGTCCACCTCTGCGGCTTCTGTGTTCCCCCAAACTCTTCTGCCTCATCCCTACCTGAGTTCTGGTTCCCTCTGCCCCCGGCTCAGAGAGTAAGAGAGTGCCGGTGGGTCTTTCGTCCCCTCCCCTCAACAAGTTTACCACCAGTTACCTGTTGGTGGTGTCTTCCTTTGAGGGCCACTTCCAGACATTTCCCCCCCAAATCCCTGTGGGATTTTGAGAAACCAGGGAAGAGGAGAGTATCGGATCCTCACTCTCAGAAGTGAGATAAGCTGGCTCCTCACCAAGCGAGGGCAGGGAGCATCTTTGAAAACTCCTGAGAAGGGGGGCAGCAAACTCCTTTCTGGGTCCAGCTGGAGCTTCCTTCGCCAGGGCCCCAGGGCCAGGCTGCCTCACCCTCCGAGGGTCCGGGTGAGAGGGAGCTCCTCCGGACGTATTTAGCAGGCGCTGCCTGTCGCTAGCGGCACTAATGGATTCTGTTATCTCGCCAGGACCCTTGTCTGCAGATGGGCAAAGCGGAAGAAGGTGGCAGGTTAAAAATACCCTGTTAGCAAAGAGGCTTAGGTGGGGGCCCTGCCATGAGAATCACAGTAATGAGAAGCCTCTGGGACAGGAAATCAGCAATGGAACCAAAGGTGCTGAACCCTCGGCTTCTCTTTTGCCTCCAACTTGAATTTGCCACCATTTTGAATATGAGCGCGGAGACGGGGCGGGGGGGGGGGTTCATTTTACCTGTTTTATGAGGCCTCGCCAGCCATGACTTGGGCGGGACAACTTGTAGTCGCCTGGCCCTCTCTGCCTGGGGTGGTGGATGCCCAGGCTCTGATTCATTTTATAGCGTACATTCTCTTACCCAAGAAAAGGAACCGAGTCCTGGATGGATGGGAATAATAATACTCTACATTTATAGCATGTTTTTATTGCTTCTGAAGTGTTTCCATATACAGTACCTCACTGCAGCCTTATAACATGCCTGTGAGGTGAGAATTATTATCCTCATTTGATATATGGGGGAAGAAGTCTCTGAGTGTTTATGAGACTTGCCCAAGGTCACGTATTTAGGAAGTGGCAGAGTGTGCATTTGAATGAGGGTTTCCTGATCTCGTGTCCAGGGCTCATCTTGCATCCTTTATTCTCTCAACTTTTTTGCTTCCCTTCATTTTCCTAAGAGGGTGAAACCCATGGGGCTGTCCCCAACAGCCCAGGCCTCAATTTCGTTTGTCTTTAAAGCCCATAGGCCCAGCTGCCTCTACTGGGTCCGGGCTGGTCTAGCACTGGGCTGGCCTGGGGGCCATTTGTCTTCACTCCCTCAGGACCCAAATGAAAGCTTGCAGCTGCGGCCTCCCTTCCTGGGCTCAGGGTCACCGCATCCCAGGATCAATAGCAGCCCCAAACTTCCAGGACTTCATCTTCTATGTAGGTCAGGGGATCTGGGCCTCATTTTTTGACCAAAGAGAACAAATGTCCTACAACTTTCATTGGCAAACTGATTCAGTGCTTACTATAGTCTTCCTTCCTCTTCAGAAAGCTCCCCCTAAGGTTTAACTTCCTGCTACAGCTGAGGTCTATTTAAACTGAGGGTTACTTCCCAAAGAAGGCAGGGCCCATCTCCAATGGCCCAAGGACAGAGGACTCTGGAAAGGGAACCCATCCCACCATCCCAGGTAAGAGCAGATTACATTTCTCATAGTCTGCAAGAAATCATGGTAGGGCAACGGTATGGTAAGAAATCAACCAAAAATAGCAAGAGTTTGGAAAAGAGAAAAAAAAGAAATCTCAACTGATTGGGGACTCCCACAGCGACACCAAGGTCACCTGGTTTCACTCCCAGTCCCCCCTTCTCACAGTGAGGTCTCAGCTGTGGGAGGCTGACCTAAAAGCTAAAGTCAAACAGCCACCCATTCGGCGTGGCCGGAACCCTCAACAGGCGCTGCCCACTGATGTGGGAGCAGGGATTCCAAAACACAAAAAGACACGATCACTGACCACAGGGACTTCCTGAAGAGCTGAGAAGGACAGAACGCATCACTCCATATGCTGCCTAATGCCCGCTGTGCCCAGCATGGTGCTAGGGATGGGGAGTTGGCTGTGACGGGGCCTTGGCCCCGGGAGCTTGCACCCTGAGGAAGCAATGCAGAAAACTTCGAGCCTTAATGACAAATGCATGTAGACTGATGCGGAAATTGTTCTGGAGAGTTCAAAAGAATGAGAGATAAGGTCCATAGGGCGGGGCGGGGTGGGGGGGGAGGAGGTGAAGAAAGGAAAATCAACAAATGTGCAAAGTAGAACAGTAATGAGATTTGCAAAGAACAGAAAACGAGGGCGTCATGCATTGACATGATAATTGACCAAAGGCCAGAAGCAGGCTTGGAGCTGCAGGAGGGTGGGGGACACACATGTGGGCAGCAACAGAGGAGGAAGGGTCTCCCTCCTGGCAGTTTTCAGCGGATGGATTCCTCACCTCTGGCTTTAGTCCCTCCCGCCCCACCTGGCACGCTCACCACCTCCCCACCTCCGCTCCTTCCTCCCAGGCCCCAAGCCAGTCTCATTCCCAGGAGACAGGATTCAATGCACCTTAGCACCTGTTTCTGCACCTGGGGCTACAAGCGGGGAGAGGGAGTTCCCGAAATAGAGCGCAGGGCTAGGGGCTAATGCAGGGATGTCAGCAAGTTGACTTCCATAGTCTCTCAGGTTGCTGGAGACTGGCGCCCACAGACAAAGGAAATCCACCCCTAACTTCCAAGCTTCACTGACTTGTGTCAGTGTGCCAAGTCATTACCCCCTTTCGCCCAAGAAATCTTGGGCCAGAGCTCCTTAACGGGGGCTGCCCTGACCACTGAGAATTTCATAGAGGGTCTGGAAGGAAAGGGCTCCGAGGAAGCCAGGCACTACAGGAAGGGAGAGGAGACACCAGGAAAATATCTGGTGTTCTGTTCTCCCACAGCCCTCGTAGCAACAGGAACGGCTAATGCATTAATTAACTAAGTAGTTTTGAATGGACTCCATTGCACCTCATTGTCTGCAGCCGCCATTCCCTGGAGGAGCCATAATATACTCGGCGTGCGCTATATAATTAAATATCAACACATGTGTCCCCTGCCCAGTGCTGGGATGCGTATTTGCTCGCCTTAATGAGAACCGGAGTGGCCTTACTGACGAGAGGCCCAGAGAGGCAGGAGGGGTGAGGTGCGTGTCACCTGAAGATGAGGTCTTTAAGAGGTCCCCTTCTCTTCCTGCTTCCCCACCACCTGCTCCCCACATCCCGCCCCTAGAAAGGCATCTCAGGACCCCCGGTGGAACCCTCTCCAGACCACAGGCCAAGGCGCCATCGGCTTCCCGGCTTCTAATGGAGTTGGTCACGACAGCCCGCACAGGGTGCATAATGACTATGTTTCAAATTGTGGTTATTTAGCAGTTCAAATACCAATTCCCTATTGAGCTCCCTGTTGTTGAACCCGCCCCCCCAAAGGTACTCAAGCAGACACAAACACCAGCACCTGTGTGCTGCCCCTGCCTCCGCTTCCCCCCCTCAATCCATCCAGAGAATTACTCTCTGGCTTTGGGGGTCCCACGTTAATACTGAAATGGGTGACAAGGTGAACTTGCTATACGATGCAGTTTGGTGGAACTGAAAGGGCAGGGCTTTAGAGTCAGAAGGCCTGGCTCAAATCCCGGGGTTGTTACTTCCTCCTGGCTGTGCAACCCTGGGCAGGTCACCTAAACCTTTGGGCCCTTGGTTTTCTTATATGGAAAGTGGGTACAGTGACACCTACATCTGGATGGGGAGTGGGGGCATCTGTTCAGGGGAGGGGGATGTACCCTAGGGATGGAACAATGCCTTCCACTCAGATTTCAGTTTAGAGCATACTCACTGGAATTTTAAACAGGTCACTAGAATGCAACAGGTTCTTACCTGTTTTGTTCACTGATGTATGCCTAACCGCTAGAAGAGTGACAACCATATAGTAGATGCTCAGGAAATAGCTGAAGGACATAATTTCTCTTATTTAATTTTCATACTAATCCCATGCAGTGGAGAATATTGCCACACTTTGCAGAAGAATAAATAGGCTCAGAGAGGCTGAATGCCTTACCCAAAGCCCAACGGCTAGCCTGAGATTAGCCACTCAGGTGTCTGACTCAAGGGCTCTTTCCAGTGTCTTCAGCAGGTTCTACATGCTTGCGGAGTTTTTCCTTTTATGAAAAAGGGAAAATAAAGACAGAAAGAAGATAAAGTGGGTGTGGCTTTTAAGAATGACAGGTCGTGCTCCTGAGAGGCTAATGGGCCCCAACACAGTTCTTAACTAGCCAGCTGTGGCCAGGTTATATCATCCCATTAAGTCCCAGTTTTAACCAGGACATGAGGCCACCGAAAGAGGACTTTTCAGCAGGCACGAGAAGTGGGACCTCAGTGAGGCAGGAGGCTGGACTCCTCCAGGATCCAGGACTCTAGACTCCACGCCCCATACTCATTTCAAAAGACACTATGCCCCTTGGGCAGTTTTCTATTAGGCAGAGCTGACCATGAGCCATCTTGCACTCTTCGGAGTGAACTCCTGCGAGAGAGTGTTCTGACTGTCCTCACTCGGGCCTGCCAATGCTTCCAGACCGAGTTATTGGACATGGGACAGCCGGGTTGGGGTAAAGGCAGGCCCCTCCCTGTACTGCATGCCCCCAGACACTGCAGAGAGCTGGAGGATAGAAGAGGCTGACCTTTGGGAGTCATAGCAGACGGAGTGACAGGCCACACACTCCAGACCCAGACATGACATATACTAAAAAACTGATAAACAAGAGCAGATTAATGGAGTGGTGACAAGACACAGGGCAAGTTCAGATGGGTGACACGTGATCAGCAAAGGCGTGGACCAGCAGCTCGGGTGCTGCTGGAACTTTGGCTCATCAGGAATATTTCTCTGTCTCCTACAGTGGACTAGATGCTGCAGAGGCCCGGCCCTCGGCCAGATTGGTGCTCCATCCATAAATACATCTTGGGTGCATCTGGCCCTATCTGGAAATAAGCCAGGGCCCCTCTCCTAGAGTGGTGCCCCTCTCTATATGCTCTGGAGTGACCCCAGCTTTGTGGGGGCTGGGAGCACTAGGGAGTCAGAGAGACTCAGACCTATGACATTGGGGTTCACAAGGGCAGAATCTGGAGAAGCCCAGGGGGATGGAAGACAGATTCCGGGCAGTGCTTGGGAGATGGGGGTGGAGGAAGACTAGAAAGAGCATGCTCAACAGGTGAGGAAGGGGACCTCGGGCAGCAGAGGAGAACAAAACCGACGATGCCGAGGACAGCCAACTCTAGTCCTGGTGTTGGCTCAGATCAAGTGTGGCTTTGAGCAAGTCACTTCTCTTTTATGGTCTTGACTTTATTTACCCCCCACCCTCCCCAAAACAAAGGGCTTAGGTTGGATAAACTCTAAAAACCTTTACTATTTAAAAAATTTCAAAATTCCACACTTATCAGTCCCTTCCTAAATGTCTGGACTTTTCTGGTCCCTGCCAAGCTCAGAAACAGGATCTCCAAGGACTTTTCCAGCTAGGTGTGGAGTGCCCCGTGTATCCCTCATTAGATATTCCCCACATCTTCTCACTCCCCAGCCCCCCTTCATTTCCCCATATGCAGATGGCTTTGTTTTCCAAACCTGATGGATGCTGACAGGTATATTGTCTCAGCATCACCAGACTGCCAGAGGCTGCCTAAGTCAAATGATTTTCTTTCCCCTAATAACTTGGAGGATTTTTTTCCTCTTAAAAGGCAAAAAAAAAAGAGGTCTTTTTTTAAATGGCTCTTTTTTACCTTAAAGAGACAGAGTGTCATTTATCTTCCTCTTTAGCCCAAAGTCAAATGAAAGGGACTTAAACAAAGACCAGCCTGCCGTGGAGCAGTCATTTGTGACTGGAAGCTGGGGAGAATAGGATGGGCCTTGGGGACCATCTCCAGAGACTGGTGATTGACAGGCTGAGGGGAAGCGGGGGCGGCTGGGATCTGAACTACAGCCAGAAGGAGAGACCCAGCCACCCACAGAGGCAGGGGAACTGGGGGCCCTGTGGGGTGGGTTGCCTGCCAGATGGGGGGTAAGGGGCTGGCTAGCAGGCCAGAGTGATCTGTGGGGTTCTCATAAAGGGGCTAGTTCAGCCAAGTACAAGAAGACGGGATGAGTCTGGGGGGCAAAATCAAATAGCCTTCCCAATGGGATTCTGTGACCCCAAAATCATTCTGGCCTTCGGAACGGACCTAAATGCCTTCTACCCTCTAATCTGTATTGTTTTTAATGATCAATTAACCATGATTGGGAGATCCACTAACCAACAGGTGCTTTAAGCTCCTCCTCGTAATAAATATCCTCACACTAAGAAGATAAATAAAATGCAGTCCTTTTTCTCGAGAATCCCAGGATCTAATAAAGAGAGCAAGACAGGGAGAGAAAAATAACGGGGAGCAATGCCAGTGAGCAAATGCTTGATGATGGTAGTGGTGCTGGGAATTCGGGGATCAGGTGGGACTGCGGAGGGAAGACTTCCTGGAGGGGGTGTCACTCTCAGTGGTCCTGTAATGGGGGGTACCGTCTCATCAAGGATTGCAATCTGACCGCAAGATGGGACAAGGGAACACAGATTAAAGGTAAATGGGTAGTCTGCTTGGCACCTGACAAACGTGGAAAGAGGCAAATTGTCCGTATCAAAGAATGATAGCATTGCCACTCTTTGAGCCTAAAGCACTACTAAGATTTAAGGATTTGGGGAGTAGAATGGGGTGCTTTCAGACTTAATGGTAATCAGACTCATAATCATAGCTAACTTCTACTGAAGGCTTACTGTGGCCAAATACTATTCTAAATGTTTTCTATGCACCATCTCATTTAATCTTCAAAACACAATTAGGAAGGTTATTCCCCACTTTAGAGGTGAAGAAACTGAGACAGCGTGAGTTTAAGAAACTTGCTTAAATTACCTAATCCACCCTGTAAACGTTAATTTCTTTAACTATTAAGTGACAATAACAATAGCTCCTTCCTGATAGGATGGTGTTGTGAGGATTAAATAAGAAACGGAATGGGAAGCACTTAGCACAGTGCCTGGCACATAGTAGGTGCTCAATAAATATTAGCCTGAGCATCATGAAAAGTGGCTCTGGGAAAGAGATGCACATCAGGCTTGCACACCTATGTGAAAGCCTCTGTTCTGGGGCCTCTGTTACCTCATAGAGGAACATTTCTGCGCTGGGGGAAGTATAATTGGAAAGGTAGGTGGGATCCCATCAGGAAAGCCTGGAATGCCTGCATTTGGCCTCGGGAAAGGGTATGCATTGTTCTCTCTATTCCTAGCTCTCTGTCCTGCCACTGCCCTAAAAACAACTCCTCAGTACCTGCAACTTACTGCTGCCCCCTCTGCTTCCATTGTGGAAGCCTCTGCCCACTCCAGATGCCCGCAGCATGGCCTGCTTCTGCAGGTGACACCCAGGGCTCCCCAGGGTCTGATCTCAGCAAGGGCAGGTGGAGCAGAGGCCATGCCCTGACACTTATCTCGCTGCTGGAGAGCAAGGCCTCTGAGCTTTGGGGTGGTAACTGTCCCAAAGAAGCTGTCTTCTCTTTCTAAAAGATTCTGGAGGCAGAGGAAGCTGACCTCCTAGTGCCCCCAGAAAGTACCGAGTCCATTGCTTATCTGCACCGAAGGGAGGGCTGGCTGGGCTCGGGCCTTACCTGGCAGGCACCTTAGGATCCTGAACAAAGCTGCTCTCTGTGTTCAGGGGACACCTTCTCAAGCAGCAGAGAAGATGGGGTAACTGAGTTGCCCTGGGGCCGACTGGCTACAGAGCATGAGTCCTCCAGACCCTCCTAAGGAATGTGGCCGATCAGCCTGATGCCATGGAAAGAAGCCCAGGCCTAGGAGGGAGGAGATTAAGAGCTGGGTGACCCTGAGTCAGTCCCTGCTCTCTTGGGGCTGGAGCTGCCCCCGTGGCACATGGGAGTGGAGGGTAGTGGAAGGCAGTGGTTGAGAGTGAAGCCCAGAGCCCTTCTCCCTAAGCTGGACTCCCGGCTGTGGCCTTAAGGAGCCGTTTGACTTAACCTCCACGAGTCGAATTTCCTCATTTGTAAAATGGGCTGGTGCAGGATTATGAATTAATACATGCTCACAACTTAGAGGCTGAGGTGGCACCGGGAATGCTAGATGTGCTTCCCAGGACTGCTGCCCCCACGACTACCAACAAGCGTGTCGGGTCAGCAAGCCCTTCCAAGGGTTCCACCAAGTCTATGCTTCGATCTCCCTGACTCTGAGCACCGTTTAGGTTCCGACTTAACTAGCTTTCCCCAAGCGCTTTACATGTGAATGTATTACCGTATTTAATCCTCCAATGAGTCCTGCGGGTCTGACACTATGATGCTCATTAGGAAATGAGACCATCACAGCTCAGAGAGGGCAAGGGAAGTTCTCAAGGTCACACAGCGAGCACACGGCAGAGCCAGGATCCACACATGGCCCCACCCGGTCCTCTTCCCGCTCTAATCCGTCTGCAGTGGGGAGAAAGGACCAGTCCTTTCTGGTACGAAGGTACGAAGCTGCCACGTCTGGCCAAGATTTCAGGGCCAAGGCTCTGGCTCCTGGCCGATCCAGTTCTGGACCCAGTGTGTATGCTGAGCCCGTCTCAAGGGTGGGCAGGGGATTTGCCAATGAAAATGTTACCAGATGAACCAGCATTAGCCAGCCATATTCCCCAGACTGCAGGGGTGGGCACAGGAGAATCTCCCCGAGGAAATGAGTCTGTATTTCCCAGTCTCCTTCAATGTCCCTGGGATGCAAGGAAAATTGGATCTGGTCCCGGCTGATCTGACATCTTCCCGGGACCAGGAACTCTCTGGCCGGGCCCGGCCCATTGCTGTTTTTGGGGGACCTGTGTCCGCCTCGAGCCAGCTGCGGCTGGAACCTTGCACTCTGGCAACTCCGTGGGAGCTCCCAGACCCTGTAGGAAACAGAACTCAGTGGCCCGCTGACCAGCCCTCCAGCAGAGAGCAGACCGGCTGCTCTGGTAGAAATCTTCGGGAGGAGGTGTATGAGGAGTGATGTGAACACGTGGAGACCCTTTTACCTGAAGAGGATTCGGAAGCTAGACTGAGGGAGAATGCAAAAGAAGGCTAAGGGGTGAGCACAGGTCCGGGGTGCGGGACAGGGATATGCCAGGTCAGGAAGAGTGGGGGTCTTCCACCCAGGTCCACTCATCCCAGCTCAGCACCTGGCGGGAAAACATGGATCCAAGTATGGAATATAGCCAGTTGCTGGACCAGTGGAGCCCTTCTTTCTGGGAGGAGGTCCTTCCTTCTTTGCCCCTTCACCCCCCCCCCCAGGGCTGGCATGTCTGCCACCCCGAGTCCTCTGAATGGGAGGCACAAAGGCTCCTGCATGCGAGTAGGAAAGGATGGAGGCTACATGGCCTGCCAGAGGACTAAGAGGGAAAATGACCTCGGAAAGGTCCTATTGCGGTGGACAAGGCCTAACTTTGTACCCCTTCAAATTCTAGGCCGCCTAGCGAGCTCTATATTCTGCTTGGTTCTGTCCTCTGCTGGGAGGTCTGGGGCCCGCTGCCTCCGCACCAGTAGTTACTGCTCTCCCGGGGAAAGGGCTGGAAATCTGGAAAGGTGAGCCACAGCCCCAGTGGGGGATGGGAGCTACAACCTGAGGCCCCAGGGGCAAGGGTCAGGCTGGAGAAAGGATATAAGAAAGGCAGTCTTCCCAAGAGAGTGCCTAAGAAAACCTGACAGCCCAAGACGGAAGACCCTACGGTTCAAAAGATAGTTAAAAGATACCTAGGGACTCATCGGGATGGTTCTAGGGTTGGCCACGGGTTGGCCTCGTTGAGTGGTATCTTGGGGTTTTGTTTGAAGTGAATTGATGGATGGCTCAATTCTGTTTCTGTCTGAAGCCACCAGCCTGATGGACCCTCCTTCCACCTCATATTGTCTGGTGCTTTACAGTTTGCAAAATGCTTTCAAAGCCAGGTGGATCTAATGCACAACAAAAATCTGTTGAATAATGGGTGAAGACTTCCCGGCATTTCACAGCTGAGGAAAAGAAGCTCGAAGGATGTTGCTTCTGCCATTAGTTCCTACCAGCATTTCTAGTCAGATGATAAGCATCAGGTTAGATGGGCCCAGCAAAGCCTTCTAAATGCAGTGGAGGTGAGCACTGCAGAGGAGGTCCAAACGGCCTCTAATGAACTCTGGGCCCGAGCCATTGCCATGGGTATTGGGCCAGGCTGCAACCACTATCCATCTTGTATTTCCCATGTATCCAAGCATACCCTTACTTGCCAGAGAAGAAGCCTTGGTCAACCCAAGCATGGGCTTTGAGGCTATACAACAACAGGCCTTGGGGATATGGAAAATAAGACCCACATATCTTGAGGTCATAGAGGATAAGACCCAGAGACAATGAGCGAGAAGGTCAGAATGAGGTCGACAGCAGTTGTAGAAGTCTTGAGAACAATGGGAGATATAACTGGAGAAAGCCCCCAGGTGAGAACTAGACAGTCAAGGGGTACTGTCCTGATAGGCAGAAAGTGCCAAGGAAAGAATGATTTTATTCAGGGGAAGTAAGTGACTGAAACAGCAGGGGGAGGTCAACTATTGGTGTGTCTGGCACACAGCCCATGCTGATCAAATGCTCAAACCTGGAGCTGGAGTTCTCTCTCACAATTACACATCCGATTATGTCCCTGACTTGCTCCAAGATCTTAAATAGCTCTCCCTTGGTGACCAAAGTCCAACGGTTGAGCATGCCATTCCAGATCGCTTACCACTGGCCCTTGCGAACTTCCACAGTGGCTGGCCCTCTGTGCCTCCTCCCTTCCTCCTGGAGCCCCGACCTGCTCACAGGCCCTGTGCTTGCTGCGGTCGTGCATGGAGGGTCTGCCCGGATGCTTCCGGCTGTTGCTAGGGAGCAGCCTTCAGCCTTTTCTTCACCTGAGAACTCATTCTTATAAGTTGAGCTCGAATGCCTACTCTTCTCTGATGCATTTTCCAACGTTTCCGGGCCAAGTCACTCGTTCTTTCTGCTTCAGGCCCTGGCCCGTGGACATATTTGGGTCTTGGTGCTCTCCTATGGCATATTCCGTTTGTTAATACACAGCAAAACGTGACCAGCACCTTTGTATTCTTCCCACCTCACCCAGCCAGTGTCCCGACTTATCGCTAGTTAGGCATGGTGCTTGACATATAAATGACTTGCAGCTAGTCAGGGACTGGTTTGGAGTCTGGATTCTAGACCATCCTGCCTGGTTTGAATCCCTGCTCCACCTCTGCCTAACGTGTAGCTTTGGCTTCTCTGTGCCTTAGTTGCTTCTTTTGTAAGATGGGGATAATAATTACAGACACTGCACAGTGTCATTATGAGGATTAAAAGAGTTAATATATGCAAAGCTCCAGGACACTGGCATTTAGTAAGCACTACATGAGTGTTTACTATAATAATTATTATCTTTTGAATGAATGAAGAAACAACATGGAATTAGCAAACTGGTCACATTTTTCCTTAGTGAACTCAGAAGAACTCAGAAAGGATATCATTTGATGGAGGGGTGAAAGGAAGGTGTTCTGATGGAGTGAAACAGGGACTGACAGCCAGCAAAAAGCCGCATCAGTGGGCCGGAGAACTAGACCAATTGTTCCCCAAGCGTGCTCTCCAGACCAGCTGCATCAGCCCCACCTGGAACTTAGTAGAAAAGCGCATTCTCAGGCCCCGCCCCAGCGAGTGTATTTTAACAAAGCTCTCAGTGATTCAGATACATCCTCAAGTTTGAGGCCCGCCGGGCCAGACCTCGTCCATCTCTTATTATTTGGGTGTAGTGTGTGCCCTGAGCTTTCGAACCTGCTACTTAAAAGAAGTTTGGGGCTTTAGGCAGAACAGAACAAGCATCAGGGAGAAGACACTCGTGCGGGTAGTGGACTGTGTACACGAATCTAGCATGGGCTCTGCCAATGTAGGAGGAGCTCAAGTTAAGTGTCACTTCATATCCTCTCTCCTCCTTTTCCTACAGAGAAGTGGTAGCAGAGGGATGAAAGAGGAAATCTCTGCTCCCAGGGCACTGCTTCTGGAGAATCCCTGAGCTCTTTGTTGTGGAGGGGAGGGCAAAAGCTACAGCACGGAATTGTGGGAGCCTTGCTTTGAGGATCAGTGCACACACAGTGTGCCCTGGGCACGTGTTCCTTCATGGGCATGGGGACAGTGTGCACAGGGACACTGTTAACTCTCTGCGGAACCTGAAGCTCAGCTAGAGGAACAGGTGGGAAAGAATGAGGGAGGAGAGCTTGGCTGGGGCCCAGCATTCCTGACAAAGGTTTACTCAGTGAGTCAGGCTGGCCTCAGCCTCCCCCTGAGGAAGGCTAAAATACCAAATGAAGGAATAAATCTTCAGGGGGTGGGGATGGGGGTGTTGCCTGCCTCTGCCTTCTCTCCAAGGGGTCCTTATGCTCAAGAGCTAGCAGCACTCCCTTACCTCACACTGCACCTGCGCCCTCCGCCCCCTGGCTGGGAACGCAATTGGGAGGGTACTGAATGAGGCACAGTGCAAACACTTGTATTGTGAGATGGGAGGAGATGGGGAGTTCAGGTGGCTCACCCCTTCAATATACCCAATTTAGGATGATTTAGGACAGTGGTTTGCAAGGTGTGGTCCCCAGAATGAGAGCATCAGCATCCGGGAACTTGCAGAATCAGCATCCGAGGGAGGCACATTTTCAGGCTGGTCCCTTATCCATTTAGTCTGAAACTCTGGGGGCAGGGCCCAGCAGTCTGTACTATACCAAGGTCTCCAGGGAATGTGGATACAGGCCCAAGTTTGAGAACCACTGGTTTAGGGCAAGGGTTGAAGTCCTTTTCTTGTTTCTAAGAAGGACATGTACCATCCCATAACAGAGGGGCCAACCCCCGCATCTAACCCTGCCACACAGTGCCTGCCCCCGCCCCCCGGCAAGGGAGAAGGTGTGCTGGGCAGGGGCCAGAGAGAGTCTGTGGTGACAGCATAGGAGGTGAGGCCCGTGGGTGGTAAGGGGGGAAGGAGAGGGGTGGGGAGACTGCCATGACTCATTTTCTCTTAACATGAATGCCCAGAGGGGGCCTAAGCCTCCCCGCCATTGAAACCGGTAAATTGCAGGATGATGATGGTGATATTACCAATAATGATGATAATAGCACCAATAACATGAGGTCAGACAGGCACTTTCCCGTCTTCGGTCAAGGGGGAAGTTTGTGGCTTTGGTGCATTTGCTTCTGCCTTAGAAGAAAACCTGGGTTCCAGCCAGCTCCGCTTCCCTGCGAGGAGGGGTGGAGGAGGGGAGGTGTGTGTGCAGCCAGGGGCTCCAAGTCCTGGGCCCTCCCTCCCTGCTGCCAGACCCTCCCTGTCATCAGTCAACTCCCCCCTCCTGGAAGGGGAGTCTGCCCTGAGTCTGGGCAGGTGAAGGGTTGGGGAGGCAACCAAGAGGTAGGCAGTACCCATCTTCCACCCCCCAAAAGACCATCCGGTGGGTATTCAGTTTGCAGACAAGATGCCAGCCCAGGAGGTCAGGAGACGGCCAGAGGTAGGCAGGCAGCCGGGGAGAGGCTCACCTTGGAGAAGGTGAGGGTACCGGGCCGTGCCGGCCTTCACACCTCCTAGGGCAAGCCACGAAGAGAAACCAGAGACAGAAACCCTGAGCGTTGGGGTAGGAGGCCTCAGCAAAGCCAAAAATACTTTTGAGCTGGAGTCTCCCCTTAGAGATCATCTCCTCCCTCCCTTGCCCAGAGAAACCAGGCAGAGTGGAGATCCAGAATCTCAAGGAGAGAAAAGGTCATCTGGTAGCATTCTCCTTCCGCATTATAGCCCCTGCCACCCGCGCAACCCATCTCTCTTATTCTTCAAGATTCCCAGGATGAAATATTTCTCCCAATGCTACAGGGTTTCCAGGAGGATCAAAGGGAACAACCAAGTACCCAAGCCCTCCATCTCTTCCCTCTTGCCGCCTGCCGCCCCGCCCCCACGCTGGGCTTCAAACAGAGGAGGAAATCAGCACAAGGCCCCTGTCATCGCAAGCAGTGACTTGTGAACATGTGCTTGGGTTGTTTCTCCTTCACTACAAGAGGTTTGGGGCAGCTCACTGGGGGCTGGTTTTTTTTTTTTTTTTTTAAAGAACTGTGTGTATGTTAAAGTCATTAAGGTTTGAAAAGGGGATGGTGAGTAGGGGAGTAAAGGCCGTTATATGGGAAGAGAAGAAAAATGACCTGTCTTCAGGCTGTCAACAGAGGAAACGCCTCTGCGCCAGGGAGTAGGAGAGGGGCTGGGGTCGGGGGCTTGGGCGGGCACCTCTGCACCCTGCTGAGAGCAGGGTGAGGGGAAAGTGTTCGTCGCTCAGTCCATGCCTTGGCCGTGGCTGCCTGGGCCTGGGTTGTCACTTTGCCTGTGTTAGAGACAGAGAAGAGCTGGGAGACAAAACAGAAAAAAACCAGCTAACGCTGACCGTGCGCTTCCTACACGTCAGGCACTGTATATGCACTCTGCACCTTTTTTCCAGTGAATCCCCATTTTGCAGATGAGGAGACTGAGTCCCAGTGGTAAAGTACCTTGCCCAAAGTTACACAGTTAGCAAGTGGCAGACCGAGCCTGGGAACAGGCCGCAATGACACCATGGCCCACATCTTTGGAGACTTTGCTCCAGTTAGGACCAATTCATTGTATGGAGTTGCTGCCCCTCAGGAGTATTTGTGGCCACTGCCCCCCACCTCAAAGCAGCCATGGGGCGCTGGGGCAGAAGACACCTCAGCTGGGGGCGGGCAGGAGAGCAGAGGCAGCAGGGGAAAGAATCCCAACTGCTCTGGCCCTGGTCAGGTGAAGCATTTGGTGTCGCCCTTCTGCCCAGGTTTGAGAAGGAATGATGGGGGCTGCTGGCTCCTCTGGAACCCCACACTCCCAGCCTTCTATCCCCATCCCTAACCCCAGCGCTCACTCAGCAGGAAAACACCAGCCTCCAGGCCTGAGCCTGTGACCAGTTCTTTCCTTTCAGACCTTAATGTACCCGCACAGGACGCAGATTTGCACGTGTGGTTCTCGGCAGCAACATGGCGCTGTGGACAGCCATGAGGCACGTCCCAGAAGCTCTGTCCTGCCTGGGGCTCTGAGGAGCCTTTCTCCTCCAGAGCAGCCCCTTCAAGGAGAGCCCGTGGCCTCCCCAGACACTTTGGTGACCTCCCCAGGCTGAGAAGAAGGGTTGTGGGGGTGGGGGGGGAGCACAGGGTCAGGCGGTGACTGGTGACTGTTTTCACATCCTCCCAGGTAGGCGGACCCTGAGGGGTGAGTCCCTGCTCCCCAGAGCACATGCTCCACATCACGCTCAAGCGACAGCCATTGCTTTCCTTGTTGGGGAAGTTCTGGAAGGATGAAAGTCTGATCCCCCTGGCTGCTCCACAGGCCTCCTCTGCCAAAACATACTGTGAAATGACCCCCGACCTCCACCTCATACTTTCTCTGCTCCACCTCCAGTCAGCCCTGTTTGCTCCTCCCCTCCCCGGAGAGGGTTAGACAGCTCGGTAATTTAGGGATCACCAGCAAGAGAGGTGCAGAGGTCAGAAGTCAGCGAGGGGCTGGGAGGGGAATGTCACCCCTGCTCTCTGATGAGCCCCCCTCCTCCTAGAGCCCACCTCTTGCCACCATCTGCTGACCAGGCCCCTGCGGGGCTGGGAAGGTAGGGACCGGGGCTGGGGCTAGGGTTGGGAAGGGCTGGTGTACAGATCCGAGGGGAACATGTGTTTTTTAATCCTGCCCGGAAAAATAACTCGAGATGCAAATGTACGCCTCCAAGTTTCTTATTTGGAAACTTTGCTAGGAAAGGAAAGCCTATATTCCCCTGAGAAGCCGGCTGATGTTGGAAGTTCTTTCTACGATCTCACTTCATCTCCTCCCTGCTCCAGCTGCTACCTGAACAAAAGCTAAGCTACCCAGTCTCGGTCCTCTTTCTTTCCACGGCCAGCCTGTTCAGTCTAGCTCGGCGCTTAGCTTGGCTCCAAACGCAGTGAGCGGCTCGACCCCTCCAGGGGAGACCAGAAGCCAGCTCAGGTCTCTTCCTTGAGAAATCGGGACCACCAAAAATCCACACGATCAAGACCTGAACTGAAATCAAGAGTCAGATGCTTAACTGACTGCAGTTCCAGAGCTAGTAAAAGTGCTTTGCTTGGCCCACACGAATGGAGTGTTTTGGAAGTTCCGTTTACGGAAGGTTAGTTCTAGAAGGGCCTTGCAGTGGCATCTTCTGCTGGTTGGTCGTGAAAACGAGAGCCCTTCTGCTGTCCCCTGCAGTTATGAGAAGGGAAAGGGGCTTGAAGACCGGTCTTAGACTGAGCAGAGCTGCGGAGGGCGTTTGCATCCAGCATGGCAGGGTTCTTGCCTACTGCCCGCGCCCCGGGGAGGGGCAGCTCAGCCGGGCTCTGGGGAGAATCTGCTGCTGGGCGGACTAATGAATTAATAGAACTTCACAGGGCGGTCACCTCCCTGGCAGGGGGAGCCAGCCGAGGCCAACGGGCTGGGATCAGAAGAAGGGACACTTTGCTCCCGCCAGGCTTTCTCCACATGTAGAATCCAGCCGGGGCTGCCAACCTCCTGGCCCAGAAAAAGAGCCTCTCCTCTCTTCCTCCCATGAACCTGGAGGAATTGGGAAGGCTGAAGCCAGGGTGGAAGGGGGTGGGATTTATTCAGTCGGGTACAGGGAGTGAAAGCTCCTCCGGGGCTCCCTTCCCCTCCAGGGGTGAGGTCAGAGGAATAAAGGTCACAGATGGACCTGCCATTGGACAAGAGAGGCACATGTGTTCCTGTGTGCCTGGGAAGGAAGGGGGTGGGGGCGCCAGGGTCTGATGACTCAGACAGGGGAGAAGTCACCGATGGCTTAGAAAGCAGACAAGGTTCATCCTGAACCCGGAGCAGGGGGCAGTGGGGCCCTCTGAAATCACTTTCTTGAATGTCACTAACATTTCATTTCACCCTCCCTTTGCCTTCCTGTCTCCTTCTTCCTCTCCCCGCCCCCCACTTCTGCAGCAGGGGATAGAGAGCAGAGGGAGCCGGAGGAGAGGTCTGCAGGGCCTCTTTGACTCTGCTGACCATCAGCGGCCATGAGATGCTGCCCACAGGAAAGAAATGGAGTGGCGGAGACCAAGGGGCGGGCAGCTGGCTGCAGCTGCAGTATCACGGCGCACTGTGCGCCCCCCACCCCGTCCCGCTGCCTCCCGGTCCCAGGCTGCGCGTGGGGAGCCAGGCCAGGTGGCGGGGGCTGCGGTGGGAGGAGGGAGGGGAGGCGTCAGAATGTCACAACTCTTCTGTTCATTTTGCCAACCTGTATGCTTTCTTTAGACCTTGGGTCTCTTTGCTAGTAGGAAGCTCGTCAATTTGCGTGGGGAGGAGGGGGCGGCTGCCTGAGGCGGGGGAGGGATTCGGGTGGCAGCTACAGCCAAACGGGTTTTGCAATGATCCCCTGCCTCCCATCCCCACCTCCTGCTTCAGAAACAAGCAAGGTATACCAAGGGCAATCCTACATAAGGTGGGTGTAGTGTCATTAGCCTGACTTACTCATCACACCCCGGGCCTCCACTGGGGCGGGCGTGGGCAGGGAGGGGGACGGGGGACACGGACTGGGGATGAGGCAAGCGGTTACGCTTCAGTCAACTTTGAAAGTTGTTGACATGATAGAGATGGAATGAGAGATGCAGAGCCAGATACTGGGCACGCCCAGCTAAGCCCGCCGCCCAACTCACTCAGGGGCCCAGCTGCTTTCCCCACGTCAAGAGGTCCCCTGGTGGAGAGAAGTCAGGAAGAGCACATGCGCACATACATACACACTACACACAGTCCCCCGCACGTGCATGTGCACACATACCTCACACGCACACATGCAACACACACACACACACACACACAGGTGCATGCACACACACACACACACACACACACACACACCCCGCACACAGGTGCATGCACACACACACCACACACACACATAAATGCACAAACACACACATACACACACATCACGGAGTTCCCGGGAGATTCTGGAAAGGATCTTTGGCCCATTCTCAGTAAGCCTCAGCTGTTCCTCCAGGATCTGGCAGGGAGGGGGCATGGAGGGGGTTGGGGAGGCCCAGCAGATGGTCCCAGCTAAGCAGGCAAGTCTCCCAGTGCCTCTAAAATCAGGGTCTGGGCCCCTCCAAGGCCAACGGTCCAATTAAGCTTTGTTCCCACAGGTGGAAAGCAAATGAATTCGGGAGCCATTCCTTCCCTTCTTTTGGGCATCAAGCCCTTGGGCCTCACCCCCTCCCCCGCGGCATCCGTGCAAAATCCCATATGGACTCCTTGCCTCCCACACTCCGCTCTGAAGATTAGGTTACTCAGGGATCACAGACCCCCAGAAAGATATCCTTCCAAGATGTCCTCTAGACCGCAGGGACCTGCCTGAATAGTTCAAAGGAAAACTCGGGGCTCAGAGGCTTGGCCTCCACTAGGGAGCTTCTCTCGGTCCTGGAGGGGGCCCCTGGGGATGAAAGCCAAAGCTCCCTGCACCTTCCGTGATGTTCTCTTTTCCTTCTCCCAAGGGCCTGGAAGAGCTGCAGGGAGATCCTGGTGCTGTACTCTCCTTCTAGAGCCATCTCCTCCTTCCTGCAGAGCTAATGGGCATGACTGGCATGAATATATCCATACATCTTGCTATAAATATACACATCTTTAGCTATATATATCTTTTCTTCTAAAGACTTGGCAAGAATTCCCTAGAAGCCTTTTCCATGACACAATAGAAAACCAGCAGAGTCATCGGTTTGATGGTTCCCACAAACACAGCTTCGGGTTGACCTTCGCAAAGCTCCTTTGAACTCGGCTTCCCGTAACTGAACCCCTTCAGCCCTCACTGGCCTCCCATACCCTGGCAACCACAAAATAAAGCTCAGTTTCCTGAAGCTGCCACTTCATTCCTTGTTGGCCTCTGTCTGAAAGCAAAAAAAAAAAAAAAAAAAAAAAAAAAAATCCATTGCTTTCGACTTAGCTTAAAAAAATATTAGGCTTAGTATCTGAGCTCTAGCTGGCAGCAGGAGGAATTAGCTGGGCAGCAGGATCCCATGGCACTGAGGGACAGTGTGGGTAAGGATGAGGTGCTGGCTGTTTCCAAGCAGGCTAGCCCTCTGCGGGCAGCATGATGGGGCCCGCTGAGTAGGCATCCATCAAGGCTTAGCAACCACTGGGGTGATGAGCAAAGATGTGGCGGGTCTCCCTATGACGGCTTCTGGAATAAACAGGAGAGACTCCAGGGTATAAGAACAGGGCTGGAAAAGCCACTCAGGTAATGACTTTCTACGGGAGTTGTCATTAGGCACAGGTTCTGAGAACCCTATCTTCATCAGCCTGCATCAGCATTTGTTGGAAGGAGGCCCAGGAAAGGAGGAGGGAAAGACCGGCTCTTCCATCTCTCTCTCTTTTTTCCCCTCCACTGTCGAAGGCTTGGGTGGGTGGAGACGGCCCAGGAGACTTTTCTTTGAGGCACGAAGATCCTAGCCACAGGTTGATACCATAGCTTGCCCCGAAACAGGTTTTCTTTTCTTGATTTTCAGAGTGGGGGTTGGAAGAGGGGATTCGTAAGCAGAACGTGGAAAGTGCAAAGGAGAATCAACAGAGAATTGCAGAGAAAATGTAATCTGGCAAGAACCGAACAAATTTCAAACCCACAACTCCACCTCCCGTAGCCTTTCTTGCTTAGCATTTTTTTTTTTTTTTTTTAAGTTGGGCTGTTATCTTTGCAAGGGAAAATGCTAGCAGGTGTTGCAGGCAGCTGTTTGATGACTGTGTCAAGAACGTCTTTCAGGAAGGGAGGCTTGGAGGCAGGGGGTGGTGATGGAGAAAATGGGGTGGGGGAGGATGGGAGGGCCCCCACATCTGCAGAGAGGTAGCTAAAGAATGGAGCGCTGCTCTGAGAAAGGCAAGGGGATTTCGTACAAAATTCTTCCTGTAGGAAGTAAGGGGGAGGGACAACAGGCCTATTTCAGCATCTGGCGGACCTAAGAACTTTGAGCTGGAATTAGGGCAGCTCACTGTGTCTCTGGGCAGGTATTTTCACTCCTCTACTCGGCATCTCCCACTTTCTCCTTTATTGTGAGTGACCATCACGAGGATTAAGTAAAAGGCCCTGGAGTCCCTTGGAGACGGATCCCAGGGGTGATGAGCCCTGCAGTTATTCCACATCTGGAAAAGGTAATGGCTCCCAGGCTGGCAGGGGCATGCCCAAGAGCAGCAACAGGAAGATGTGTTTTGTTACCTCGCTGATCTCTGCTCCGCGCTGTGTGAGAGGCTGGATTTGGAAGGCGGCAGGGTAGTAGCCACAGAGCCTAACAACCAGGATGCATTCCTCAGAGACCCCCGAAGTCTGACGTCCTTTTCTGCTCTGTGCTTACAGCTTTGTTCCCTCCAACTGACCTCATGGAGGCAAACCTAGAATCTCACCCATCAAAAACCTTCCTGGGCAGCCAGAACGGTGGAAAGAGGTCCCAGGGTACTCTGCCCTCCCTGAACCGTGGCGACCCTTCCTGTTGGGACAATGACCAACATTTTGTGCAAGGTCCTTACGGGTTTTTTTTTTCCCCTCCACCTGCTGGGCATCACCAGGCCACATATTCTTGTAAATAACCTACAGATTTCAGGTTCTCTCTCTAGGGCCTTGCTCATGCTAGGTTTCTGTTTTTGTTTTTAATGGGGGTGGCATTTTAACCTACCGCCACATAGGCTATCTATGAAACTGATGGGGAGAAGGGGCTAGGCTTTGGGACAGCAGGGAAACCAGGTAACTGTAATCGCCCTGGTCCCAGGACAGTCAGGGTACAATGGTGGTGAGCAACAGAAATGTGTCCTCAGGGTCTGAGGCTCCTAGTAAGATGGGGGGGGCGGTGAGGGAGAGGAGAGCACTGACCCCTTATATCTGTGCAGCAGTGTGCAGTTTTTCAGATGCTTCCACACATACACTATCTCACTAAATATGCCCTTTAATCCTGTGAAGCAGGAACCAGAATTATCACCATCTCCCTTTTATAAATAAGGGACCAGGGTGACTTCCCCGAGGTCATGGTTGTGTGGTTAGGGCTAAAGCCCAGACCACTCAATCTCCCCAGCTTCATGTTGCTTCATGGCCAGAACCTCGAGAGAAGGATGCACCATGTCCCGTCTTCAGGGGAAGTGGGAAGGAGGCAAACACATCCCATGCCTTCAAATAGATGGTAGGTACCTGAGGAAACGGCCCTCGTTCTATGGCCCTTTATATCCCCTGTGGTCCATAACCCACAGTCTTCCAAAAGTGTGGTTCGAATGGCTACTTTGGGTTAAGATATAAGGAAGGACACAAGGGAACCAAGGCATCATGAGGAGTTATGAACTTTGAACCACAAACCAAGGATTTATGTCAAAGGCTCCAAGATTTACTGACTGAATAATCTATTGGGAATTTTGTTTACTGCATCTTCAAAGTGGAGGTAAGAATATCCACCTCTAGAACCGCTATCAGAATGGACCGAGATGACAAATGGACAAGTATACTGCATACTGTGATGCATCCAGTTGGATCTTCCTGACCCTGACGTTCAGGGGGTCCCAGGTAAGACAGCAGAGAGATAAGGAAGGTCTCTTCTGAGGGTCCTTGGAGCATTGCTCATGCCCCCCTGCCCCAGGTGGGTTGAGGGTCATGTGCCCACAATGGGAGGGTGGGCTACAGTGGCGGGGAGAGCTAAGGGTCTGGTGCATGGTAGGCTTTCAATGAATGGGTATCCATTCTATAAAATCCTCTATTGTGAGAAGCACTAGGAGAAGGGCAAAGGGACAGTGGTGAAGACAATAACTGAGGATCCTGAGGATCCCTCCCAGCCTTGGGGTCTTTTTTTTTTTTTTTGGTAGGCTCCACACCCAGCATGGAACCCAACATGGGGCTCAAAATCATAACCCTGAGATCAAGACCTGAGCTGAAATCAAGAGTCAGATGCTTAAATGACTGAGCCACCCAGGCGCCCGAGCCTCAGAGTCTTAAATGATTTCCTCTTTAAAATGTATGTCTTCTGAACAGACATTTCTCCAAAGAAGACATCCAAATGGCCAGCAGACACATGAAAAAATGCTCAACATCGCTTGGCATCAGGGAAATCCAAATCAAAACCTCAGTGAGATATCACCTCACACCAGTCAGAATGGCTAAAATTAACAAGTCAGGAAATGACAGATGTTGGCGAGGATGTGAAGAAAGGGGAACCCTCCTACACTGTTGGTGGGAATGCAAGCTGGTGCAGCCACTCTGGAAAACAGTACGGAGGTTCCTCAAAAAGTTGAAATTAGAGATACCCTACGACCCAGCAACTGCACTACTGGGTATTTACCCCAAAGACACAAATGTAGTGATCCAAAGGAACACCTGCACCCCAATGTTTATAGCAGCAATGTCCACAATAGCCAAATTATGGAAAGAGCCCAGATGTCCATCAAAGATGAATGGATAAAGAAGATGTGGTATATATATACAATGGAATACTACTCAGCCATCAAAAAAATGAAATCTTGCCATTTGCAACGACGTGGATGGAACTAGGGTATTATGCGAAGTGAAATAAGTCAATTAGAGAAAGACAATTATCATGGTCTCACTGATATGTGGAATTTAAGAAACAAAACAGAGGATCATAGGGGAAGCGAGGAAAAAATAAAACAAGACGAAACCAGAGAGGGAGACAAACCATAAAAGACTCTTACTCATAGGAAACAAACTGCGGGTTGCTGGAGGGGAGAGGGGTAGAGGGATGGGGTAACTGGATGATGGACATTAAGGAGGGTACGTGATGTAATGATGTAATGAGCACTGGGTATTACATAAGACTGATGAATCACAGACCTGTACCTCTGAAACCAATAATACATTACATGTTAATTAATTGAATTTAAATTAAAAAATAAAATAATTATAGTCATAAAAAATGATATGTCTTCTGAAAGGGCCAACTGCTGCCACTGCTTAATGCTTCAGTTCCATTCTTTGGGTCCCTGCTGAGTTGATGGGTAAATACGTATGACTCTTACTCACATGATCACACCAGGGGAGGTGGTGGCGGCTATGGTCTACATCAGCTGACTCACCGCAGAGACAGGGCAAGATGTCAGTCCTGTGCTTGATTCAGGCGCCCGGGCTGACCTACACACAGGGCCCCTGAGGAGACCCAGAGCAGAAAGGGAGGCCCACCAGGAAAGTGCGCTGACTAACCCTTCCCATCTGTCTGAGCCCTGGAAAAAGCCAACCTGGGGCTGAGGCAGGGGGAGGTGCATATTGGCTAGCGATTCCCCAGTACTTCCTCTTTGCCAAGCACCATGCGAAAAGATGGACGTAACTGACCTCATCTAATGGTCAAAGCACCCTGCAAGGTAGGTATCATCATTCTCACTTTGCAGATGAAGAAACCAAAGCTTGGTAAGGCTAACCAATTTCTCCAAGATCGTCTCCCTAGTAGATGGCAAAGATAGGATTTGAAACGAGGTGGTCTGATTTCAGAGTCCACACTCTTCCCATTACATACGCTGCCCCTGTCCAAACAGCTCACCAGGCAGGAGCTACCAATAAAATACCACACCTCCTACAGTCCGCACTGAATCAGCAAGAGAAGCTGGAGGATGGCAGAGAGCAGATCTTTATCAAGACACCTCGGGAGTAGGAGAAATACTTCCACCCTCCTCCCAGCCAAAGGGTTGGCTGTGTTTGTGAGATGAGAAACATTTTGTGGGGAGGGGAAGGAGGGTGCAATCTCAACCTCCGATCACCACCCACACCAAAATAAACCTGAAGGCGAACTGGGGCCTCAAGGATTTTGTTCAATTGCTTCTGTGCGCCCATGTGAGTATATGTGGGGGAGAAGGAAAGAAGGAGGCGGGAAAGGGAAAGTAATACCTTTTTCCATACCCAGTGGCATTTATCAACTATGCTCTCCTCCCCAAACTTAGGCTTCTCGTTCACTCACTTATTTCATGTTTTCTCCTTCCTGACCTTGTGCAGAGAGCTGGCATGGTTTTGAATGAGCACAGACTTTGGGGCCAGCCCCTCTGGGTTTGGTCTCCAAATCTCCCACCTACTGAGTTGTCCAATAAATACATACTATGTGAACTAATGGGGAAATAATTTAGCCTCCCCAGGTCTTAGTTTTCTCATCTGTAAAGATACACACACCATCACCATTCCTGTGTTGCAGGGCGCTTAGGAGGAGTGAATGATGTGACGCTCTTAGCACAGTGATGGGCACATAATTGATAATAAATGTTTGGCGCCCTGATCAGAGTTTCTCAACCTCAATCCTGCTGACCTTTTGGACAGGATAACACTCGGTTGTGTACGCTGTTCTGCACCCATGTAGGATGGATGGCCGTGTCCCTGGCCTCTATCCACTAGATGCCAGGAGCACCTCCTGCCCCATGCATAACAATCCAAAATGTCTCCTGGTCATTGCCAAATGTCCACAGAATCACCCCAGTTGAGAAGTACCGGCCACATGTAATTAATGGTGATATTACCACCAGGTAATATATTTGAAGGCACATAGTAGACACTGATAAGAATAGTCACTTTTGTGAATGGGTGAGTGAATGTATGAACGAGCACACTACCTAATAATGGGTATTGTTCTGCATTTTCAAACCCTTGGTAGGAGGAGTACTGTCTACTAAGTTCTGTACTCTCGAAGCTTGATGGAATCACAGAGGGGTCTGGGAGGGCACCTAGCAGCCCCCCCACCCCACCCCCTTGGTGTCTCTGCTACTAACTGTCTTTTGGTGCGGACCTGGCACCTGCTGGGCTTTGCAGATGGAGCACTGAAAGGAGGGAGGCTGTGAGCTGAGTGAGGCTGATGGCATTGTCCCCTCTGGGAAAGGCCAGTCCCCATGGGATTTGCCTGCAGCAATAATGGCTAGAATTTCTGGGTGGCTGCTGGAATCATCTGCACTTTCCGAAGAACCTCATCGTTTGCCATGGCCAGCCACAGACACCGGCAGGAACCCCTAAGTCCTACCGTATTTAGAGGCATAGCGCACACCTGCGAGCCCCTTTGATTCACTCCAAAAAGATGCCTTCACACTGGAGCAGGGAGATGGTTCAGATCCTAGGATTCCTTCCTTCCTTTCCTCTCTCCACTCCCCCCGCCCCTGCTCTCCTTTCTTCCTTTTTAAACATATACTGAGTGTCTGCTACATTACCTGGCACTCTAGACAGAGACGACAAATGCAGGCCCTGTTTTAAAATTGCTGAGGGGCAGGGAAAGGGAAAAAGGGCCACGACAATACATGCAATCATCATAGGTAACATCTCCTGAGCACTTATTCTCTCGTGGACACTGCTCTGCGTGCTTTACATGTGGACGCTCATTTACATGTCCCCTCGCAACAAGCCTGCGAGGCAAAAAGCACGACCTTCTCCAGGCTGCCGATAGGGAAGTAGGCCCAGAACAGGGAAGGGACTCTTACTGTATCACCATACACAAAAGGGCACGATCGCGAGTGGACCCAGGACACCCTGGCTCTTGGACCTGGACTCTTCTTAACTACCGTGCCCTTCTGCTGCCAGCCACGTGATGGGGGCCTACGACGCACACAAAAGGGAGGCTTCCTGGAGGCAGTGATGCCATGGCATCTTGAAGATGAGAGAAGGTGTTAGCTGGGCGAGGGGAAGGGAGAGGTGGCCCTAGTCTGAAAGAATGATGCACGTGAGAAGGAGCAGAGAGACACGCCAGGGTTCCGCGGGGCAGTTCTTCCCCTCCCAGGGTGGACTCCCCTCCCGCAGCCTCATGGCTGGGTGAGGGCCTGGCCAGCAGACAGGACTCCCACCTTCTGGCCTGGCCTGGTCCTGGGTACACCCCCCGGGAGCCACCTGTTTGGCCTCCTCTCCCAGCCTGTGCTGTCTGATTGGGCTTCGCAACCAAGCCTGGGACCTCTGCTCTGTCTCCTGCTGGTGTCGTCTTCCCCCACCTCTGAGCCTCATCTGCTCTCCCTGCCTGGGCCTTCTGGCTCACCTCTTTGCCCCGATCCAGGTTCTTGCAGCCTTGCCTTGTTCTGTTGCCACTGACACCACGTGTGTGTGTGTGTGTGTGTGTGTGTGTGTGTGTGTGTGTGTGTGTGTGTGTGTGTGTGTGTGTGTGGGCAGGTGGTGAGAATGGTGTGTGCATGACTGCCACATGGGGTACATACCATGTGATGGGCAGGCAAGCCCAACGTTTTATCATCTGTCATTTGAACCTGTTTTTTTTTAAACAACAATAAAAAATCATACCCTTAACCCTGACATGTGTAAACATAGATGAGAGCAAGATGCTTTGATTTAAAAAGGGTGGAATTGGGGGAGTGGAGTGGTCACTCTTGGGCTCAAAGGCACACCGTTCAAAAGCCATTAGACAAGGAGCCTTCACCTTTTAGGATCAAAGACAGCTTTAAGAATCAATATGATGAAAGCAATGGGCTGTCTATATAAAAATTATAGACATGCAAATGTTTACAGAACAGTTTTTTTGTTTTTTCGGATTTTGTATTTTGGCAGATCATGGTCCCTCTGAATCCTAGAACACAGGTTTAGAATGCCATGCACTCAACTTCTGTCCTACCTACTATCGGGTCTCCCTGCCTCTGTGCCTTGCAAAGGAGCATTCTAAGATGGGGGTGGGTGATTACAGTACTGTGGATGGTGAAACCAGACAGCCCCGGCTTTGCTTCATTTGCTCAAAAGAGCAGAGGCCCCGGGTTTGAGCGCATCCTTCTATGACAGGGGTGTTAACGCTGACCCCACACAGCCCTAGGGGGCCTGGGTGTCAGAAATGATCTCTGCCTCAGTTTCCACACTACACTCATGCTAGTGAGCTCACATACCTAGGCTATGATTAGAACAGGCAATGGATGGGCATCCAGGTGCCAATGTAAGTGTCATAGCTGGGTGATGCTGGGCAAATCACTTGACCCCTCTGGGCCAGTTTCCTCATCCCTAAGATGAACAGCCCATGGGCTTGCTGGGGTGACTACATGAACTTGGCATGGGTAAAATATACATGAAAGCTCTTTATATTCCTCAAACCACTGGACAGGTTTAAGGGTGTTCCTATTATCTTGGCATGCACAGACGATGGGGAGAGTCATACCAAGAGGTATGGACTGGGGACCAGAGAGGATAATGGAGATCACTTTTACTTAAGAGGGACAAATTCAGGCCCCAGATATACAATGATTTGTCCGGTCATCCATCGATGAGCCCTGGGGGGTGTGTGTGGGGGAACTCATAGCTTAGGGCACTTAGCTCGGGACAATCCTAGCAACGTCCGGTGGCCCTGGAATCATCTGCTCCCTCATCTGTGACTCTCATCGCTCAACTAAGGACAGACTCTGGAGCAGCTTCTTGCTACGGCCTCCCTGGTCCTTTGTGCTCAGGCTACTACGAGGTACAAATCAACTTCCAAGTTCTCAGTGATGGGGAAATGAAAAGGTTCTTCATTGGATCTGCCTGCTGTTAATGAGCTGATCTGGGGGAAAAAGCCCAGCGAAAATGAACAATCACTTCGCAGAGTCACCAGAGTGCTCTGTGCAGCCCGACCGACGTCTGTGTTTTATGCAGTGCTCAGGCGGCTGGTGCCTGGGGCCTGCAAGCAGGTTTATGAGATTAAAGCCCAGTGCCCAATAAATAATTTAGCAGCTTACTGCAAAAAAACATACACGCAGTATAATAGCTACTATCTCCAGCAGTCTGATGTGTACATACATTTTAAATGCACATCACTTTCATCTACATGTTTCCATTTGATGTGGAGTCCAAAACCAAATAAGGAGGAGAAAAAGAACGTCACCTCCACCCTGTCTACGTCCTGCCCCTGCGATGGGGCTGATGAGAGAGAAGACTAGTCGATGCACTCATAATTCTGGGCTTTGCTGGCTTTTCTTTTCCACATCCCACTGGCCCCTGTTATCTTTGCTCTATTCTTTGCTTTCAGTTGCTGTTTGTGTGTGTAGGAAGCATCTGAAATCTCTACTAAGCCAATTATTCATTCAGAATTTGGTTTTCTTCTCCCAGGGGTGCCTTTTTTATGGAGCGCAAAGCTGGCTCCAGGTGCTGTCTCCTGCTGCGTCACGAGTGACTTGCTTGTGGGTGCAGCTTAAAAGCAGAAATAAATAAATATCACTGCCATGGCTACCAGAGTCCCAGCTGAAGTTGTAATGAGCCAGAAGTAGTGGTGACTGATTGATAAGAGCTGGTCTTGGGCAAGAGTATTGGAGGAGGAGGAGGAGGAGGAGGAGGTTGGGGTGAGTGTCACAGGGAGAGAGGACGGCAGAAGGCAGAGAAGCTCGCAGGGAGTTGCTCCAAGACCTAGAAGCCTCGATGGGAGATGGGTGGTACATAGTAATCTACGTAGCAACATGAACAGGCAGGAGAAGACTGATGCCAAGGGGAAGCATTCTCTTCTTACTGGAAAGTTTCCTGGTTCTGATCGCAGTTAAGGGACAAGTGGCCTCGGCGGAGGAGACAGGCATGAGGGAGAGTGGGAGGGTGGCCCTTGAGCTTTCTTGGAAATCTGGAAGGCATCCATTTCCACACCAACCCCATGACTCTCCTTCTGTGGGTAACATCTAGCCCCGACCCATTGGCCACTGGCCTTGTACAGACAGCACCAAGCTTACCCCGGCCCCCCTACTCTTTGCACCTCCTTGGCCTTGGATGCATTTACTGCCAGTGGCTGTGGTTCATCTCCTGTTGTTTATGGCCTGGGACAGGCTGCCTACAAACAGCTCCCCAAAGAGTGGGGAAATGCAGGCATCTGCCATTCTGTGAAGCTCTTTCCAGAAATGAAAAGGACAGTCATAAAATGCTGTACAGGGGGGTGGAGGGTGGGTAACATGCATCATAAAAAGCGTAATGGACTAATGCTAATACACCGACTGGCCACAGCCCAGGGGTGTCTGCTGAGCTCAGACATAAATATTGGGGAGGCACCAAGGAGACAGATTTTTTATTTCTTTGATTTGATGGTAGGGGGAGGTTGGGCATATTTTTCCCTCTGTTTCTCTGTGGCCATTCCTCTGGGAAAACCACCAGTCTGTCTGAGACTGAAGCTACTCAATGTTTTATGGCTTCCAGAGCAGTTAGACTCCTGGAAAGACTGGGGGTACAGGAGGCTCTGTGGGTGCGTGCCATTGCCTCAGACAGTGAGTCAGGTTTGGGCTTTGTTTGTATCATCCAAGATCTTGCAAGTGACAAGAGAACCGAATGGAGTGAGCATAATTATGTTGAATGTGTGCTTGAACGCGTTTATGAGTAAACATGTAGGTGCCCAATGTCAGGTTAATTTCCAATATTAAAGGACTAATATTCTCTGATTAATGTTTTCTACTTAGTGAGAACAAAAGTAGCAGCATGCCTGACAACAACAAACAAGAACCTCTATCCCCTCTCAACTTCAGATAGGAAGAGTACGACTCTTGTCTGCTAATTAATGAAAAACTCAGGTACTTGAGGATTCAACCACACATCCTCTAGAGTTTTATGTGGCAAAGTACCTCCAGCTCTGGTTAATGGCGCCCACTGGCCAACTGCTGTCTATCCACACATGTGCCTTTAAGTATGCACTTGCATAGAATGGTCAAAGGTACAGTGTATGTGTGGGGGGAGAAGGAGGAAATGCATACAAATCCTGTGTAAGAAGAGCCTCTATTCTAGACGAGGGTAAGAAGGTCTCACCCCTTTCTCCACAGCCTGGAAGTACTCGTGCTTGTGAGTAGTGCTGGAGCTGTGGGGCCCTGATCTCGAGGATAGATTCAGTCCACCCAAGAGCCTGGACCACTGGAGAGTAGGAGAAACAGCAGAAGCTCTGGTGCCTATAGTGGGGCAAAAAAGAAGCCCCTGTTTAGTCTTTCAGGGTGAGTTGGGAAGACTGAGGGCATCTGGAACTCATGTCCCAGTACACCATCTGTTCTGGAGGAATTATTTTTCCATGCGCTGTCCCTGAGCATGGGTGGCAGAGAAAGTGGTGTTCTTCTGAGGCCCTGGGTACCGAGAGCTACCCCTTTGTCTTCTGTACCTGGGTCTACATGCCAGGAGACAGAGAAGAGGGGAATGGGGACTGTTCTTAGGTGCAGAAGACCTGTGATAAGCAATTTAGCTACTTCCTGAACTTTATTAACATCTTTATGATTTAGACATTACTATCATCACCTTCAACTCCAAGTTTCCAGGAGGTTAAGTAACTTAGCCAGGGTCATATGCTTTATAAATAGTAGGATTAGGACTTGAACTCAAACCATTGTCTTCTCACAACGATTTAAAAATATGAAAGGAAAAAAATCAATAAATGATGATTTGGAGGAAAAATTATTTTCAGATGAAGGTCGTAAGAGCAGGGATTAATGCATCCCTTATGTCAACGGGTGCATATTATTATTCTAAGTGATAAGGTGTGGGGGGTGTCACCACACATTCTATTGTTAGCAGAGGTTAGAGAAGTCTTGGGTGCGTGATGAATTACTGAGACTGAGGGTGAATGGGGCAATGGGGCACTGCTGAACTGAGGGCCTGATCATAATCACAGACAAGGTTCACCAGTAAATAAATATGCTACAAATTTATCCAGAAAAGCATCTCGTCGTGAGAGACAGCTCATTCTTCCCACCACGTGTAGAAGCAGGTTCTTTTAGGTGTGAGGTTAACTGGTGCTCTGTGGTCCAGGGAGCTCTCTGGGTGAGGGGCCTTAAGATCAGTTGTGAGTGTGGGTCTTGCCCAATCACCTGCCTAGAAATGAGGCCCCACGGGGCCTCTCAATAGGGGCTTGGCTCAGCCCCTTTCAACCAAGCTTAGAGCATAAAGAAACATTCCTCTTCCCTTAGTTGACTCATAGCCACATTGAAGTCTGAAAAAGAAGATACCATAGTATCCAGTCTCTTAGCCTAAGCTAACTCGTATTAGGTTAGACTTAAGGAAGACCTTCCGGACTATGAGCTTGACCATGAGCTCCTGTCAGAGGCTTGACCATGAGCAACCACCATTGGCTCTGAAATAGCCATTCCTACCGACTTTAAAGAGTTGGAGACACACCTTGTTGCTGCCCACAGCAGTGGGCAGGAGGGAACCTTTCCTCCAGCCTCACGTTGGCTTGCTGGTATTTCAGTAAAGGCCCAATACAAATATAGAATGTATAATTTTCACATCATTCTTGGCAAATCCCAGGTGTGCCCCATTAGCAGAGTTCCAAGGATGCCATTCTCTATCAAGAAAAAGACACGCGGCATCATAGTGCTTAGCTCAGGGCCCTATTAATAGCAATCCTAATTATATGGCTGCAAATTTAATTCATAGCAATGATTAGTGTCAGAATCAAAGGCATCAGGCATCAATATTGATGGAACTGCATAAGCCCCATAAACAGAGAACAAGCATTCGGGCACATCCCCCTAGCGGAGGTTTGCTGCTAACTATTGCATTAATGTCTCTTCCAATTTTGCCAGATCAAAATGACTCCATTTTTCAGTATCCCCCTACCGCCCCCCTGGAACCTTTGCCCTGCCATCTCTGAATGGGTATGACTGGCACACAAAAGAACCCAGACAGCATCTTTGAAGAAGAGCCTGGGGGCTCCAAGGGATGCACGGGTGATGGGCCGAGGCCCCTACGCTTTACACAGCCGCTCTTGGCCTTGTCAGCAACACTCCTTTGTCTTCCCTTCAGAAAGCTCACGGCAAACAATGATGCCTGGAGAAAGGAGAGTCAGCTGGGGACTGTGTGTGGCACAAAGGGCTGCCACCCCATCCATTGTGGCCTGGGCTGAGATGGGTGGGGAGGGGGAAGAGGAGGCCCGAGGGGGTGACACAAGGCAGCGTGTGCCGAGGTGACAGCTGCCATGCCCTGGGTTCCCAGGGCATTGTCGCTCGAAAGAGTGCAAAGCATTAGCCCTTCCACGCTTCTCTCGTGCCTCTCCTGGCCTCTCTCTGAAGGGCAGGTAGTAGGTTGCAGAGGGACCAATGGGAGAAGGCCAACAGAGTGCTCAAAGCCAGTGCTTACCAAGGCACAGGTCTGGACTCAGATTCCAGCTCTCCACTGAGGAGCCATGTGACTCTGTCAAGTTACTTCACTTTGTTGAGCCTCAGTTTGCTCATACGGAAAACAGAATATGAATCTTTATCTTACAAGGTATTAAGAGACTTAACTGAAAAAACACTTAGCTCAGTGCTTAGCACATAGTAAGTGTTTAATTAATAAGAGAACCCCCCCCCCAAAAAAAAGTGGCATGTCTAGAGAGGACTAACATGTAAGTCTTGAGATTCCTAATTCAGCTTTCTTCTGATAGGTCAGAACATCTTAGTTCCAAGGCAAGCATTCTGTGGTCAAGTAGTCCTCCTTGCTGGCCAGCCTCTGCTAAGATCCCCAAGGCATGTGGAGAGGGCTTGGGGATGCTGGTCATCCCAGAACAAGGCTGTGTGGACAGGCCTGTGACGGGAAGCTCAGGAAGACTTTTGTCCCCGGGAGAATGATCCCATAGATTCTGCTTAGGGAATGCTTGTATGCCCGGAAGAGGTGGATGTTTTGTGCAGAGAGAATATTCTTCATATGATATAAAGAGAAGGGACCAAAAATTGGAATTGAAGCACCGAATTTGAATCTTGCCTCTGATGCTAAGAACCTGAGTGATTGTGAATGGATCATGTCACATTTCTAGGCATCAGCTATCTTAGCTATAAAATGTAACAATAAATATCTCACCTGCCCGAAGTCTGTAGGCTGGACCAGTTTTCTGAGATCCTTTCTAGGTATAAAATCAGGGTGAGATTCTGACCTTGCATGAGGGAGTCCACCTTCTCCCTGGGGGCCCCAACTCCACAGCCCCTCCCCATCCTAGGCTGCGTTCTCACCCACCCTGAGCTGTCAAGGTGAGAAACCCTGATTTGTTACTAAAGCCTATTAGTGTCATTGTTCCTTCCGGGTTAGGTGGGGGATACCTGGCTGGTGGCAGTAGCTTTTGATTTAAAAACCCAGAACATGGTAGAGGAGTAGTGCCGGACTGGGACAACCACAGAGGCACTGGCTCTTGAACGTCTGCCCCACCTTAGAGCCTAGAAACCTTTCTGGAGGTTGTAGCAGAGGGACAGACTCCTAGGAAGGGCTCCAAAGGACAGAAACTCAGGTTGACCTGCACCACCTTGCGTCTCCATGGAGTTCCTGCTTCCCTGAACATGTGATGGAAGGGCACATGACAAGAAGAACAGAAGTTCAAGTAGCCGCAAGCTTCCAGCTTCATCATCTTGAACCATAGAAGCAACCTAGGTATCTGCTGGGCCTGTCTCCACCTGAAATATTTGTAGCTCTGGTTCCAAGTCCCACGTCTTCCCTTGATTGACCCTGTGACCCTGAGCAAGTCCTTAACCTCTCTGAATTTCTGTACCATCATCTGCAACAGAGCAGAGAAATATCCCAACCCTTCCTAGTCATCAGAAAATGTTATGGAATTAATGAGCTAATAAAAACCCAGGGGATCTGGGCCCTGGAAGAAGAGCCTGGTAATAGCACGGAAGTGGTAACAGCAGTAAGATGTGTGAGAGTCACATCTGTAGCAATGGCTGCCATTTATTGAGCACCTACTATGCATCGGGCTCTGTATTAGGTACTTTATATCCGCCGTGTCTGCCACGCAGGACAGTCCTGTGAGGCAGCATTAGTGGGCCCGTGGAGGAAACTGAGTGCCCCCATCCCACCCCCCAAGCTCCATAGTGAATCCAAGGCAGAGCGAACAGCACGAGGATATTGCGGTCGGCTTGGGAGCATGCATGGGACAGGGAAAGGCTCTGTTGTTAATTCTGCAAAGCTGCAAGAGCCACCGGCCACTTCCCCCAGCCCTGCCCAGGGGAGGGGTCCCTTCATATTGTTTGGTGGAACTCTCAGAAAGCTCTCACTGGTGACTAATGCATCTGGATGCCAATGTCCAGCAGGATTAGATTAGTTCGGCTCAGCTGGTCTAGTCCTCTAAGTATTTTTTTCCCATGACTCAGGCTGGGGGTGGGGGGAAGGGGGCAGGATTCTCTTCCTCTATCTGACCTTGCGAACATGTCACTAAAACAGGAGGCTGATCTGACAGCCCCCTTCTCCCAGGGAGCCAGACAAGAAGTGGGATTTGGGGAAAGCCTCACAGGTATTAGTAATAACGATTGCAAAGCACTTTTTTGCCAAACGCTTAATAGTAAGTACTTTTCGTACACGATTTCATTTGGTCCTTCCAACAACTATGCAAAGTATTTATTACCACCCCACTCCACAGAAGGAAAAAATCGAGGCTCACATGTTAAGTCACAATAGAAGTGATATTTAAGAGCAAATATGCTCAAAGCCCGCACCACGCTGTACAGGAATTATTCACCACACTCTACTCTCCCTACTAGCACTTATTTTCTTCCAAACATACTATAAATTGTGCTGACTTATTTTTTTTTCAGTCTGTCTTTCAAAAGTAAGATATAATCTTCACGAGGGCAGGCGTTTTGACAACTGTTTAGCCAGAAAATGGCACATAGTAGGTACTCAATCATTTTTAGTCCAATGATGTATCATTTAGTTGAATCCTCAGCAGAAGCTCATGAGGCAAATACTGTCATTACTCACATGTTACAGATGAAGAAACTGACGTGGAGGCCAGGACTACACCCTGTAAGCCCCTATACTCTTCCTTATGCAAATCGGTTTCTACCTGAAGGCAGAGGAACAGACCAGGTAGCCTTTGGAGGTCCCCTCCAACCCCGACATACATGTGCCTGTCCTGTATCCACGGGCAGGCAAGGCTCAATGGCCTAAAAGGATGTGCTTTGTATTTTCCTAAAGATGAGAGCTCTGTAAATATTAGCACCTTGGTCCCTGAAAAATTCTGTGCGGCCTTATGTGGGTCACCTGGATTCTGTGAGCTTGAAACTTTATCCCTCCTCCACCCCGTCCCTGAAACCCAGTTCCCTGTGTTTCACCTGTCCTGAGATAAAGCCTCAAGCCCCAGGGGCTCCCTCTTGGAAGGCAAAGCGGCCTGCTGAGCACACAGCCTGATGCCTCCTACAGGGACCGTCCAGGATGGAAGCCTCTATGGAGCTGCACAAAGGTGCAAAAAAATAAGTGAATCTTTAGCGTCTCCCCTTTCAGAATGGCTCTGGGAGATCAGGGCCTCCTCCCTGGGGGGCAGCTGGGGTTCTGGATAGAAACCCACACCCCCTCTCTGCACCTGTCGTGGTCAAGCAGAGGGATGTGGTGGCCAGGGGTGAGGGGTGTGGGGGGATTCTGTAAAAATATGCCTCCTTCCGGGTGCCAACCAAGTGTTGTGGTTCCCAGCTTTCAGAAGACCAGTTCTTGGGACCCAAGAGGCCTATAAAACAACAAAACAAACAGCGCTTTTGGCGGCAGGAGCCTGGGCAGGGAGCCAAACTCATTACTGGGGATGTGGTGGTGCGCTCGGAATCACCACCCCGGCTCTTCTCCACAGGCTCTGGGGAAAGTGGGAGAGGGTGTCTGCTCCCCACGACCCCAGCCCCCCGGCACTGCTGAGATGCCCTAGGGGGCCAGGGCTTCAGGTCAGCCATCACGAGGGCCAGGAGAGCCGCGAGGTCGCCTAGACTTGGACCCATGGCCCTGGTTGTTTACTCAATCCAGGGTTCCCACTGAGAAATGAGTGAATCATTTCCACTCAGAAGAATGAGTGGCTATTGTTTGGTGGGGTTGGCACAGACAGAAAAGCATGTTTCTCAGCTTTTCATCCAATTTGGCCTCCAGTCCGCCAAGACAACTCCACCCAATGAGGAAGTCAAGTAACAGGTTAGGAACTTCTGGGTGTTTGGGGAGGAAGTATGAAGGCCAATGTCAATAGTACCAATAGAGGGGCCGTGAAACCTTAGGGAGGATACTTTGTGTCTCCATGGCTCCCTTTTCCACATCTGCAAAATGGGGCGGAGATGCAGGGGGCAATCACCATATTTCCTTGAAGTAGTCTCAGAAGATGAAAAGGACCGTAGGAAGGTATCTTGTAAATAATCAGTGTTATCAAACAGCTGAGCAATAACCCTGGGGCTTAGGAGAGTGATGACTTTGGTGCTCTTGATGGATTTTTTCCAGTGCCTAAGCTGCTTCTGCAAGGAGCTCCATTTTCCTGGCTTTGGTCAGTAAACCGTTTGTGAAATTAGAAAAAAGAAGAATGGGCTTGGGGCGTCGGGGCTTCCTGTGGGCTGCAGATGGGAGACCTTGGATTGGTTGGTATGTCCCTTAGGGAAAGACAGAATTTTCCTCAAGAATTTCACAGGCATTTCCGTGGCCATGCCGGTTAGCTAACGGGAAAGGAGGTGGTGCCAAAAGAGGCCAGGCCTCTCCCCAGAACGTGAAAAGGGCAAAGTCTCTGTGGATTTCTAAAACTGTCCAAGAGTCCTATAAAGGGAGGGCTTGGCAGGATGGGGGCAGGGCGGTGGCTACCTGGGCATTTGCACCTGCTCCCTGCGGTCAGCCAGCCTGCGTCTGATCCAAGGGAGGCAGATGGCTGGCCACGCTATTCTGGGGATCTCCAGGCAACAGTGTAAACATGATTGCCTTCTTCCACTCCGGTCACCATGTCTGAGAGTCCTGCCCACCCTCTTCCAAATGTTGTTCATAAACTTTTCCTGTTACCCACCAAGCTCTCCCGTTTTCTTGACACCTCATCCCGCCGCCACTCCCCTCCCCTTGACATATCTACCACAGCATAACTTCCTTCCCTCACAAACCAGCCACGTCAACAGTGGTCACTCTTGGCATCTGGGTCTCTTCCGATCACTGCAAATAGGCGTCTGGCATAGGAAGGCGGCACCCAATATACTGGAGATAAGTTTAATGAGCACCTAACATGTGAGCAATGTTGGATCTGGCCATGGGGAAGGGTGACATAACATGAGAGGGTCCCTGCCCTTCAGAATCTGTGAATCTCAAGTGGACACATTAGTAGCTGCTCCCGTGTTGGATGCCATCAGAGCAAACTTGCATGCTGTGAGGGCTCTGAGGAGGGGGCTACTCAAAAATGCTCGGAGGGACAGGGTAAAGGACGTGTCACCAGTCCCTGAGCAGCAGGTAAGTTTTCCAGTGGGGACAGAGAACAGAAAGCCAACAACCCCTGCTGCTGGGGAAGGCCCCGGGACCGAGGGGTTAGGGGAAGCCTGCAGGGACGTAAAGCTAGGACTGAGGCAGAAGCTTCGGCAGTCATTAAGAGAGAGAAGGAATGAGAAGGACTCTGCCCCGAACCTGGAGACAGTCCTCCCTCCCACGTCCTTGCAGCTTCTCAGCCCACCTTTTTCCTTCCTTTGCCCCATGACTTGTGCTCCAACTGCCTCCCGGGCTCCTCCTTTCAAGCTGGGAAGTCTTAGTCCATGAGTGTGCAGTTCCTGATGCCACTGTGCTTCCTCCATCTGCTTCATCATGAGCTCCCTGCCTCTCTTCTCTGGATTCTCAGCCTGTCCTTAGCCACCACACCACTGTGCCCCTACCCAGAATACCCCACTTTCCCCTCCCTTACATCCACCCCCAGGCCTGCCTGTTCTCAACATCTTGGCCATGCCTTGCCCTTTCTGTACCCTCACCTCTTCCTTGACCCTGAGGGCTTTCTGCTACACTCTGAGAGCAAGCTGAACCCAGTCCGTGACTCCAAAGCCCACAAGCAGGGTGCCTCGGCTTCCCTCTCTCTGCTCTCCCTCTCTGCCGCAGCCTACCCTCCCTTAACGCCCACTCCTACTGAAGGAGTCAGGGGAACAGTGGTGGCATAAGGATCATGTGGCAGGCGTAGGAGCTCCTCCACAGCATCCCTGGTCGGTGACCTAGATATTTCCACTGACTGGGAGCTCATTCCCTCTTGAGTCAAGTCTTTCCATGTTGGGACAGTTTGGCTACCAGAAACTTCCTCCTTATAGTAAGTGGAAATGTGCTTTACTGTCACTCCTGCTCACAGGTTCTATTCTGCCCTCTGGAGCCACACCAGGTAAGTCTAGTTCGTCTTCCACAGTTTGATGGCTAAGTATGTGAACTGCGAAACCAGACGATGAAGGTTCAAATTCTGGCTCTGCCATTTACTAGCTCTGTGGCCTCAGATGAACATCTTTACCTTTCTTGGCCTCTATTTCTTCATCTGTAAAATGGAGGTGATAATAGCACCTCCCTCACAGAATTATATCAATATTAAATGAGTTAACAGATATAAAGCTCTTAGAATAACACCTGACATATAATAAGTGCTCAGTAAGTTGTATTATCTGAGGAAAGATATTTTGTTTCCTCCTTTCCTCTTCTTTCCTTGAGTTACTACCCTTTTTAAAATATTCTTCACATAGCGTAACTCCACCAGGTCTCACGACCGGGAAATTATTCTCCTATTAGTGCAGTGAAGACTAATTGATTTTGGGAAATCGGCATCACCCAGTTGGTTCCTGTTGATCTTGTGGTCAGCAAAGATCCCAAGATCCTTTTCACTTGGTCCTCCCAGGCCTGGACCCTCACAGTGCTCCAGCTTGACCTTCCCCTCACCAATCCTCCAAACCCCCTGTGCACTCTAGACCTTCTGGGCACAGGCTCTGCACCTTCTCAGTGTGGCACCCAAGGTCTAGAAGGCCCTCCTCTCTCCCCGCCATTTGTCAAGTCATCAGTTTCTCAACCCTTCCTCCTCAGTAAAGCCTTCAAGGTCAATCACACCATAGTGGTTGGTTTCTCTGCCATTGTTCCATCCCTGTGGTGGGCCGTATGCCTGTCTTCTTACCACCTGTAGTGCACTGACCCTTAGCCAATACAGGTATGACCCACCTCGGCTTTGAGGTCCTATCCTTATTCTGCCTGCTCCTTCCGCAGGCTTGGGGCTCAGAAGGCCTCGTCTGCGATGCTCCCCCAGCGTCTAGCAGAGAACAGGGTACGAGCAAGTATGTGACACAGCACGTAAGAGCCCCTCACGGTCATGCCATGGTCTCTGCGTCCTCTATGCTTCCCCACAGAGGGACATCCTGTTCCAATGGCTGCAGTGGATGAGGGCTGGACTGTCTGACAGACGCCTGGTCAGGCAGGGAAGAAGTGAACAGTTCTGACGCACCCTGCTTCCCCCCCCTTTCCAAACTTTTAGCTGTTTTTTTTCTTTATTTTCCTTCCTGTGTTGAAAGAGCTATGGGGCCTGGACCATGGTAGAGTTTCCTGGGGACATTCCACAAATTCCTCATGGACTGATGCTCTGGAGAGGGCGGGGGCAAGCGGGTGGGTAAATAGGAGGCTAGTGGGAGCCATGGTGTAAGTATCAGGTGCCTCAAAGGAGCGTGGGTGGAAAGGAAGGGCGGGCTGCACAGTAGAAGGAGCGATATTATGAGCTCATAGAAACAGCCGAAGAAAGGCCAAGTGAAGACTGAGAAGGAGTGGCCACTGTGCAGGTTGGAACAAGCCGTGGGCAGCCACGCCCCTAGCCTTGCCCTTGAACCCGCTGACTTGCCTCCATAGCGACTTGTCCACCAGGATTCCAACAAGGCCAGGAGAGCTTGGCTAACTTGGGTGTGTGGCTTGGAAAGATGCCCCAAGCAGCCCCCTGTGTGTGCTGCACAAGATGGACAGAGACACGGGAAGGTCAGCACAAGGGTTCCTTTGCATCTGTCTGGATCTCTCTTCCTTTATTCTCTCCTCACCCACCCAGTCAGCAACTGTTCATTCCTTAACTCCGACACAGCACTGATGAGAATGGAGGCACGAGTCCCTGGCTGAACTCCTTAGCAAGCCTAGACCTGAAGATAGTTCTCGGCCTCCATCCCTGTGCTCCGTGGCTGCCTCTTTAAGTAAAAAGGGTGCCAAATTGAGTGTCAGGGCAAGCAGTGACCTGTCCTAGTCTCTATGCTTGGACAAGTCACTTGTTTTCTCTGGACCTCAGTTTCCCTGCCGAGCAATGAGCGTATTGGGCCAGATGATCTCGACGATTTCCTAGAATGGTTCTATTTCTCAAAAGCAGCTTGGGGGCCTATCCCATGTGTGAACACTTGGTGAAAGAATTAGGCAGAAGGAGGTAAATAAATATGAATGGAGCATGACCCCTGCCTTTAATAGAACTTTCAAGGGAATAAAGGAGACAAACAGTCACACAAATGATCCAGAACAGTGCGTGAAGGCCCTGGAAGAACTAGGGAAGGTGCTGAGCACCAACCTCACTGTGGGTACTGCTGGCCCTTCAAAAGCCTTTGTGCATTAGAGAAAAAGGCGGTCTCTGTGGGCAGATGACTTAGTAAGGGGAGCCCCTCTGGATGGATGTTAAGACCCTTAGGGTACCTGGCTTGACAGAGAGAGTTCAGGTTTGAATTCAATTCCTGTAGGCTCCTTGTCCCAACGCTCCTATGCAAGGTTCAGTCTACCTGCCTGTACAAGTAGATAACCCTGCAGGGAAATAGCCAGCCGCAGGGGTCCACGCTGAATTCCACACTGGCCCAGTGGAATATGCCACTTTTAAATCTTGGTAGAATCTCCCAAGGCAACTCCCCCTCCCCCCAGTTCTGGAAAGGCAAACGCAGGAACCACATCCATACTCTCTTCCATGGACCTAAAGGCCAAGCCAAGGTCCCCGGTCCCAGGCAGAATAGGGGCACAGGATGGCAACAAGTAGCAACCTCTCCACAGAGCGAGAAAAGGGTTAAAGGGCCTTGGCATCAAGAGAACCAGAAGCAGTCCGGACAGTTCAGCACCTCCACATAAACCTAGACCAGTGTTTCTCACCTTGGCCGCAACTCAGAACAAGCAGAACTCGCAAATTCTTCCTCAGGCTCCCTCCCTGCCACCCCTCCTTCCACATTCCCGAAAGACATCTCTCCCTGGGCTCTAAATGGATTTGGGGGAAAGAGCTGCCTGGGGGGCTGTCAACATCAAAGGGTGAGATGCGCTGAGGTCTTGCATGGGCCTTGATCCACAGGTGGCGGGACTGGGGAAAGGTGGCAGAAGGGTAAGCTTGGGAAAAGGGGATTAGCTGGGACCGGAAAGAATGAGGCTGCTGTAATCCCACATAACGAACCGGACTGCGCTCGTCTCTGCACCCTGAGCTCTAGACAAGCAGGTACAAGCTGCTGGCTTCAGCCCGCCACACCAGAGGCCCTCTGTGCTGCCGGCCCCAGCCAGCCAGTGCCCTCCCGAGGTGCCCATGGCAGGCATGAGATGAGATACTGACTTCCTCCTGGCAGCTCAAGTCTTGAGCGGGGAGCGGAAGGGCAGGAAAGAGTCTGTGATTGCAGGACGAGGCAAGGCAGGAGGGCAGTTTCTCACTCGGGCACCATACGCTTGGATTCTTCGAATTGGGCCCAGTCACCTGCTCTGACCAGCTGCTTTGGATGCAACAAAGACTTCTGACCAGTGCCATCAATTCTATGAACCGTGGCGAGGGATTTGTGACGTGGGTGATTCATAACGCAGATAGTCAAAGCATCAGTTCTACTTGGTTTGGGGATAAAGGGTGATTTTTTTTTTTCCTACCCTCAGAGTGAGATGCCTTTCTAATTCCGTGAAGTTTGGGCAATACTGAAATATGCTTGCCTTCCCTAGACACTCGCCGACTAACGACTGGAGGAAGCAGCTAGAAGATAAGTCACAAAATGAACCCCTACCTACTCCCCGATTCTAACCCCCTTCAAGACAAGGAAGAGTTGCCTGTATTATATCTCTGCCAACAGCTGGACAGCACTGGGGTGTCTGGGCTCATGGACTCTTACCTTTTTCAGCTTGCCGCTCTTCGTCCCCACAAAAACCACGCTGTAGCCATTGTAAACGTAGGAGGCCACGGAGGTCATGCGGTCCCGGCTGGTGGTATACAGGGTCAGGCCCTCCACTGCAGTCGAGCCTCCCAGCGGCTGGTTGATGTCCAGTCCACAGAAGTTGTCGTCGATGGGGACCGGCTGGAGGGAAGGGACGGGATTGGGGTAAATGACAGCAGAAGTCGGGCAGAGTCTCCTTACACGAGCCCCCACCCAACCGTCAACCCGAGGGCACCAGGCCTCACAGAGGTACACGCGTGGGGTTCAGGAACCTAACACATGCCTCAAACAAAACATCTCACCAAGGGACTCACAAATCCCACTCTGGCTCCTGTGAAAGCAGAGAAAGGGGTCTGCAGCCTTCCTCACCCTAACCCACAGCCACTCATCCACTCTTCTGCCAAGGGATCAGGGGTCATCTGGAAAGCTGATTGCTTGCACTCATTTTCTGGTCATTTTAATGTCCCTGGGGACCAGACCCTTCTGTAGGCATGCTTCTATTTAGACAGGGGAGATTCTGTCTGGAAGTGTGATGGAAATCACAGGATTTCCATCTGCTGGAGAGGGTTTCTGGTCTTCCTTCGGGCATCCCATTATTCACCAGATCCTATACCAGGGATAGATTGAAATTGATCATCATAACATTGGGCAGGCCCTCATACTTTGGAAAACTTACTTCACCTGCATAAATTTCAGTTTCTTCATTTGTCATACTGCTTGACCACTTTTCTGGGAAAATTATTGAAGAGCAAATGGAAGAATCCATTCCTCAGAGCTTTGTTAAGTCGTACAACGGTTTCTACTATTGTATACTATAGGTCTTCAGCCAGGCTCACAGAGATAGAAACACAAGAGAATGCTGGAGGTGAGAGCCTTCCTGTTACTGGGCTTTTGAAGGGGAGACACTGGGGCACCTTGGAAAGAAGACCACCCTGAGCCAATGAAAAATTCGCTTACCCCAAAGTAGGAAGACCTGAATTCTGGCCTCTGCTCAACTGCTAAGGGGCTGTGTAAACCTAGAACAGTAATATCCTCTCTTGGGCTTGTTAAATGGGATAGTAAATGGATTATTTCTAAGATCTCACTTAGTTAAAAGAAGAAGAAGAACAAGAACAAGAAGAACAAGAAGAAGAACAAGAACAAGAAGAAGACTGCATGCTTCCTGAGGACGGGGGCTGCCAAGGGGTTTGTTTTGCCTGCACAGAGCCTAGCCTGGGGCTGGGTCATGATGGGTCCCCTGAGACACCCCAGCTGACTGTACAACCAGGAATCCTGTGGGCAGAGGCTGCAGACTCCAGGCCAGAAGGAACCCAGAGTCCTGTGTTGGCTGTTCCTCCTGGGTCTGAGTAGGCAGCCCAGAGAAGGAAGGAAATGACTATTGTGGGAAACATAGAAAGCATGAGGGAGAAACCTGCAAACTGTTCCCTTCCGCTTCCTCCTCTCACCCTCACCGGGGAAGAACAAGCTGGTGCATCATTCACTGACAGCTGATTTCCTTGGAAGAATTGGTTTATGAGCTAGGGCATGTGATGGCTAACCCAGGGACTTCCCTTCTGTTTCCTTCTCCGATCCAAAGGGAAGAGAGACTCGGACCTTGTGAGTCCTTGGTGTTTCGCTGCCTCTGATACTGGTGGGAAAGGTGGAGCTGCCCTTGTGTGTGTGTGAGTGTATGGTGTGCCTGTGTGTGTGTGTGTGTGTGTGTGAATGTATGCATTCTTTAGCAAAGGGACTAACATTCAGGTTAAGGATGACCTTGAACAACTAGATAATAGGGAGACACAGCAGAAGAGATAAGCTCCTCAAGAAGGGAGTGAAGTGGTGGCATGCTGGACAGCTCATGAGGGATGACTGTACACCTGTCTGCATTCAGTGGCATCACACTGGTGGCTTGAACTTGGCCACGGTAGGAGTATTTACACCTTGGAAATTGGCAAGTGCTTCAAATCAGGTGTCCCCATTCCACCCCCACTCTCTGCACATAACCAACTGTGTAATATTTACTAGCACATCACTAGACCCAGTGATGGAAATTTTTAGCTCCCAAGAAAGGCAGCTCAGAGGAATCAGTTACCACGTTTTAAATTTTCTACTTCTCTTTCTTATCGCTACACTGTATGCAGCAGGTACCCTGGTAAGACTCAAGAAATCTAAACTGTAGTGCTGTCGCTACCACTATCCAACCATGTGACCTTGGTATATCACAGACCCTCTCTGAGCCTCTGTAAAGTGAAGGGATTGGACGAGGTGATGGTCAAGCTTTCTTTAGCTCTGAAAGTCCTTGATTCAGGGCTTCAGTTTCTTTCCCACTTTCTCCAGGGGCTGGTAAGGCTGAAAAGTCTGGGCATAGGCATAGTCCAAGCCAAATTCTGAGAAATGATGACAAAAGCAAGAAAACTTGCCAGTGACTATGGATTTCTCTACATTCCTCCTGATTCTAAAATCTCCAGAACTATAAGGGAATTTTTTTTTTTTTTCTAGAACCTCAGCCCCTGGAGTTGACTGGCATTTCTTTCTCACTTCTCTAAATTGTCAGGTGTTTCCAAATAGTTGATGCCCCTTTATTTCTACTCAAATGGTGAGAGATTGATGTATGGTTTTCCTTAGCAGCAGCAAGGCTAAACAGAAAGAGCTTGGACTCAGAAGTCATATGGGCTGAGCTGATCTCAGATGCCTGCTTTGTCATTAGAGTTGTGTAGATTTAAGTAATTTACTTCAGCTTTGTAAGCTTTTGTTTTTCCATCTGCCAAATGGGGATGATCCTCTTTGCTCCATAGGGTTATACCGAGGCTCGCATAAGATACCACTTAAATTGCCCAGCTCAGTCTTCAGTACAGAGCTTCCATTCAGTGAGTGATAGTCCTCCTCCTCATCCCTTTTCTGGGTGCAAAGCTCAAGTCCTTCATCTGAGAGCTCCATGCCAGTCCAGAGATTATGTTAAAATTAAGCCCTGGGACCACAGCTTCGCTCACCCATCCCTAACTCTCTCCAGGGCCACCAAATATTTCTGGATCCCCACGTGTGGGACTCCTTAGATTATAAAGATTTTAAGCAGCAACTCCTATTCCAGCTTCCCTGCCCACCCTGCTGTAAAGGTTGCACCAGATGAGTGTGACTCTCAGGGGTGGGACAGGGGGCTGAGAAGGGGCTGTTCTCTGAGGTCCTGGTCCCACCTACTGTCACCTCTCTCCCAGTGCCTTTGTTGCTCTTTGGTCACTAGCCCAGGCTTGTCTCTCTGCAAGCCACTGGAGCCAGAGAAGGGTGTAGGCTTCCTCTTCCCTCTGGCTCAGAAGCAGGCAGGAATCAGCAGTTTCCTCCTGACAAGGCCCCCTCTGGGCAATGGGAACCAGGCAGGACTCTGGAAGGGGGTTAACCCTTGCATTTCCTCTCCACCTCTCCTGACTGGTTGGGGACCATAAGGTACAGAATATCAGTGCTGTAAAGAACTTTGGAGATTATCTAGTTCAACCTCCTCATTTAATAAAAGTGAAATAATATGGGTGCCTAGGTGGTACAGTCGGTTAAGCATCTGACTCTTGGTTTTGGCTCAGGTTGTGATCTCAGGGCCCTGATCTCAGGGTTGTGAGATCGAGCCCCTTATCAGGCTCCACGCTCAGGTGGGAGTCTGCTTGAGATTCTCTCTCCTCCTCCCTCTGCCCCTCTGGCCCATGTGCTCTCTCTCTCTCTCTCTGTCTCTCTAAAATAAATAAATAAATCTTTAAAAAAAAATAAAAGTGAAACAAGAGCAAATAACCGGTTCTGTCATTGTGATTAATATTAACAATTATAGCTTCCATTTACTGAATACTTATTATGTGTCAAGTATGGTGCTAAGCACTTCATATACATTTTCTATTTGATCTCCATAACAGTCATAAAAAGAGGGCAGTCTTATCTCTATTTTAAAGATGAAAAATTACAATTCAGACCAAATACATAGCTTGCCCAGAGTCATACAGTTTTAAGTGGCAGAACTGATTTTTAAGTACAAATCCACTGGACTTCAAAGTCTATTGTCTTAGCCACTATCCTATCATACCAAGCAAATGATGGTGGGAACAGAAGCACAGATGAGGCATGACATGTTTTCTTGCTTTAAGATGTGGTTTTTGCTTCCGATAGCAGGCACCCTCAATTTAGGGTACACAAAAGGCCATACGGGACCCTTGGTCTCAGATTTTTCCCCAGGCTGCAAATCCAGAGGCCACGACACTTTGCACAGAAATCTGTCTTAGCACTTGTCACACATCCAGATAGTTAACTAATAATGGGTAAACCTAACACAGTGCTAATCTGTGCCATGTATTATCTTATCTGATCATCCCACGAGGTAGCATGATGATCCCCATTTCACAGATGATAATGTAGAGACATTAAATTACCTTTGAAGCCAGGAAGCGGCACAGATAGTATCTGGACTGTGATCTTTGTCTCTGAGGCCCAAACTCCTAGCCACTGTATTACATTGCAAGTATCTCCCTCTCTTTCCCTCTCCCTTTCTCTCTCTTTCCCACTAGATTATGAGACATGTGAGAGTAGTTATCACATCTTTTTTATGTGTGCATCCCCAGTGCCCGGGACAGTCCTAGGCACTCAGAACATCTTCAATAGTCTCTTGTTAAATGGATGGATGGGTGGATGAATGGATGGGTGATGGATGGATAGAGGGAGGGATGAATGGAAGGATGGATGGATGGATGGATGATGGACGGACAGATGGGTGGATGTATAGATTGCGGTGACCACTTAGATGGCAGCATCTTGACCCTCTGTCAGGACAGTGCTCGCCACTGATGTTCTTGTATCTGCTGTCCTCAGGTCTGGATCCCGAGCTTCCCTTCCTCTCCTCTTTTCCCTTTGCCCAGACGCTGGATTCTTCTTCCCTAGTTTTCAATCTACCAGTCAAGCTTGACTCCTTTCCCTCTCCTCCGACTTACATATCCCTCTGACTACTCGACTCCTGCACTTGGCTTCCCAGTGGCCTACAAAGCCCTCCATGTGCACGATCTGGTCCCTGTCATTGCTGCCCAGCTTCATCCCCTACCACTGTTTCTCCCACACGCCCCGATCCAGCTGCAGCGGCCTCCCTACCTCTTCACACACACCAGGAATGCCCTGAATTCTTTGCACTTGCTGCTCCCTCTCCGGAATGTTTTCCCCAGATAGCAACATGACTCACTTCCTTACCTTCCTCAGTCTTTGCTCAAATGCCACTTTTTCAATGAATCAATCTTCCTGGGTACTGCCCCTCCCTCTTCCCTGCTTCATTTTTCTCTACAGTAATTATCGTCATCTGACAGACTACACATCTCAGGTATTTATTTGTCACCCCTCACTCATGAAAGCTCCACGAAGGCAGGGCACTTCGCTGCCTCGGTGGCTTCAGAAGCCGGCCCGGCCTACACCGGTGCCTGGTGTGGTGCAGGCACTCGCTGTGCATTTTTGGAACGACTCGGTGGATCAACACACACACTCCAAGTGTCGGGTCTAGGTCAGGCTCTGTGTTCCTGGTTCTAACCAGATAACGTGAACCTGAAAACCCCTGTCTTTTGAGGCCGTGGGTGGCCCAGTTGAACAGGGTGAGCACCGGGTCACCCACCAGAGAATGGACGCCGGGAGGGTGGGAGCAGGGGGAGAGGGAGGGGAGCGCCTCCTTACCGCCTTGGTGCACTGGACGTCCTTCCCCAGGAGCCAGTTGAGCTCCAGGTTGCCCTCCCCCTGGTAGCAGGACTGCAGGCGCTCCTTGATCTGCAGGTTGATGGCCCGAATGGGGAAGGCACAGAGGGCAGAGTCGTCTGGCGGGTGGTGGTACTGCTTCTGCCCTTTGGAGAAGATAGCAAAGAGCACATCATCCTGGCCACTGATATTGAAGGCCTGGGCCAGGGAGTCCCCGGGTTTGGCGAGGTAAGCGGCCTGCAGGAGGCGGTACTCCACGCCGGCCCGAGTGCAGCCGAAGGGCAGGGACACGTAGGAGTGGAACTTGGGATCGTCCTTGCAGAGGCGAACGATGCGGGACGTGTAGAACAGGTCCCCCGCCGAGTTGATGGCCACGCCCTCAGGGGTCTCGGGCTGCACCGTCAGGAAGTAGACGAAGCCCCCGCTGGCGAAGCCGTAGATGTAGAAGATGTCGAAGTGGGCGACCAGGGCCAGGGTGTCGGAGGGGATCTTGATGAGGGAGGAGACGAAGTCGCTGTGCAGCTCGTAGTCGAGCATGGCGGACGACTCGGGGTCGCGGGGCAGCTTCCGGCTGGACAGGGTTGGGAAGTAATCCTGCTTGCCGTCCACGGCGGTGCCGATGAACAGCTTGCCGTCCTCGCCGTCCGAGCGCACAATCACGCCGTACATCGTGCCGGTCTTGTTGACGCTGGACAGGTAGTGCTCCTTCTTGTGCGACGGCTCCACCAGGATGAACAGGTCGTCCAGCCGCAGCAGCTTGCACACCCCTTGGTAGAGGCTCCCGCAGGCCAGCAGGCGGTTCTCCGAGTAGTCGATGATGAGCAGCTTGTTGACGTTGTTGGTGAGGGTCAGCACCTCGCCGCAGGGCTGCACGATGAGCGGTGGGTAACAGGACTTGTTGTCCTCTTCAGGCCCCGTCTTGTGAGCCACCTGGATGGTCAGGTTGCCCGTCAGCTTGTACACCCGGTTGATGGCCCCCACGTATACTGCCCCCGTGCCTCGGTGCACGGTCAGGTGGTTGAAGGTCCAGTCCCGGTTCTCCGAGTGGAAGGTGCTGAACTGAGGCATGCCGGCGACCCCGGGGGCCAGCAGCACCCAGACCATGGAGAGCAGGACCACAGCCCAGCTGTCGGCCTCTGCAGCCCGTGGCCAGGGCCGCCTCTGTTCCATTCTGAGTGGGGCCGAGGGAAGGAGGACACAGATCCTCGGAGCTCTCATCTACTCCACCTTCCTGGGCTGGCCCTCACATGGTTCTGGAAGACACAAGGCAGACTGGTCAGACGGAAAAAACAAATCCTGGGAGGAGGGGGTAGGATGGCTTGACCCAGGGTCCCAATCCTGGCTAGCTCTGAGTCTCTTCCTTCTGTGTTTTGGTTTTTCTATTTTTAATATACTCTCCCCCTCTTTGGGATGTTCAGGGAATCCTGTTATCTATTTTGGTCTCCAGCCTCTACGCTGTAAAATACTTTTTTTTTTTTTTTTTTTTTTTTACTTTACAAAGCATCTCTATTTCTGTCTTCTTAAGACAACGTTTTTATCTCTTGGAGAGGTTAAAAGACTGTTTAAGTTCACCCAGCCAGTCGATCCGAGCGTCAGCGCTAAAGCCGGTCTTCCCTACCCGGGTGTCATGTCTGTCCTCTCTCGGTCGAGTGGAAATCTCTCCTGTTTTGAAAAGCTTGTTTAGAAGGCCCTCTTCCAGGCTCTCTAGGTCAACTACTCCCAGAGCCTGATGTCACCACTAAAATTCCTTCTTATTCCAGACCACCCAGCCCCTCACACTGCTGCATTTCAGCGCTTTCTCGTGCTCTGCCCTCCACAGGGAAGGAGAAGAGCTGTTCATCCTGAAAAACAGTGCCCCCCACTGCTCCTCAGCTTCATCCATCGTCTCCAGAAAGGAGAGGCCCTGAGTGTTAGCTGTTGAAACTTGTTAGAAAAGTGAAATACGGGGAGACTGATAGGACCGGGGTTCTCACGTGTGCCATTCAGGGGCCTAAACAGCCCCAGGGAGCAGTGTGGACACCCCCCCACACACTGCTTTGGGACAGGGGGATGGCAGCCACCACCTTTCTGGTGAGCCGAAGGTGCTCCCACTTTGGCCTCTCTACAGGTGAAGCCCGGGAGGAGCCGGCCTCCTTGCTGAGGGGGACTGGCTACCTGAGTCCGGCTTCAGCCACCTGGGCAAGAGTTCTGGGTTTCGAGAACGGGGGGAGGAGCAAAGGGAGGTGAGTCGATGGTCAGTCTCATTCCAGCCCCTGCTGGGGCCCCGTGACTGTTGAAGGAGGCATGAAGTCCATGCCAGGCCTCAGCCTGTCCTGCCTGAAGTCCAGTCACTCTCCTGTTCCGACTCTGCTCCTCCTTCCCCTCCGACCCCCAGACCCTAAGGCTTTTCTGTATTCTAAGGAAGCTGCCCAGGAGGGCAAGGTGGGGCTCCTGTGAACAGCTTCCAGACTCCTGGGCAGAGTGGATGGGAGAGTAGAGCTTGTCCCATCTCTAAGAGCACTGCCCCTGACTGTCAGGGACAGGGACAGGGGCAAGGCAGCGAGCTGTCTGGCAGAGAAATCTCTCCAGCTGGACAGACTGTCCGGCAACCTTCTCAGACAAGTCCAGACAGAACTCTGGGCAGGAATGGAAACAACCAAACCAAGGATGGAGAATTTGCTCCAAGACGGCTTAGGAGAGACGTGTCTCCTTCAACTCCTCGCCCCCCCCCGCGCCCCCCCCCCCCCAAATCTGGCTGGAATGGGTTAGAATTAGAACAGGCGCCACCTTGGAAATCCGCAGTTTTTGCTCTGTGTCTTTAGAAACGCTCCTCTTCAAGGCCTGACAGCCACCATGGTGCCAGAGCGAGGCCCCACCTGACCAC